>NC_048566.1:13994884-14359884 GCF_013265735.2 Oncorhynchus mykiss | reverse complement strand
TGTGAGGCAGATGGAGCTATAGAACAGCATGTCAGAATAAATGCAGTTGGTGAACATGAATCTGCTACTTTGGGCTGCTGAAAGTAAACAAATGGGGACCCAGGGAGAGCAGGGCTGCTGGAGGCAGCACAGTGTGAGTAATGTTCTCCCTACTAGCCTCCCATTGCAAACCCAAACAACGTTTCCACAGACATCTCACTTCTTCCACTGCTCCCTCCCTCCCATCCGCCTTTCCTTCTCCCTTCTCAGACTGGACTAGGCTGCCTTCTCCTGACGTGTATGTAGCTGAAACCAAACAGAGCTTTCATGGAGGGTTTGATCAACAGGCCAACAATGGACACCATATTGCATGGGGGTAGTGGTACTGATATCTCTGATTCTCATACATAATGTCTCTGCTGCCATATTCCTGGCAGGTCTCTCTGTAACAGGCCTCTCTGCGCCAATAGAGTAGGTTGATATCAGATCGTCACGAGACCAAAAAAGTTTGGGCAGCAGTTTTTTTTAAATATCAAGAATATCTCCTCCATTTACATTAACACATACATAAGCCTGAAACACGGGAAGACAACATGATTTTGCCAACAACATAACTGTAATAATACCATCCAGCCTCTTTTTAAAAAAGTGTACAACCCTTTCCACAGAGGGTTCTACATGTAACCCAAAAGAGTTCTACCTGGAACCAAAAGGGGTCCTCCTATGGGGACAGCTGCAGAACCCCTTTTCTAAGAGTGTGTACTTTAAAGTGAATTCCCTTGCATCCACCAGGAATAGTGAGGAGGAGGTACTAATCAGTATTTCCCTGTGTTTAGGCCATGTCCCACCCGGCAACACAGGAATGTCTTGGACCTTTCCCAGGTCATTAATGGAAGTGTATGGACATTTTCAGATGGGGATTTTGTACACTTGAATAGGGGAAGGGGCATTGGTTATAGATACACTACTGTTCAAAAGTTTGTGGTCACTTAGAAATGCCCTTGTTTTTGAAAGAAAAGCCCCTTTTATTGTCCATTAAAATCTCATCACATTGATCAGAAATACAGTGCAGACATTGTTAATGTTGTAAATGACTATTGTAGCTGGAAACGGCTGATTTTTAATGGAATATAGGCTTACAGTGACCCATTATGAGCAACCATCACTTTATGTTCCATTGGCACATTGTGTTAGCTAATCCAAGGTTATCATTTTAAAAGGCTAATTGATCATTAGAAAACCCTTTTGCGATTATGTTAGCAGAGCTGAAAACTGTTGTTCTGATTAAAGAAGCAATAAAACTGGCCTTTAGATTATTTGAATATCTAGAGAATCAGCATTTGTGGGTTCGATTACAGGCTCAAAATGTCCAGAAACAAAGACCTTTCTTCTGAAACTCGTCAGTCTATTCTTGTTCTGAGAAATGAAGGCTATTCCATGCGAGATATTGCCAAGAAACTGAAGATCTCGTACAACACTGTCTACTACTCCCTTCACAGAACAGAGCCATCTTTACTACTCCCTTCACAGAAAAGCTCTAACCAGAATAGAAAGAGGAGTGGGAGGCCCCGGTGCATAACTGAGCAAGAGGACAAGTACATTAGATTGTCTAGTTTGAGAAACAGACGCCTCACAAGTCCTCAACTGGCAAGCTTCATTAAATAGTACCTGCAAAACACCAGTCTCAACGTCAACAGTGAAGAGGCGACTCCGGGATGCTGGCCTTCTAGGCAGAGTTGCAAAGAAAAAGCACTGCATTTTCACTGGCTGTTGTCAAATTGATCCCGTTAATGTGATTTGATCCCTAAGATTATTAAGTATCAAAAGTAAAAGTATAAATAATTTCAAATACCTTAAAGCAAACCAGACTGCATTATTTTTCATGTTTGTTTAATTTACTGATAACCAGGGGCATGCTCTAACACTCAGACATCATTTATAAATGAGGCTTGTCCGCCAGATCAGAGGCAGTAGGGATGACCAGGGATGTTCTCTTGATAAGTGTGTGAATTGGGCAGTTTTCCTGTCCTGCTAAGCATTCAAAATGTAACGAGTACTTTAGGGTGTCAGGGAAAATGTATAGAGTAAAAAGTTCAAACTTGTCTTTAGGTATGTAGTGAAGTAAAAGTTGTCAAAAATATAAATATTAAAGCACAGATACCCCCAAAAAACACTTATTAGTATTTTTACTTAAGTACTTTACACAACTGCTAGAACTAACACATTAGTAAATCTGCTACAATCATGCAGAACAGTGTACAGTTAGCAAGCAGTTTAGCAGTTACACCTGCGGGCCACAGTGGCAATAAATTAATAAAACCAAAAGCTTACCTTGACTTGGAAGAGTTCCAGTGTTGGATAGCCAGCTAGGTAACATAGCACCTCTCTCTGTTTGAGCCAGGTGTTTGAGTAGGATAAACTAGCTAGCTGCATTCGCTAGCTAAGTAAGTGAAGAAAATATGAAATATAGCTAGCTCGCTCTTGCGTCTCCTTTATTTAAGAATTGAATTTTTCAAAACTGCTCAACCATTGTCTTTCTCTTTGAGTCAACTACTCACAGCAGTGCTAGATCGCTGTAGTTTATGCTTGCAGTACTAGATTCATACTCTTATCCTTTGATTGGGTGGTCAACATGTCAGTTCATGCTGCAAGAGCTCTGATAGATTGGAGGTCTTCCTCCAGAAATTGAAATAATTTATATGTAATTCTATGGAAGGGGGTGAGAACCACGAGCCTCCTATGTTTTGTATTAAAGTCAATGTACCCAGAGGAGGATGGAAACTAGCTGTCCTCCGGCTATATCATGGTGCTACCCTACAGAATGCTGTTGAGACTACTGTAGACCTTCATTGCAAAACAGTGCGTTTTAATCCATTTTTGGGATTTATTTATTTTACCTTTATTTAACCAGGTAGGCAAGTTGAGAACAAGTTCTCATTTACAATTGCGACCTGGCCAAGATAAAGCAAAGCAGTTCGACAGATACAACGACACAGAGTTACACATGGAGTAAAACATGGATGACGTGAATATATTTATAGTTTTTATCTAAAAAGGATAACTTGATGTTTCACTATTTTTATGAAATTCACTGAGGATGGTCCTCCCCTTCCTCCTCTAAGGAGCCTCCACTGGTCTCAATATCTTATTTTCAACAAACAAGGATTCAGAGACATGGATGCTGTTGGGTTTCCCTTTTACTTCAGTCAACCAAAAGCATGTTTGAAATATAAACCCATATACAAACTCAAACACATCAGATAAAGAAGAGCTGTTTAAATACATGTGATAGTGTGAGGGCTGTATGACGGTTGACCTTTTTATGATGAGATTCTTCTCATAAGCAGCCTATAATACTGTGACAGACATACGTGAACATAAAAGCACAAAACTATCATCATAAACATTTGCTCTCGAATAAATAATGTAAACAGGGGTGGCATTGACATATCTAACTCTAAAAAGCTTCAGGGCAACACTGAAAAACAGCTTATGTCCTCTTGATTTCAAAGTATTCAAATAGCCACCATTCAAGATGGAGGGGTGGTTTGGTCTGGCTCTCAGCCTAGCCCTTAGTTTAAACACTCTGGAGGCACTTATATGAAACAACAGCTGCCTGCTCTTCAAAGCACACACAGGTGACTTCTTATCCCTAACAACTGACCGGTCATCAGGATGGTGTATCTCAAAGAAGGAGAAATTACTTTAAGCATTCTTTGTAAACTGTACAAAATAGAGTGTTTAACAAAGTTAACTGGCTAACTTGTAACTATCCTGAAGTGAAACCAGTCTCGGGCTAAGCTGAAGTTCTGATTGTTTAATGGGCCCCGGGCCAGTTGTTGGGGTAAGAAGTTACTGTCGCACAGCACACTGACAATGAAGTCATCTTGGTACTTGAGGGGAAGAAATGATAGATCCGTTTTACACAGAAGCACCTACAGTTCGAGATAGAGGAAGAGTGAAGGGGAAAGAGGAAACACTAGTTAACCAAAGTTTAGTCAACTCAGAACAAAAAGCACTTCCTAGCCCTTGTAACAGCACTACGTAATAGCCGGCAGCACAGGAAATGGAACGGAATTAACTCCTGATCTGCGCTGCAAAAGAAAGCTCCACTGTAGCAAATATGCATCTATTTCATGATATGATTACAGGTTATAATTTAATTCCTTTTCAGTTGAGCGTCTGTCTTTCAGAGGCTCGGTATATGTCGCTAGGCAATTGAAGGAAAACCCAATAAGGATTTCAAAGAATTTCAGACTTACTGGTTGGCTGGGAACCACATGTGACCTTATAGGATGTCCATATGCTGACAGCCAGTAGGAATGTGGCGATGAAGCCAAATGCCTGTAAAGGTCAACAAGAAAGATGCCTCATTATAAAAACGCTACACGTTGGTCATCTGTCAAGCATTGAGGGGACAGCTGTAAGTCCCCAAGCTGGTTACTGGGTACAAGTGTAAGAGGAAAAGACCATTTTAGGAGAATGATTATTAACTGACTTTTTAGATCTCAAAACTGTACTTGACAGAATGGGATGAACTCCTTAAAGGTGAATGGAAACACTAGGAAGTAAAGTTGAGAGATCTATTCCATCAACGAATACTAAACATGTTTAACATTCAATTGGGATTTTGATATTGAACAATGTTTATTCGAGTAGCACCATCTTGAATTGCTATAGTAACGACTGACGCCAATGCTGACACCAGGAAACGCCTTGTCTCCACTGGACCTGAAAAGTTTCTCACAACTTTGATAACTTTGTCATTGAGAGGACAAAAATATTAAGGCAAGAAACTGTATAGAATGCATTTTTATGTTGGTATTTATAACATTTACATTTTAGAGTATTTTTTTAGATTGATAAGATGAGGCTGTGAAATGACATTTATTTGATAACAAGCCGACTAGACAGTCAGCCAAGCTGAGGCAACTAGCAAGCTATTTTGTTGATTTAGCTAGCTCTTCTCTTGTCCTTTTCCGTGTTAATGTTGTGTTCACTAACTGTAAAAAATAAAATGCTCATATTGGCAATTTGAAGAACATTTGTCATTGGCATTAGCTAAGAGCTCAAATCAACTGGCTAGTGTCTGACTGAATTTGCAGCTAGCTAGCTAGACAGTGTCAAGGAAGATAGGGGCTGTAGAGACTGGACAACATGCTGCTTAGTCTATAGACAGGGCCAAGGGAGATAGGGGCTGTAGAGACTGGACAACATGCTGCTTAGTCTATAGACAGGGCCAAGGGAGATAGGGGCTGTAGAGACTGGACAACATGCTGCTTAGGCTGCAGACAGGGCCAAGGGAGATAGGGGCTGTAGAGACTGGACAACATGCTGCAGACAGGGACAAGGGAGATAGGGGCTGTAGAGACTGGACAACATGCTGCTTAGGCTGCAGACAGGGCCAAGGGAGATAGGGGCTGTAGGGACTGGACAACATGCTGCAGACAGGGACAAGGGAGATAGGGGCTGTAGAGACTGGACAACATGCTGCTTAGGCTGCAGACAGGGCCAAGGGAGATAGGGGCTGTAGAGACTGGACAACATGCTGCAGACAGGGCCAAGGGAGATAGGGGCTGTAGAGACTGGACAACATGCTGCTTAGTCTATAGACAGGGCCAAGGGAGATAGGGGCTGTAGAGACTTGACAACATGCTGCTTAGGCTGCAGACAGGGCCACGGGAGATAGGGGCTGTAGAGACTGGACAACATGCTGCAGACAGGGCCAAGGGAGATAGGGGCTGTAGAGACTGGACAACATGCTGCTTAGGCTGCAGACAGGGCCAAGGGAGATAGGGGCTGTAGAGACTGGACAACATGCTGCTTAGGCTGCAGACAGGGACAAGGGTGATAGGGGCTGTAGAGACTGGACAACATGCTGCAGACAGGGCCAAGGGAGATAGGGGCTGTAGAGACTTAACAACATGCTGCTTAGGCTGCAGACAGGGCCAAGGGAGATAGGGGCTGTAGAGACTGGACAACATGCTACAGACAGGGCCAAGGGAGATAGGGGCTGTAGAGACTGGACAACATGCTGCAGACAGGGCCAAGGGAGATAGGGGCTGTAGAGACTGGACAACATGCTGCTTAGGCTGCAGACAGGGACAAGGGAGATAGGGGCTGTAGAGACTGGACAACATGCTGCTTAGGCTGCAGACAGGGACAAGGGAGATAGGGGCTGTAGAGACTGGACAACATGCTGCAGACAGGGCCACGGGAGATAGGGGCTGTAGAGACTGGACAACATGCTGCAGACAGGGCCAAGGGAGATAGGGGCTGTAGAGACTGGACAACATGCTGCTTAGGCTGCAGACAGGGCCAAGGGAGATAGGGGCTGTAGAGACTGGACAACATGCTACAGACAGGGCCAAGGGAGATAGGGGCTGTAGAGACTGGACAACATGCTGCAGACAGGGCCAAGGGAGATAGGGGCTGTAGAGACTGGACAACATGCTGCTTAGGCTGCAGACAGGGACAAGGGAGATAGGGGCTGTAGAGACTGGACAACATGCTGCTTAGGCTGCAGACAGGGACAAGGGAGATAGGGGCTGTAGAGACTGGACAACATGCTGCAGACAGGGCCACGGGAGATAGGGGCTGTAGAGACTGGACAACATGCTGCAGACAGGGCCAAGGGAGATAGGGGCTGTAGAGACTGGACAACATGCTGCTTAGGCTGCAGACAGGGCCAAGGGAGATAGGGGCTGTAGAGACTGGACAACATGCTACAGACAGGGCCAAGGGAGATAGGGGCTGTAGAGACTGGACAACATGCTGCAGACAGGGCCAAGGGAGATAGGGGCTGTAGAGACTGGACAACATGCTGCTTAGGCTGCAGACAGGGACAAGGGAGATAGGGGCTGTAGAGACTGGACAACATGCTGCTTAGGCTGCAGACAGGGACAAGGGAGATAGGGGCTGTAGAGACTGGACAACATGCTGCAGACAGGGCCACGGGAGATAGGGGCTGTAGAGACTGGACAACATGCTGCAGACAGGGCCAAGGGAGATAGGGGCTGTAGAGACTGGACAACATGCTGCTTAGGCTGCAGACAGGGCCAAGGGAGATAGGGGCTGTAGAGACTGGACAACATGCTGCAGACAGGGCCACGGGAGATAGGGGCTGTAGAGACTGGACAACATGCTGCTTAGGCTGCAGACAGGGCCAAGGGAGATAGGGGCTGTAGAGACTGGACAACATGCTGCTTAGTCTATAGACAGGGCCAAGGGAGATAGGGGCTGTAGGGACTGGACAACATGCTGCAGACAGGGACAAGGGAGATAGGGGCTGTAGAGACTGGACAACATGCTGCTTAGGCTGCAGACAGGGCCAAGGGAGATAGGGGCTGTAGAGACTGGACAACATGCTGCAGACAGGGACAAGGGAGATAGGGGCTGTAGAGACTGGACAACATGCTGCTTAGGCTGCAGACAGGGCCAAGGGAGATAGGGGCTGTAGGGACTGGACAACATGCTGCAGACAGGGACAAGGGAGATAGGGGCTGTAGAGACTGGACAACATGCTGCTTAGGCTGCAGACAGGGCCAAGGGAGATAGGGGCTGTAGAGACTGGACAACATGCTGCAGACAGGGCCAAGGGAGATAGGGGCTGTAGAGACTGGACAACATGCTGCTTAGTCTATAGACAGGGCCAAGGGAGATAGGGGCTGTAGAGACTTGACAACATGCTGCTTAGGCTGCAGACAGGGCCACGGGAGATAGGGGCTGTAGAGACTGGACAACATGCTGCAGACAGGGCCAAGGGAGATAGGGGCTGTAGAGACTGGACAACATGCTGCTTAGGCTGCAGACAGGGCCAAGGGAGATAGGGGCTGTAGAGACTGGACAACATGCTGCTTAGGCTGCAGACAGGGACAAGGGTGATAGGGGCTGTAGAGACTGGACAACATGCTGCAGACAGGGCCAAGGGAGATAGGGGCTGTAGAGACTTAACAACATGCTGCTTAGGCTGCAGACAGGGCCAAGGGAGATAGGGGCTGTAGAGACTGGACAACATGCTGCTTAGGCTGCAGACAGGGACAAGGGAGATAGGGGCTGTAGAGACTGGACAACATGCTGCAGACAGGGCCAAGGGAGATAGGGGCTGTAGAGACTGGACAACATGCTGCTTAGGCTACAGACAGGGCCAAGGGAGATAGGGGCTGTAGAGACTGGACAACATGCTGCAGACAGGGCCAAGGGACAACCACACCCTCACAGCCTAGGTGGACTTCATTGTACTGGAGGACAACTCTAGAAATTGTTGGATTTTTTTTACAGGTAAGATAGAAAGGAGATTATGACGTGGTTTGTTTGTGTTGCACCAGAATGCAAGGGCAAGTAGTTATGCATTGTAGGGGGATCCATTATTTTAGGTTGTGGTACTCCAGTGAGTGTGACTCATTGCAGACATAGGCACTAACTAGTAAAGGGACTCCTAGTCTTCAGTGACAATCTGAACTACTGGCTGGTCATTCCACCTCTCTTGCATGTTTTTAATTTGTTCCCATTCTGACTCTTCCTGTATAAGGCTATAAGCCCAGTGGAATGTATGTGCAGAAGAAATTGAAGTTGTCAAAGCCAATTATTGTTATTATATTACTTATTCTTATCATATTTTGTAATTCCATTCGATGTGGACTTGCACTTTGTTTTCAGGCTTGAGTGAGACGATGTATTCCCCTCAGTTTTTTCAATAAAGTTCTTGATTTATTCATATTATATTACTTGTGTATGTCTTTCCTTATCATATGTAAGACTAAATGCCATTTGTAATATGTTTTGGTTCACATTTGTGTTTAATATACAATCCATATAAGAAAGTGTCTGATAACAGAACATTCCATAGAATTCTAGAAAAATACCACCATTCACTAAAACGTCTGGAACTCAATCATAGTAGAACATATTACTATTCTGATTAGCAGTTGTTTGGGGGGGAAAAAAACTGATTTTCGTATCAGATTGTTCTTAACTGATTACCATTCGATTGATGTGGTGCTAATGTATGTAATATAATTTAAGGGCTGTTTCTCAGCTTTCAAAATATGTATAAAACTTTTGGATATGGTTTGAAACCAGCACATTTTCAGACAGTTTTCAAATTCTGCCTTTTTTGGGAAATCCTGCCAGTGATGCAACAATGCCAATATGGTGATATACAGTTCCAGTTAGCTGCTGTTCTAAAGCCTAGTGTTTCCACTCCCCTTTAATAGCCATTTGGCCTGCTTTAAAGGGAAATCCTGCCAGTGATGCAACAATGCCAATATGGTGATTTACAGTTCCAGTTAGCTGCTGTTCTAAAGCCTAGTGTTTCCACTCCCCTTTAATAGCCATTTGGCCTGCTTTAAAGGGAAATCCTGCCAGTGATGCAACAATGCCAATATGGTGATTTACAGTTCCAGTTAGCTGCTGTTCTAAAGCCTAGTGTTTCCACTCCCCTTTAATAGCCATTTGGCCTGCTTTAAAGTGAAATCCCACACACTCACCACATAACAAACAGAAATAAACTATGGAGAGCTTAGATATAAGGTTTCATTTTTGCAAACAGGGCCTCTCAATTATCTTCAGCTAAATGCTGAGATACTAGGATAGATAAAAAATAATTAACATTCTTCAGCTTTGGAATGGAGCACCAGAAAACAGGAAAGCATCTGCTATGTTACTCACCGAACCAGCTTCTAGTTCAGACACACCTCCACTCTTAACAGCTGCAACAATAGAGGCAATGAAGACCAGGATGGTCCCAACGCCATAATGCAGTAACTCCTGAAACAATGAATGGTATAGATAAGTGCTGGAACGCGTGTCTGTGGAAAAAGTACAGAGAAAGTTTAAAAGATTATGCACACTACTGTAAGTCTCTCTGGATAAGAAAGTCTGCTAAATAACTAACATGTAAACAATGTAAATGTGTGTGTGTGTGTATAGGCGTGTGTCATTTGCAGGGCCACTCACCGTCATTGTCCAGTTGATACAGGGGATCTTACTCTGCAGTCTGAACACATACATGAGGTAGAAGATGAGGAAGGCTATGAGGAACCATAGCGTCACCACCTCAAAGTACCGAAAGGCTGAGTAATCAGTCCAACCTCGTGCACAGTGTACACACAGGAACGCAATCAAGAGTGCTACCTGCAAACACACAGACAAATACCAATGTGTTTCCATGTCCCAGTATGATTCCAATCATTGAGCATATTGGCACCATATCAACTCCTATGTTAAAAATGTATCTTAGTCTGCAATAGCAGACTGCAATAGCATTGAATAGTCTCCGTGATATGCAACTGTTCAGGGAAGTCAGGAACCAATACACACAGTCAGTCAGGAAAGCAAAGGCCAGCTTTTTCAAACAGAAATTTGCATCCTGTAGCTCTAACTCCAAGAGTTTTTGGGACATTGTAAAGTCCATGGAGAATAAGAGCACCTCCCCCCAGTTGCCCACTGCACTGAGGCTAGGTAACACGGTCACCACCGATAAATCCATGATAATCAAAAATTTCAATAAGCATTTCTATACTGCTGGCCATGCTTTCCTCCTGGCTATCCCAACCCCGGCCAACAGCTCCACAACCCCACAGCTACTTGCCCAAGCCTCCTCAGCTTCTCCTTCACCCAAATCCAGATAGCAGATGTTCTGAAAGAGCTGCAAAACCTGGACCCGTACAAATCAGCTGGGCTAGACAATCTGAACCCTCTCTTTCTAAAATTGACCACCGCCATTGTTGCAACCCATATTACCAGTCTGTTCAACCTCTCTTCCGTATCGTCCGTGATTCCTAAAGATTGGAAAGCTGCCGCGGTCACCCCCCTCTTCAAAGAGGGTGACACACTAGACCCAAACTGTTATAGACCTATATCCATCCTGCCCTGCCTCTCTAAAGTCTTCGAAAGCCAAGTTAATAAACAGATCACTGACCATTTCGAATCCCACTGTACCTTCTCCGCTGTGCAATCTGGTTTCCGAGCCGGTCACGGGTGCACCTCAGCCACGCTCAAGGTACTAAACGATATCATAACCGCCATCGATAAAAGACAGTACTGTGCAGCTGTCTTCATCAACCTGGCCAAGGCTTTCGACTCTGTCATTCACTGTATTCTTATCAGCAGACTCAATAGCCTTGGTTTCTCAAATGACTGCCTTGCCTGGTTCACCAACTACTTCGCAGACAGAGTTCAGTGTGTCAAATCGGAGGGCCTGTTGTCCGGACCTCTGGCAGTCTCTATGGGGGTACCACAGGGTTCAATTCTCGGGCTGACTCTTTTCTCTGTATATATCAATGATGTCGCTCTTGCTTCGGGTGATTCCCTGATCCACCTGTACGCAGACGCTGCCATTCTGAATACTTCTGGCCCTTCTTTGGACACTGTGTTAACTAACCTCTAAACAAGCTTCAATGCCATACAACACTCCTTCCATGGCCTCCAACTGCTCTTAAACGCTAGTAAAACCAAATGCATGCTTTTCAACCTTTCGCTGCCCACACCCGCCCGCCCGACTAGCATCACTACCCTGGACGGTTCTGACCTAGAATATGTGGACTACAACTACAAATACCTAGGTGTCTGGCTAGACTGTAAACTCTCATTCCAGACTCATATTAAACTTCTCCAATCCAAAATCGGCTTTCTATTTCGCAACAAAGCCTCCTTCACTAACCACCAAACGTACCCTAATAAAACTGACTACCCTACCGATCCTCAACTTCGTCGATGTCATCTACAAAATAGCTTCCAATAATCTACTCAGCAAACTGGATGTAGTCTATCACAGTGCCATCCTTGTTATTACCAAAGCCCCTTATACCTCCCACCACTACGACCTGTATGCTTTAGTTGGCTGGCCCTCGCTACATATTCGTCGCCAGACCCACTGGCTCCAGGTCATCTATAAGTGAAGCTGGAGACTTATATTTCCCTCACTAACTTTTAACATCAGCTATCTGAGTAGCTATCCGATCGCTGCAGCTGTACATAGTCCATCTGTAAATAGCCCACCCAATCTACCTACCTCATCCCCATATTGTTTTATTTATTTTTCTGCTCTTTTGCACACCAGTATCTCTACTTGCACATCATCATCTGCTCATTTATCACTCCAGTGTTAATCTGCTAAATTGTAATTACTTTGCTACCATGGCCTATTTATTGCCTACCTCCTCACACTGTATATAGACTTTCTTTTGTCTACTGTGTTATTGACTGTACGCTTTTTATTCTATGTGTAACTCTGTGTTGTTGTTTCTGTCGCACTGTTTTGCTTTATCTTGGCCAGGTTGCAGTTGTAAATGAGAACTTGTTATCATCTGGCCTACCTGGTTAAATAGAGGTGAAATAAAATAAATACAAATTCTGGTAACAGGAGGTTGGTCCAGATCCAGAATCTAGTTTTCAGCACAACCCAGCTCTCACATGGCTAATGTTCAAGGTTCACCATTTTCCCGTTCACATGCCGTTAAACATGCTTTATTGCTTCATATTGTAGGGCAGTTGCAGGTATATGGAACAACATTGACATTATTAAACCACAAGGGAGAGGCTGAAAGCCATTAGCCACTAAACACTTCTGTAAACAGGAAATAACACCCAAAACCAGCTTCCTCCATTTTTCCTCTGAAACACCACCTTCATTCCTATGATGACTATAAATAAGCAAGAATGTAACAGAAATGTAGTGAAGATTAAGATGCAAACCCACTGTATTCTACTGTGCCAAACACAGATATAAAGAGGGGAGAACAGACAACTTGTAGTTTTTATAAAGGCTATTGGTTCCCACTGGTATAGGCCTAATTCAGGTTATAAAGGCTATTGTTTCCACTGGTATAGGCCTAATTCCTGTTATAAAGGCTATTGTTTCCACTGGTATAGGCCTAATTCAGGTTATAAAGGCTATTGTTTCCACTGGTATAGGCCTAATTCCTATTATAAAGGCTATTGGTTCCCACTGGTATAGGCCTAATTCCTGTTATAAAGGCTATTGGTTCCCACTGGTATAGGCCTAATTCAGGTTGTGAAGGCTATTGGTTCCCACTGGTATAGGCCTAATTCAGGTTATAAAGGCTATTGGTTTCCACTGGTATAGGCCTAATTCAGGTTATAAAGGCTATTTGTTTCCACTAGTATAGGCCTAATTCAGGTTATAAAGGCTATTGTTTCCACTGGTATAGGCCTACTTCCTGTTATAAAGGCTATTGGTTCCCACTGGTATAGGCCTAATTCAGGTTGTGAAGGCTATTGGTTCCCACTAGTATAGGCCTAATTCAGGTTATAAAGGCTATTTGTTTCCACTGGTATAGACCTAATTCCTGTTATAAAGGCTATTGGTTCCGTCTGGTATAGGCCTAATTCCTGTTATAAAGGCTATTGGTTTCCATTGGTATAGGCCTAATTCCTGTTATAACGGCTATTGGTTTCCACTGGTATAGGCCTAATTCCTGTTATAAAGGCTATTGGTTCCGTCTGGTATAGGCCTAATTCCTGTTATAAAGGCTATTGGTTTCCACTAGTATAGGCCTAATTCCTGTTATAACGGCTATTGGTTTCCACTGGTATAGGCCTAATTCCTGTTATAAAGGCTATTGGTTTCCATTGGTATAGGCCTAATTCCTGTTATAAAGGCTATTGGTTTCCATTGGTATAGGCCTAATTCCTGTTATAACGGCTATTGGTTTCCACTGGTATAGGCCTAATTCCTGTTATAAAGGCTATTGGTTTCCACTGGTATAGGCCTAATTCATGTTTGCATGTTAATGTTTTGTAAAGTAGCCTAGTCGTAGCCTAACAGTCAGAGAAAGCCACCAAGCAGACAGTGGTGTAAAGTACTTAAGTAAAAATACTTTAAAGTAGTTTTTTGGGGTATCTGTGCTTTACTATTTATATTTTTGACAGCTTTTACTTTTACTTCACTACATTCCGAAAGAAAATAATGTACTTTTCACTCCATTCATTTTCCCTGACACCCAAAAGTACTCGTTACATTTTGAATGCTTAGCACGGCAGGAAAATGGTCTAATTCACACACTTATCAAGAGAACATCCCTGGTCATCCCCATGGCCTCTGATCTGGCGGACTTGACTCAACACATGCCTCGTTTATAGTGTTAGAGCATGCCCCTGGCTATCAGTAAATAAAGAAAACATGAAAATTATGCCGTGTGGATTGCTTAATATAAGGAATTTGAAATGATTTAGACTTTTACTTTTGATTCTTAAGTATATTTTAGCAGTTACATTTAGTTTTGATACTTAAGTATACTTTAAACCAAATACTTTTAGACTTTTACTCAAATAATATATTACTGGGTAAATTTCACTTTTTCTTGAGTCATTTTCTATTAAGGTATCTTTACTTTCACAACAATTGGGTACTTTTTCCACTACTGCTAGTAGTATACGAATGAATCAGAGTTTCTGTTACACACCTCGCTCCCCTTTATCCTACATTTTTGAGTGCATTCTCCACATTTTGGATTAAAGATCACGAAGACAGCAGACAGTAAGCAATATAAAATACAACCCAACCCCAACATTAAAAATAAAAACGTTTAAAAAATATGTATAATTCTGTGCAGAACATCAGTATAAATATCTGATCAAAAACCCTTACCACTTGGGCGATTTTCAGTAATCCTTGTACAGAGCGAGTATAGCCTAAATTCAAGAATCCTTCGCCCGAAGACGATCTCGTCGTGGTGGTGGTAGTAACAACAGTATGAGACATTTTGATATGTATAAATAAATAAAATACAGTGTAAATAGTCTAGACTACAGTGTATCGTGGCCCAAGAAACACAGTCAGCTGCTACTACTGTGCTTCGTCTACTTCATGGTCGTTACTAGTTACCACCGCCACAAAGTCATAAACCCCGCCTGTTTCTACAAATCTTCTTAAAATGTGATTTTAAACCTAATCCTAACCTTATGCCTAACCGTAACCTTAAAATAAGACCAAAAAGCACAATTGCAGGTTATTTTACGATACATTTTTTTACGATAGCCAAGTTAGACTTTGCGGCTGTGGTAACTGGTGGAAACTCTACTTCATTGAGGGTGAGATTCAGTTGGGGTGGGGTTTCCAGGAAACAGTAGCATTTTTCAACTTCAACAGTTACAATGTTGCTTTTACTCAACGGGCCAGTTCGTTTTGCATGGCCCCAGGCGAGTGGTGAATTTATTTAAGGACCAATGGAATGGACTAAAATGTGTAAGACACCGGGTAAAGAAAAACGAACTCGCCCATGGACATAAAATGACTGTCTGGAAGAGAAAGCGCCATCAAAACACGTATAGTCCGCAAATCACTCACGATTGAGTCTCATTTCTAGCCGCATGCTACTGGCAGCATTACCGCGTGTGTTATGGATGTAAATGATGAAGCATTTACAGTCTCCACCTAAATAGTGTTCACGTGATGGTTGAAGTTGATCTGTAGAAGATGATTAAGCATGTTATCAATCTGAATATGTTTGAAGTTCATCAAACGTATTCCTACTATTGTTAAAGACACTATATCAATGTAGCCGGCACCATAGACCCATACCTATTCGACCTCCGTACTATATCGACAGCTGAATTGTATTTGTCCCAGGTTAATTTAAGCATTTTTCCACCCACATTGCAAGCAAGCAAGAAGCTCACATTACTTTAAGGTCAGACCTAATGTAGGTTTTTGCATTGAATTGGTAACCATGTGGTGTCAACAGGTGTCAAACTATAGGCCCACCATCCTATCCCAATCGGACTGCACTAATGGGACTACCCCAGGCCATGCTAAAATAGTTTCAGTGTAGTGTATTATTTACATCTACATGCTTTAAACATCATCATTATGTCATTCTGCCACTGAACAAGGCAGTTAACCCACTGTTCCTAGGCACCCACAGACACTTACAAAAAATAACAAACTAAGCACAGATGTTAGGCCCATGTCAATCAAGCTACATAACAAAATGGATAGCGATGAAATAAGACTGAACCCCATCAGGAAGGAGTTTTTCATATTTTGATGCTTTGCAGCAGTAGGGTTTTGTTTCTGTCACCCCCATCCATAAACAGCTGTTACCATGGAGACGAGGGCAGGATGCTCTTCTCTGTCACCACTTCCCGGGACTGCTACAGAGCAGAATGGGAAAGAGTGCTTAGAAAACCTTACCACATAAAGGCGCGCGCACACACACACTCTGGCTGTGCATACCAGTAGGCCTAGTCTCTATATAAGCAAGTGAAGCCAGATATGGGAACCAAACCACACCCTAAAAGGACATTACCATGGCGAGCCAAACAGTCTTATGCATCAGCTGTACAAACTTAAGAACTAGATCCCCCGTGACACTTTGAGAACACCAGAAACACTGCAGCCAAAGGAAACCAATACATTTACATATACAAATGCACCACACTCTTTCTGCTTCGTGGTTCTACAGGGACGTTTAGTTTCGTTTAGTGATGCACCACATGGTAAGAACATGGACATGGACCCAAGCGACTTTGCGTCCTTGAAAAATGCTATATAAATACTATGTATTATTATGATTATTATACACCAATATTGTCACGACTTCCGCTGAAGTTGGTCCCTCTCCTTGTTCGGGCGGCGTTCTGCGGTCGAAGTCACCGACCTTCTAGCCATCGATGATCCTCTTTTCATTTTCCTTTCCATCACACCTGGTTCCAATCCCATCAATTACATGTTGTGTATTTAACCCTCTGTTCCCCCTCATGTCCTTGTCAGATTGTGTATTGTAAGTGCTTGTGCACGGCTGTCCTGGTGTGATTCGGGTTATGTACCCATTATTTGATTGTTCTGTTTTCCGGTCGTTTAATTTTTTTTTAACTGCGCCGTTTGGAAACACAGTTCTTGCTCTCCTGCGTCTGACTTCTCTGCCGCTAGTACACACCCCTTACAAATATGAGAAAACCCTTCAGTAGTTCGCTGACAGAGTTCCTTGCAGAGCTGGTGGATGACCACACTCAACCAGAGATACACTGAAGTTTTGCCCAGATAGCATCAGCTGGTTCTGTGGTGGTTGAGGCGAATGACCGCGCTGGAATTCTTCTTTGGGTTCATGTGACGTGTGTTTAAAAGGAACGCTTCACTTCTTTGAAAGGAAACCCAGAAGTATAATGATGTAATGGCGCTCAGGAACAATAACAATAGTTATTGAGTAACATTTTTGACAATTACAATAACACTACAGTTACAATAACACTATAGTTACAATAACACTACAGTTACAATAACACTACAGTTACAATAACACTACAGTTACAATAACACTACAGTTACAATAAAACTACAGTTACAATAACACTACAGTTACAATAACACTACAGTTACAATAAAACTACAGTTACAATAACACTACAGTTACAATAACACTACAGTTACAATAACACTTGTAGGGCAATTATGTAATTGCACCTCCATAAGAATAACAATATAAAAACGGAATCTACCAAGTTGCCCCAATGTTGTGAACAATTTCAATAAGATTGACTGCTAAACTCTCGTTGATTACTTTTGAAAAATGTCTGTCAGAATGAGGGAGGTCAGTTTCATTATGACAGACCTCCAGAGTTACATTCTCTCTGCTGTGCCTCGGCAGTTCACCCTAGCTTCACAATAGCATAGTGGACACCTGAAATGACAATGGACAGCATAATCAGAATAATGGAATGACAATGAAAAGGGTTGGCGTTATGTCATGTTATGTCATGTTAAGGACAGTGCTGTCTCAGCTGTATTATACAATCTTAAGACTTTCTTGTGTCACTTCAAGAAAAACACTAAAAATAATTCACCTTCATCTGGTATGGGGATACGAGAGCTTCTTTGGGGTGCTTAAAAGAAAAGAGGGCAATTTCATAAGCTTATCTGAGCTGGTTCTGGTACTTGGTGGTATACCTATGTAATTCATGGCCCAAAATTGCAATAATTGAATACTTACATTGAGTGGTGGTGTTCAGTTGAACGTCTGAGTATACCAGATTTAGCTCCATGTCGCCATCTTCTGGTGAATTATGTTTATACAATGACTGTGGGCTTTCTGTTTGTGTAGAGAACAACAGTAAGAAACTGTGTGACACATTACAGATCTGAACCATCAGCAAATCCTTCACGGTCTTGTCCACTCACCCATTTCTGAGACATTGGCGTAGATAGAGGATTCACTGACCATAGCTTTAGAAACAGGGAAGTAAAATGTACAAATGTAAACTGCTGTGACGCACAAAGTTTATGACTGAATGAGAGGACATGAAGAGCTGTGCTCAGACTCTACACTGGAGCCGATCTTTTTGCCCACTTCTACAGAGGTGTAGTTGGGACACCAGGCAGGGATTGAAGGATACGGGAGAAGAGGGTGTAGAACACAGACAATGAGTGGGCCGTAGACAAGAGAAGGTGATGGACTGGTACATAGGGAAGCATATGTGTGGAGATAGTGAATAACAGGGCAGCAGGTAGTCCAGCGGGTTAAGAGTGTTGGGCCAGTTCGAATCCCTGAGCAAACTAGGTGAAACATCTGCCGATGTGCCCTTGAGCGAGGCACTTAACCCTAATTGCTCCTGTAAGTCGCTCTGGATAGAGCGTCTGCTAAATGACAAAAATGTACTGAATAGCCTACCACTTAAACTGGCTTTCAACTCACACTCTGCCCTTTCATCTGAGGAAAAATTATTACTGATCAGAAATACTATTCAAAGACTCAGATTGTCTAGAAAAGAGTAAGACCCCTTACCTATAGCAGGATCTGTGCACAACACAGATTGCTGCTTAATCTTTTCTGAATTGCAGAATCTCAGGTATCCTTTTGGAAAAGACCAGAGATAGTATATGAATCTGTAAATACGCCAAAAATATAATAACTTAACTAGTATTTATTTTCTTAGAGATCACCTACCTCTTTTTCTCAGGTAAAATAAAGCCACGCCAAGGAGCAGCAGCAGAAGCAGGACCCCACACACAGAGAGGGCTACGGTCAGCGCAGTGGGTCCAGGGGGGAACAGTCTCTCTGCCCTCCCCAGGCTGTTCTCTGCCCTGCAGGTGTACACTTCCTGGGTGAAGTAGGGGATTGAACTGATCCACTGAAATGGGTGGGTTCCTATGGTGCTGACACCTGGGTCTATGTTGCCCTTAGAGGAGGAGAACCAGGTGATGGTGGATGGGGGGTTCCCCTCAACTACACACCTGAGGCTCCCGTTGCCTGGTCCGAGGGACGCCTCTACCCAAGACAGGCTGAGAATCTGGGCCTTAGCTAGGGACAAAGCACAAACCTTGCATAAGTATCATTGTGGTAAAGAGTTTCATATTCCTAGACCACCAGACCCTTATTGCTGACAACGTAGTGAGACCTTTACCAATGATATTGAGCTGTGTGCCGCTGGCAGTCTGCCACTTCCCATCACCCCAGTAAGGGTCCAGCTCTACTCTGCAGAAGTATACTCCATTGTCTGTGACCACCAGATCTCTGATGAGGAGAGAGAGATCCCTCTGCTTAGGGTCTCCTTTGACTGAGAAGCGTTGGTATGACTCTGGAACTGAGCATTCATTCATTCCACCCGTAGTAACATTTTTCACCTTGCATTGGAAGAAGGGCGTATCATGGAATTGTCTGGTAATCCACTGAACTGTGATGCCTTTGGAGTAGTCTTGTTGCTTGGGGTGGGTGAAGGAGCAGGGTAGGACCACATCTCCTCCTATGGTGCTGTTCACTACAGGGGGAACTGTCATGGACCATGGTTGTGAGAAGGTGCCTAGTGGGAGGAATATTAGTTCACAATTAGAGAAATTAGAGAAATCAATCATATTAAGGATATTTCATGTTTGTTTTTTCTGATGGTCTCAAGTATTTTTTAAAACTTGTATTCTAGTTGGTTCAACTGGCAATCTATAGTACTTTATCTATTGTACTCTATTGTACTTTATTTAAACACACACGTCACTACCCAAAGGATGGGGTGGCAGGGTAGCCTAGTGGTTAGAGCGTTGGACTAGTAACCGCAAGTTCATATCCCTGAGCTGACAAGGTACAAATCTGTCGTTCTGCCCCTAAACAGGCAGTTAACCCACTGTTCCTAGGCCGTCATTGAAAATAAGAATTTGTTCTTAACTGACTTGCCTAGGTAAAAAAGGATCAACAAATCATCTCTTATGATACTGTATAAACACATACTCATGAATATTACAACACTAAAAATAGGGATAATTCCTTTATTCCCAAATTATTCAAGAATGATAAAGCTTAAATAGGAATGTTTCACCAAAACTGAATCTGAATAGAAAAAGCTAAAACTGGAGTTTGGCCTACCTGTAATGACAGAGAAGAGAGAGAAGAGTTGAGCCTGCACCATCCTAAAGGTAATCAAATATATATGTATCCCTTTAGCACTGAGGAGAAAGAAAGTCAGGGAGTGGAAGTTCTACCAACACAATGCCTCAAATCAGGAAACAGTTGTGAAATGTACCACATGAGAATAGCCATTTCCTGTTTAGTGCTTACTGTGAAACAAGTGAGGGCTTGGCTGAGCATAAGTGCATTAACAATGGAAGTGTATTATTTCTTTAGGCCTATTATGTGCATTTAAGATGTGTTTCCTGAGCCTCTTTACTTGGTATCTATTATAGAAAGCATGAAGACTGGAACAATAGAGGACCTCCGTTTAGTCTAGTGAGATTTGAGCAATATAACAGTCCTACAGACCCTTCAGACAGTATTCTCACCATTTCACCTGTTCCACATTGTGTTACAGCCTGAATTTAAAATGGATTACATTGAATACACAATACTCCATGATGTCCAAGTGTTGTTTTTAGATTTTAACAAATTACACTGAACAACAAAATAAAACGCAATATATAATGTGTTGTTCCCATGTTTCATGAGACGCAATCAAAGATCCCAGAAATGTTCCATACGCACACATTTGTTTACATCCCTGTTAGTGAACAGAGTGCCCCATGGTGGTGGTGGGGTTATGGTATGGGCAGGCATAAGCTATGGACGGAGAATACAATTGTATTTTATTGATGACAATTTGAATGCACAGAGATACCGTGATGAGATCCTGAGGCTCATTGTTGTGCCATTCATAATCTGCCATCACCTCATGTTCCAGCATGATAATGCACTGCCCCATGTTGCAAGGATCTGTACACAATTCCTGGAAGCTGAACATTTCCCAGTTCTTCCATACTCACCTGACATGTCATCCATTGACCATGTTTGAGATGCTCTGGATCGACGTGTACGACAGCATGTTCCAGTTCCCGCCAATATCCAGTAACTTCTCACAGCCATGGAAGAGGAGTGGGACATCATTCCACAGGCCACAATCAACCACCTGAACAACTCTACGTGAAGGAGATGTGTCGTGCTGCATGAGGCAAGTGGTGGTCACGCCAGATACTGACTGGTTTTCTGATCCACTCCCCTACTTTTTGTTTAAGGTATCTGTGACCAACAGATGCATACAGTATCTGTATTCCCAGTCATGTGAAATCCATACATTAGGGCTTAATGAATTTATTTCAATTGACCAATTCCCTTATATGAACTGTAACTCTGTAAACTCTTTGACATTTCAGCATGTTGCATTTATATTTTTGTTCAGTATTTTTTTAAATGAAAAGCTGAAATATCTCGAGTCAATAAGTGTTCAATCCCTTTGTTATGACAAGCCTAAATCAATTCAGGAGTAAAAATGTGATTTCTGAATGACTACCTGATCTCTGTACCCCACACATACTCTGTAAGGTCACTCAGTTGAGCAGTGAATTTCAAACATAGATCCAACCACAATGACCAGGGTGGTTTTCCAATGCCTTGCAAAGAAGGGCACCTATTGGTAGATGGGTATAAATAAAAAGCATGGTGAAGTTATTAATTACACTTTGGATGGTGTACCAATACACCCAGTCACTACAAAGATACAGACGTCGTTCCTAACTCAGTCGCCAGAGAGGAAGGAAACCGCTCATGGATTTCACCATGAGGCCAATGGGGATTTTAAAACAGAGTTTACATCAAATAAAATAAAATTGTATTGGTCACATGCACATATTTAGCCAATGTTATTGTTGGTGTAGCGAAATGCTTGTGCTCCAACAGTGCAGTAGTATCTAAGAATTCACAACAATACACACAAACTGTTTTATTTTTATTTCACCAGGTAGACCAGTTGAGAACAAGTTCTCATTTACAACTACAAATCTAAAAGTAACATAATGGAATTAAGAAATATATAGATAAGATATATTAAGACGAGCAATGTCAGAGTGGCAAAGACTAAAATAGAGTAGAATAGAATACAGTATATACATGTGAAATTAGTAAAGCAGTATGTATACATTATTAAAGTGACTAGTGTTCCATTATTAAAGTGGCCCATAATTGGGAGTCTCATAGGGCGGCACAGAATTGTCCCAGCATCGTCCAGGTTTGGCCGGTGTAGGCCGTCATTGTAAATAAGAATTTGTTCTTAACGGACTTGCCTAGTTAAATAAAGGTAAACAAATAGATAATAATAAAATAGGAGAAAACTATTTGATAGGAGAAAACTGAGGATGGATCAACAACATTGTAGTTACTCCTCAATACTAACCCAATTGACAGAGTGAAAAGGAAGCCTGTACACATTAAAACTATTTCAAAAACATGCATCCTGTTTGCAGTAAGGCACTAAAGTAAAACAGCAAAAAAATGTGCCAAAGAAATTGACTTTGTCCTGAATACAAAGTATTATGTTTGGGGAAAATACAACAGAACACATTACGGAGTACCACTCCTCATATTTTCAATCATGGTGGTGGCTGCATCATGTTATGAGGACAAGGAAGTTTTTATGATAAAAAAAAAAAACGAAGAGAGTTAAACACAGGCAAAATCATTTCTAAACTCCTTTCCACCAGACACTGGGAGACAAATTCACCTTTCAGCAGGACAATAAACTCAAACAAGACTAAGTATACACTGGAGTTGCTTACCAAGACGACATTGAATGTTCCTGAGTGGCCTAGTTAAAGTTTGGACTGAAATCGGCTTGAAAATGTATGGCGACTTGAAAATGGCTGTCTAGCAATGATCAACAACCAACTTGACAGAACTTAAAGATTTTTTAAAAAATACAAAAATGTGCACATATTGTTCAATCCTGGGGTGCAAAGCTCTTAGAAAGACTCAAACCCAGAAAAACTCACAGCTGTAATAGCTTCCAAAGGTGATTCTAACATGTATTAACTCAGAGGCTTGAATACTTATCAAATCAAGATATATTAGTGTTTATTTATTTTTATGAATACATTTTTTTTCATACATTATTCTTCCACTTTGACAGAGTATGTCGTGTCTTTGGCTATGTCGGATTAAGTGATATGACATGCTATTCTATGAAATAATTTCTCCGTAATTAATATTACCTGATTGAGCTAATCATGTAAATGTAATTAACTAGAGAGTCGGAGCACCACAAAATAATATTTATAGAGCTGTTATCTTCCGAATAAACTGTTAAAGACCTAGTAATATTTTACATCAATAGCATTCAATATTAAGCGTCACCTTAATTCAGTCTCATCTGAAAGTTGTAAATTCTTGGTTATCTGCACGAACCCTGGCTAACAAGTTGAATCAGCAATACAAAATTGGGTTTAATTATTTATTTACTAAATACCTAACTAATCACACAGAATTACATATACACATAATTAATCATAACTTGATTACAAATTACGTCATAAAGGAAAACGTCCCTAGCGGGCGGAACAGATATGACAGCTGGTTACACAAAAGAAAAGGGGCTGGGTTTGAGTGAAAGAGCGGGAAGACTGAGGGACACAGGGAGAAGCTGTGCTATCGTAAATACAGTATCTTATGCATTCTAAATTACCACCCATTTGGAAAAGGAAAATGCAATAAATATTTACTCTGAGCTGAGCTTCGGTAGGTTGGTGGTAGATGGAAGGCGGCAGGGTAGCCTAGTGGTTAGAGCGTTGGACTAGTAACCGGAATGTTGCAAGTTCAAACCCCCGAGCTGACAAGGTTGTTCTGCCCCTGAACAGGCAGGCACTGTTCCTAGGCAGTCATTGAAAATAAGAATTTGTTCTTAATTGACATGCCTAGTTAAATAAAGAAAATAAAAAAGGCTGTAATAATGTCGTTGTGTGGTAGACGGGATACTCTGTCTGTTCCTTCCTTGTTTGCAGTGGCTGTTGCTAATCATTTACATGGCTTGCTGTGCAATTTCACTTCTGTAGTGAATAAGAGTTCAAAGTTCTCAACCAAGTTGGCTTCGTTCTGTAGTTATTATCTGAACAATTCTGACATCGGATCGTCATCCTCGGAACAGGAGATTACATTTTCATCAAGGTTTTATATGGGAAGGGAGAGGAGGGCGTGTTTGAAAAGTTTTATAGCCCATGTCCCTTCACAGGGGCGGGCCACTGATTGAGCCTTATGAAAACCTTACCTTATGAAAACCCAAATCTCACATTTTAGAAGCTACAATCACATTTCATCCCATCACGAATAATTTCATATTCAAACATTTAAATTGAACAACAATTCCATGTGAATCCGATAACTCTGATGTGTAGACTTTCCACGGTAGAGTTTATGTCATCTTATCATTGATGAGAATGTCTCAGATGACAACAGAACTGACATCATATTCATTAAAGTACCACCGCATATGTTCAATTGGTCGGATTACCAGAATATAGTTCATTTCCTTCCAACTTCTGATGTTCCCTCTATGTTAACCAAGGTGTTTGCAAATGTAACATCAGCAGGGTAGAGAGGAAAAGGGGGAGGGGGGGAGAGGTATTTATGACTGTCATAAACCTACCCCCAAGCCAACGTTATGACAAATATTTTGTGTCGATCGTTGACCAACAATTAAATCCATTTCAATCCCACTTTGTAACACAACAAAATTGTGAAAAAGTCAAGTGTTGTGAATACTTTGTGTGTAGGACAGTGTGTTAGATGAGGGAAATACGCTTTAGAATCTCATATGATCTGTACTGGAATGACTGGCAGACACGGGACAGTGTCTGAGAAACAGTGAGTCAGGTGAGGAGACAAACATAGAATCCTCCCTGCATACTCTATCCTTAACACAGCAGTCTCAGCATGGACACCCGGTCACTCTGCAGAATGGTGAATCTCCTATTGTGTTTCATGGAAGGTAAGTAAGCTACAGATGGACTCACGACTACACCATATGTGGATCAAATATTTGTCAGACAAACTGTGGGGTCACACTATTCAGAGATATCATTTTGCACTGCTTTTTTCAGAAGCAAATGGAAAACAGAAAGCAAAGTTAGATCAAAGTGAACTTTTTCTAAAGTCTTAATCCTTCCTCATTTTCAAAGCATGACTGATTTGGACACCACTACCAGATTGACATTTTGCTTACAGGATTACGGAACGATTCCTGTTTTCAAAATGTGTTTATATACCATAGTTGAAGTTTGATTAAACATACTTTAAATTGCAGTGATAAAGTTTGTATCACTGTGCAATTTAAAGTATCATATATCAGCTCCAGTTCTCCATCTGTCCTGAG
Organism: Oncorhynchus mykiss; assembly: GCF_013265735.2. NCBI lineage: Eukaryota > Metazoa > Chordata > Actinopteri > Salmoniformes > Salmonidae > Oncorhynchus > Oncorhynchus mykiss. The sequence continues at coordinate 14,334,333 of NC_048566.1, read as the reverse complement.
CATTAATAGCATATATTATGACACATCCAGCCCTGGGCGCTGCTTCGAACGATGACGGCTGGTCTATGAAGGTTCAGGCGGAGGTGCGTGCCATGGAGGGCTATCCAGTGGTGCTGCCTTGCTCCTTCACCCACCCCCACCACACGCTGCACTCCTCCCTGCAGGTGGTGTGGCGGATGGGCCACGGCCAGGGCTCTACGGTGCTCTACCACTGCTCCTCTCCCACTGGGGCCAGGACCTGCCAGCCAGGCCCTCAGCAGGACCAGCGTTATCGCCTGGAAGGGAATCCCCGAGAGCACGACCTCTCCTTGCGCATCAACAGCGCCGCCCTGCAGGACAACGGACGCTACTACTGCCGTGTGGAGGTCCCCGGACACGCACATGCCAGCTACGAGGATAAGATGGGCACACGGCTTAGAGTGGAGGGTAGGGGGATTCTGTATATGATGAGTACACTGTAGAATGTAGTACTACACAGTTTGTTTTAGACCTTGAAAGCGATCTAATGTCAACTCTGTATGGGTTTGTCTCTTTGTCTAATTGTAGATGGATTTATGCGTATTTCATGGACATGATTGTAATGATTTGGGGTGTCTGTGTTTGCCTTTCATGGTTAGCTGCCCCACGAATCCTGGGCCTGTCAGTGGAGGGCAGTGAGGAAGCTGGCTACAGGGCTCAGTGTCGTGTCCAGGGCTCTCCCCTACCTGACATCCAGTGGCTGGGGCCTGACCAGCTCATGGAAGGCTCCGACATCTCTCCCCTCTCCCAGGAGTCCCTCGAGCAACATCACACCACCAGTCAGCTCCGGGATGTCCTCCCTGGGCAGCAGTACACATGTAGTGCCTCCAACCCCCTGGGGAAGGACCAGGCCACCCTGTACATGCTGCCCCCCAGGCAGGTGCAGGTCTCTGGGGAGGCCCCTCCGCTGCTGCTCCTGCTCTCCCTCTCCCTGGGGTTCAAGGTGCTCCTGCTGCTGGGGATGGTAGTCTGGCTGCCGCAGGGAGGAGGCCCAGCATGGCTCAGATGCTGGTTCAAATGATACACTGTTTGCATACGCATACACACTAATCCAAATGTTTTAACTTCTCATACATTTTTCCATTTGTCTTCAATAAATAATACATTATGGACCTATTTGCATATAATTCAATCCCACCTCATTCCCTACCAAGGGTTTATATGTAATGAATAGAGTGTAAATCATTCGTTTATTGTTTATGAATCTAACTCATTGGTTGAAATGTTGTGATGATCTAACTATTTGTCAAGCCTCAAAATGGGGGCTACACACAAAACCTCTGTCCATTTAAAGGAGAGGATGGTATATTTATTGTGGTGGTTTAAAGAATACAGCACAAGCATAGCTTGTTTTACAAATATGCCACATTTAATGTCATTTAAAGGTAATATAACGAGACGCAGCCATGTGGGGAATAGTGCTCCAGGTGTCTCGTTTCAGCAGGTTTTTATCTTGTTCTTGATACCTTGTCTTGTTGAGGCGTTTTGACTGATTTCACATCTATGCTAATATGGCTAAAATTAGCTATCTAGCTAACTAATAACTGTAACAATGTATTTGAGAGACAAGTGCTCATTGTGCAAATGTATTCATTTTTATACAAACATTGAGATTAAATATAGTTTACATGTCGTCAATAATCTAAGCCAACCAGGTGTTTCGCCCCATAATTGCGCAAGTGTCGGTTTTGCAGCTAAACAACCAACCAGTCTATAGCATTTGCAAAAGGAAAACATTTATCTAGTTAACTCCTCAGTATTTCAATTCATATGTTACACCTTATCAAAGACTTTACACAAGACTACAGTAGATAATATTTCATTGATTTGATACAATCAGGTTTGGACCTGTAATATGAATAACAAGTAAAAACAGTCTTATTTGTCAAGAAGTCCTAGATCAGAGTCATCAGAATGACTTTATCCAGATATGCCTCAACTCCAAATATGGAAAAGAAACACCAGACAGTCAATCATTCTGGATTGAGACATACAGTACAGCTGTTTAGAGAATATATCTTATGAAATGCCCTTCACAAAGGGGCTTGAATCTAGTGAGTATAATGTATGAAGGGTACTACAGAAAGGGACATGGTCATGTATAGAGCTCTACTGAAGGGGGAAGTGTAGTGGCTCTCTGTAGCAGACGGCTGGGAGAGCTTCACAGCAGCTCTGGTCGCTCCAGGTATAGTTTCCCTGGGGGTCCAGTGTCATCATGGCACACTGGCCCTGTATGGGGGTCCCTGGCTCACCCTGGGCCCAGTGACTGAAGGACACAGCAGCCTTGCTCAGCCAGTACCACTGCCCTGTCAGTGAGCTCCGACGGAGGCCTATCCACACCTGACCCTGCGTCTCCCTCAGTTTATTGGTCACTTGAAGTAGAAACTCTTCTGTGTTCAGGCTGACCAGACTGTAGCCCTGATCTTGGCAGTACTTCAGAGACTCGGGCCAGCCACCCTGCTCATCCCCAAGTGTCACAACCTCTGGCCTCAGCAAACAGCCCTTAGAATCTGTGCATACAAACGAGCATGCACACACAAGCACAAACACACACACACACACACACACACACACACACAAGCACACACACACAAGCACACACGAGAGAGCAATCAATATATTCCTATAAAAAACTGGCATACAACAGACATGAATGATATGCATAATATGCATAATTCACAGCAATACAACACTATGAAACCTCTACAACACCATACCTGGATCTGTGCTGATGCTGGCAGCCGGATTCCCAAAAACCATGCCGTTTGTCTCTCCCAAGTAGTAAGCAGCCATTTTGGAGGAACTATGCCAGATGACCTGCCTCCTGTATTCTGTTCCAAAGTCAATGAGTGCCCAGGAGTACTCGGTCCCCATCATGGGAGTCCATGTGACATCCAGGGCTGTGTTCCCCTGATGCACCCCCTCTGTCTGGGCTGTGGGGGCTACTAACAAGGCCTGGTTCCTCATGGCGTTGAGGGAGTGGAGGAGGTAGCAGGTGGAAAAGCTATGCGTTGGGATGAGGCTGAGGAGTAGGCCTGGCCTGTGGAGGGTCAGGGAGACAAGACTGGAGGTCTTGACCAGGGAGGAGCCACCAGGGAGGAAGGGATAGAACGACAGCTCGTGGGAAGACTGCAGTTGGAGGGGCTCTGTGGGGGGTTCGCTGAGTAAACTCACACTTTGGTTGGTCGTCAGCAGGAAGGTAGTTTCATTCAAAGCTCCATTCTCCAAAGAGGGGGGCACGAGGTATTCTGACCCCCAAGCTGTGACGGGGTACAAAGGGCTGAACAGAAAACTACAGGTGCAGTTAGTTGTGGCAGCACATGGGTGGCTGTACAGAACCGCCACGGGGTGGTCGGCCAACACGTGTGGCTCTGGCAGCGATCTATTGAGCCCGAGTTGAACCAGTTGGAACGGCTGGAGTGAGACAGTCTCGTTCTCACCTGCTGGCCCTGAGATGGTGACCTTGTTAGTTTCTTTATTGTTTATGATGATGAGCCTAAACAAATGGTTCCCTGGGTCTATTTGAGGTTGATCATGCTTCATCTCAGGTATAGGGGGGACATGGTACTCTGTACCCAAGCTCTCCACCGGTGGGACTACCGTGGCCTGGATGCTTTCACCTCTTTGGCTGATGGCAAGGACACTGATGTCTTTGTTGCTGGTCACATAGATTGTGTTGTTAGAGAACTTTGACCTCTTGAGTTCTGCACTTATCCAACTCGTCTGAATCACAACTTCCTGTGCTGCATTCAGGTTCCTGGTATCTGTGGAACCCAGTTCCCTCATTTTCACAATTACCGTGGTGTCACTGTGTAGTGCTGTGATTACAATTCTGTTGTAAGGCTGAGTGGGATGGTAAAAGGCGATGTTCTCCGGGAATGCAGTGATGAACTCTTTGCCAAAGCTATTAGGAAAAGAGTGTGCTGTGGACACTAAAGAGGGGTAGAAACTGCTAAAACATCCATTTTCATATGCAAACAAAACTATTCTGCTCCAGGATAAGATTATTTAATCAACAAAAATACCCAAACATGTCGACAGACTTAAGAGTCTGTGTTCCATATTGGTTAACTAATAAAGGAAATTGTATTTTAGGTGACTATGTGCTGTTGATGTTAGAGGTGGAGAACGCTCCAATACTACTAGTGTCAGACCAGCAGGGGGGGACATACTACAGGCCTGAACAGCCTGTTTTCCTTTCATTCAACACAACAGGCTCATCTCAAGAGTGTAAAGTGGCTTCCTTTCCTATTCTCCTTTCCTTCATCTTCAGTAATCTGAAAGGACAGGATAGGTGAAAGCTACAGCACCAGTCAAAGTTTGGACACACCTACTGTACTCATTCAAGGGTTTATTTTCTAATAGTGAAGACATCAAAACTATGAACTAACACATATGGAATAATGTAATAACCCCAAAAAATGTTAAAATCAAAATATATTTCATATTATTTGAGATTCTTCAAAGTAGCCACCATTTGCCTTGATGACAGCTTTGCACACTCTTGGCATTCTCTCAACCAGCTTCATGAGGCAGTCACCTGGAATGCATTTCAATTAACAGGTGTGCTTCATGGAATTTCTTTCCTTCTTAATGCGTTTTAGCCAATCAGTTGTGTTGTGACAAGGTAGGGGTGGGTATACAGACGATAGCCCTATTTGGTAAAATACCAAGTCCATATTATGGCAAGAACAGCTCAAATAAGCAAAGAGAAACAACAGTCCATCATTACTTTAAGACATGAAGGTCAGTCAATATGGAAAATGTCAATAACTTTGATAGTTTCTTCAAGTGCAGTCGCAAAAACCATCAACCGCTATGATGAAACTGGCTCTCGTGAGGACCGGCACAGGAAAGTAAGACCCAGAGTTACCTCTGCTCCAGAGGATAAGTTTATTAGAGTTTACCAGCCTCAGAAATTGCAGCCCAAATAAGCTTCACAGAGTTTGAGTAACAGACACATCTCAACATCAACTGTTCAGAGGAGACTGGAGGCCTTCACGATCGAATTGCTGCAAAGAAACCACTACTAAAGGACACCAAAAATAAGAAGAGACTTGCTTGGGGCAAGAACATGAACAATGGACATTAGACCGGTGGAAAATAAACTATATTTTGTCATATGTACCGAATACAACAGGAACTGTGAAATACTTACTTACAAGCCCTTAACCAACAATGCAGTTCAAGAAATAGTTAAGAAGATAAAAACCAAATAACCTAAAGTAAAAAATAACAAAGAAATAACAATAATGAGGCTATTTACAGGGGGTACCGGTACCAAGGGGAGTGTCAATGTAAATAGTCCGGGCGGCCATTTGATTAATTGTTCAGCAGTCTTATGGCTTGAGGGGTAGAAGCTGTTAAGGAGCCTTTTGGTCCTAGACTTGGCGCTCCGGTACCGCTTGCCGTGCGAACAGTCTGTGACTTGGGTGACTGGAGTCTGACATTTTTGGGGTCTTTCCTCTGACACCGCCTAGTATATATGTCCTGGATGGAAGGAAGCTTGGCCCCAGTGATGTACTGGGCCGTACGCAATACCCTCTGTAGCGCCTTATGGTCAAATGCCGAGCAGTTGCCATACCAGGCGGTGATGCAACTGGTCAGGATGCTCTCGATGGTGCAGCTGTAGAACGTTTTGAGGATCTGGGGACCCATGGCAAATATTTTCAGTCTCCTGAGGGGGAAAAGGTGTTGTTGTGCCCTCTTCACAACTGTCTTGGTGTGTTTGGACCATGTTAGTTTGTTGGTGATGTGGACACCAAGGAACTTAACTCTCGACCCGCTCCACTTCAGCCCCATCAATGTTAATTGGGGCCTGTTCGGCCCGCCTATTCCTGTAGTCCACGACCAGCTCCTTTGTCTTACTCACATTGAGGGAGAGGTTGTTGTCCTGGCACAACACTGCCACGTCTCTGACCTCCTCCCTATAGGCTGTCTCATTCTGTTGGTAATCAGGCCTACCACTGTTGTGTCATCAGCAAAAGTAATGGTGTTGGAGTCGTGTTTGGCCATGCAGTTGTGGGTGAACAGGGACTACAGGAGGGGACTAAGCGCGCACCCCTGAGGGGCTCCAGTGTTGAGGATCAGTGTGGCAGACGTGTTGTTGCTTACCCTTACCATCTGGGGGCGGCCCATCAGGATGTCCAGGATCCAGTTGCATAGGGAGGTGTTTAGTCCCAGGGTCCTTTGATCTGATGAGTCCAAATGTGAGATTTTTGGTTCCAACCGCTGTGTCTTTGTGAGATGCAGAGTAGGTGAACAGATGATCTCTGCATGTGTAGTTCCCACCGTGAAGCATTGAGAAGGAGGTGTGATGGTGTGGGGGTGCTTTGCTGCTGACACGGTCAGTGATTAATTTAGAATTCAAGGCACACTTAACGAGCATGGCCCTTTACTTTCAGTGCAGCAAACTCTCTCCAGAAGTTCAGTGAGGATCTCTGAATGATCCAATGTTGACCTAAATGACTAATGATGATAAATACAATCCACCTGTGTGTAATCAAGTCTCCGTATAAATGCACCTGCACTGTGATAGTCTCAGAGGTCCGTTAAAAGCGCAGAGAGCATCATGAAGAACAAGGAACACACCAGGCAGGTCCGAGATACTGTTGTGAAGAAGTTTAAAGCCGGATTTGGATACAAAAAGATTTCCCAAGCTTTAAACATCCCAAGGAGCACTGTGCAAGCGATAATATTGAAATGGAAGGAGTATCAGACCACTGCAAATCTACCAAGACCTGGCCGTCCCTCTAAACTTTCAGCTCATACAAGGAGAAGACTGATCAGAGATGCAGCCAAGAGGCCCATGATCACTCTGGATGAACTGCAGAGATCTACAGCTGAGGTGGGAGACTCTGTCCATAGGACAACAATCAGTCGTATATTGCACAAATCTGGCCTTTATGGAAGAGTGGCAAGAAGAAAGCCATTTCTTAAAGATATCCATAAAAAGTGTTGTTTAATGTTTGCCACAAGCAACCTGGGAGACACACCAAACATGTGGAAGAAGGTGCTCTGGTCAGATGAAACCAAAATTGAACTTTTTGGCAACAATGCAAAACGTTATGTTTGGCGTAAAAGCAACACAGCTGAACACACCATCCCCACTGTCAAACATGGTGGTGGCAGCATCATGGTTTGGGCCTGCTTTTCTTCAGCAGGGACAGGGAAGATGGTTAAAATTGATGGGAAGATGGATGGAGCCAAATACAGGACCATTCTGGAAGAAAACCTGATGGAGTCTGCAAAAGACCTGAGACTGGGACGGAGATTTGTCTTCCAACAAGACAATGATCCAAAACATAAAGCAAAATCTACAATGGAATGGTTCAAAAATAAACATATCCAGGTGTTAGAATGGCCAAGTCAAAGTCCAGACCTGAATCCAATCGAGAATCTGTGGAAAGAACTGAAAACTGCTGTTCACAAATGCTCTCCATCCAACCTCACTGAGCTCGAGCTGTTTTGCAAGGAGGAATGGGAAAAAAATTCAGTCTCTCGATGTGCAAAACTGATAGACACATACCCAAGCGACTTACAGCTGTAATCGCAGCAAAAGGTGGCGCTACAAAGTATTAACTTAAGGGGGCTGAATAATTTTGCACGCCCAATTTTTCAGTTTTTGATTTGTTAAAAAAGTTTGAAATATCCAATAAATGTTGTTCCACTTCATGATTGTGTCCCACTTGTTGTTGATTCTTCACCAAAAAATACAGTTTTATATCTTTATGTTTGAAGCCTGAAATGTGGCAAAAGGTCGCAAAGTTCAAGGGGGCCGAATACTTTCGCAAGGCACTGTACGTCTAAACTTTGGACTGGTACTGTATATTGACAGGATAGCTGAAAGCTATATGGTGGATGAATTTGCTTCCACCCTGTTCAGTCAGTTTTTCAAAGGAGATGATGAGATGTATTTATTGAGATGAACCCAGTTTGTATTTTCTTCAGCATTTACAGCATCTCTAATGACAGAGTAACTTTGTAAAAAGTCCTAAAACAGGTCACAGTCATGTAGAGAGATACTGTATGGGATTGGTTCACCTGAGTCAAAGGCTGCCAGGACCAGGAGAATGACTGGCACCACTCCCATGGTTGTGACGAGGGCCATGGCCGCTAAAGCCAGAAGGGAGCAGGGGTGGTGTCAGATGGGTCGTCGAGGTTTGCAGGTAACTGGGCTGTGAAGGCAAATATTAGTTAAACTTGTTACAATTTCAGAAACATAGCAAAACAGTCCTGTCATCTAATATTTATGTGGCCGTTGGTTGTGGTTGTTTAGGTAGCAGCTTTGGTTAGGCACACTGTGGGTTGTTTACATATCAACCAATTTCCCTTAGCCCAAATTTGACCATATGCTTTGGCAAAGAAAACATTGGAAACAGGAGGCCTACAGGCCAACTCCTGTTGTTGCCATGGCAGGTCTTTGAGGACATGAAGTCATTTGCATCTCTGACAGGTCCTGTCATTTGAGAAAGGTGTGTAGCCAAAGTTGATGAATAAGGCTAGGTTCAACATACAGTGGGGCAAAAAAGTATTTAGTCAGCCACCAATTGTGCAAGTTTTCCCACTTAAAAAGATGAGGCCTGTAATGTTCATCATAGGTACACTTCAACTATGACAGACAAAATGAGAAAAAAAAATCCAGAAAATCACATTGTAGGATTTTTTATGAATTTATTTGCAAATTATGGTGGAAAATAAGTATTTGGTCAATAACAAAAGTTATTTGTTGGCAATGACAGAGGTCAAACGTTTTCTGTAAGTCTTCACAAGGTTTTCACACACTGTTGCTGGTATTTTGGCCCATTCCTCCATGCAGATCTCCTCTATAGCAGTGTTTTTTGGGGGCTGTTGCTGGGCAACATGGACTTTCAACTCCCTCCAAAGATTTTCTATGGGGTTGAGATCTGGAGACTGGCTAGGCCACTCCAGGACCTTGAAATGCTTCTTACGAAGCCACTCCTTCGTTGCCCGGCGGTGTGTTTGGGATCATTGTCATGCTGAAAGACCCAGCCACGTTTCATCTTCAATGCCCTTGCTGATGGATACATGGCCCCATTCATTCTTTCCTTTACACGGATCAGTCGTCCTGGTCCCTTTGCAGAAAAACAGCCCCAAAGCATGATGTTTCCACCCCCATGCTTCACAGTAGGTATGGTGTTCTTTGGATGCAACTCAGCTATCTTTGTCCTCCAAACACGACGAGTTGAGTTTTTAACCAAAAAGTTATATTTTGGTTTCATCTGACCATATGACATTCTCCCAATCTTCTTCTGGATCATCCAAATGCTCTCTAGCAAACTTCAGACGGGCCTGGACATGTACTGGCTTAAGCAGGGGGACACGTCTGGCACTGCAGGATTTGAGTACCTGGCGGCGTAGTGTGTTACCGATGGTAGGCTTTGTTACTTTAGTCCCAGCTCTCTGCAGGTCATTCACTAGGTCCCCCCGTGTGGTTCTGGGATTTTTGCTCACCGTTCTTGTGATCATTTTGACCCCACGGGGTGAGATCTTGCGTGGAGCCCCAGATCAAGGGAGATTATCAGTGGTCTTGTATGTCTTCCATTTCCTAATAATTGCTCCCACAGTTGATTTCTTCAAACCAAGCTGCTTACCTATTGCAGATTCAGTCTTCCCAGGCTGGTGCAGGTCTACAATTTTGTTTCTGGTGTCCTTGACAGCTCTTTGGTCTTGAAAAGCATAAATACTTTGAGTGAAAACGATTGAGCCTAAATCTGTGACAAGTGAATTCCAGCCTTACTCTTTTTACTAAAGTTAATACAGTAAATACACTGTGTACAAAACATTAGGAACACCTTCCTTATATTGAGTTGCACCCCCTTTGCCCTCAGAACAGCCTCACTTCGACGGGCATGGACTCTACAAGATGTCAAAAGCATTCCACAGGGATGCTGGACTATGTTGATTACAACGCTTCCCACAGTTGTCAATTTGGCTGCATGTCCTAATACTTTTACACTGTGTATATTTGGGTGTCTCCAATTGAGCAAAATAGTTTTAGTGGCCCCCCTTTTGATGGCGGAGAGAAACATGTACGCTTTAAAGCACATTTCCTGCAATTCTTCCCATTTTACCATGGGGTGGAGATAAAATTGTTTTCAATTTTAAAGCTAATTTCATGCAATTCTACACATTTTTCCATGACTTATGCCATTTTAATGAAATCTGAGTGAGAGTGACTAACAAAATCAATGGTGGTCAGGACCCCTGAGAATGTGCCCTGCGTGCCCGGTTGGTATTCGGCCATGATTACTACAAGTTTAGATAACTGGCTAGACCAACTTTCCAATCTAAAATTGTTACCTGACACGGCTAATTGAGTGACTGTCAGTGAATGACAAAACAAGTGAAAAACTGCTGATGCACAACCAAGTTTCAAAATGTCACCTTGTGTATTCTACTATTCTAACTCTCAACAGTGAGTTGAGACCCCGACTGAGTTCGGGGCCCTTAAGCACCCGCTTATGTTGCTTATGCCTAGAGCCGGCCCTGGGGATCTCTTCAGAAATACATTTTTTCATAAACACCACTCTTGTTCATTACTTTCCATGAATTACCTTTAATTGTTTCTTTTTATTTAAGCATTATTACAGATTTATACAGAATAATTATTTAATAAGATTTGAGTTATTTAAAAAAAGCTATCAAACATTGGTATGCTACATTTGTAGAAGCTTAAAGACAGTCCGTATCCTCTTACCTTGGGTCAGAAACACTCTTCACCTTCCCTCAGTTAACTGACTCTAGTTAGACTCTGTCTTGCTTTTTCCTCCTTGGAAACACTGACACATTTGACAGTCAAACTCTTGACATTTGACAACTCTTTGCATAGAAGCAGACAGAGGCCTGGAAGACTGGGATGCGAGGGTGAAAGGTGACAAAGGAAAGTAAATGGTAAATAGCACCTGCACTATGACACATCCAATTCCATTTAATAGCTTGTTGCCATTACTACATGTCAGCACTCTGATGTTGAATTGTATATTTTTGAAAGTAATGTTGAAATTCAGTTTTAAATTATTTTAAATGACTGAGAATGAAAAGGAGTCGACCTCAGTTCTTTAAAATGTTTGTAAAACACTGTCTGCATCGTGCATGGCACAACTGTCTTTTTGGCCTCTAGTCTACCAGGTTGAAGTATATTAAAACAATGAGGCGTGAGGTGTGGTACATGGCCATTGGTTGTAATATGAAATAGAGGTCAACCGATTAATCTGCATTTTTGGATGCCGATTATGGCCGATTACATTGCATTCCACGAGGAAACTGCGTGGCAGGCTGAGCACCTGTTACGCGAGTGCAGCAAGGAGCCAAGGTAAATTGCTAGCTAGCATTAAACATACCTTATAAAAAAACAAGCAATCTTCACAATCACTAGTTAACTACACATGGTTGATGATATTACTAGGTTAACTAGTTTACTAGCTTATAATCAATACGACGCCTGTTAATTGATCATGGAATCACAGCCTACTTTACCAAACAGGTGATGTTTTAACAAAAGCGCATTCGCAAAAAAAACACAATCATTGCAGGAATGTACTTAACCATTAACATCAATGCCTTTCTTAAAATCAATACACAGAAGTATATTTTTTTAAACCTGGATATTTAGTTAACATAAATGAATGTTAGCAGGCAATATTAACTAGGGAAATTGTGTCACTTCTCTTGTGTTTATTGCATGCAGAGTCAGGATATATGCAACAGTTTGGGCTGCCTGGGTCGTTGAACTAATTTGCCATAATTCGACATAATTATGACATAACATTGAAGGTTGTGTAATGTAACAGCAATATTTAGATTTAGGGCTGCAACCCGTTCGATAAAATACGGAACAGTTCCGTATTTCACTGAAATAATAAACGTTTTGTTTTCTAAATGATAGTTTCCGGATTTGACCATATTAATGCCCAAAGGCTTGTATTTCTGTGTTTATTGTATTATAATTAAGTCTATTATTTGATAGAGCAGTCTGACTGAGCGGTGGTAGGCTGCAGCAGGCTCGTAAACGTTCATTCAAACTCACTGCGTTTGTCAGCAGCTCTTAGCAATGCTTGACAGCGCGGTGTATGACTTCAAGCCTATCAACTCCTGAGATTAGGCTGGTAATACTCAAGTGCCTATTAGAACATCCAATAGTCAAAGATATATGAAATACAAATGGACAAGAGAGAAATAGTCGACGCGTCATAATTCCTATATTAACTACAACCTAAAAAACGTCTTTACTGGGAATATTGAATATTTAAACCAAATTGAGCATGTTTTATTATTTATTTGAGACTAAATATATTTTATTTACGTGTTATATTAAGTTAAAATAAGTGTTCATACAGTATTGTTGTAATTGTCATTATTACAAATATATATATAAAAATCAGCATCGGGTTTTTTTGGTCCTCCAATAAATCGGTATCGGCGTTGAAAAATCATAATCAGTCGACCCCTAATATAAATGCTACATGGCCACGCAGAGTGCCTGGATACGGCCCTTAGCCGTGGTATATTGGATATGTACCACAAACCCCCGAGGTGCCTTATTGCTATTATTAACTGGCTACCAACGTAATTAGATGTAAAAATAAAATTGGTGTCATACCTGTGGTATACCATGGCTTTCAGACAAATCAGCATTCAGGGCTCAAACCAACCAGTTTATAATATAGGGGTTGGGGGTGATTGGGCTTTATTTTAAAGGGTTTCTTATCATCAACACCAAACGTGTGTGTGTGTGTGTACTGTGTACCAAAAACAATCACTTTGAATAGTAAATGAGCTTTCAAATCATTGTGCACACGATTTCCATAGAAGAAGCACAAACCAAACTGAATAGTCATCTGAAATATCTGAACACTTAAATCTGAGTTTGTGCAGAGAAGCCTATTTGGTATTGATAAGGGGAACCAGATGTAGTCACTAGAATAGAGGGACTCGACACCGACTGCTGCTTCCTTTTAAAGTGGCAATCTGCAGCTCCAACAATCACAAAGTGGACACCTGCCACTGAGGGGGTGGGGCTGGATAAATGTTACCACTCAAATGGAGAGAGCAATGATACCAGTACTGACCATCCTTGACATCAAAATAATACTTTTACCACGTTTTGAGGCTATAACATGGTTACATTTAAATAGTTTACTATGGAATAAAACAAGCTTTTGGGTTCTGATGGGGAACGTCAGGTTAACTAAGCTCAAAGTATTTATAAGTTACATTCTTCAAGACTCAATGGATATATTTAAAAGTAAAACATTTAAAATAATAAAATGATGAATGCCACATTCACAACAACAGGGAACTCTGGGGGTAAAAAATGGGCTCCGTCGGGGAAATATCGATTTGAAAGGTCATCCAACTCGGAAAGTAGGTCCTCTTTCTAGAGCGCCAACTTCCCGACCTGAAGATCACGGACGTCATGATTTGACCTCTTATTTTTCTGAGGCATTTATAAGTTATAGTGCATTCAGGTCTCTTAACCTTTTCCACATTTTGTTAGACTTATTCTAAAATTGGTTCAATGTTTTAATCCATAATGACAAAAGCGATAACAGTTTTGTAGACATTTTTGCAAATGTAATAAAAAATAAAAAACAAATACCTTAATTACGTAAGTATTCAAACCCTTTGCTTGGAGACTCAAAATTGAGCTGCATCCTGTTTCCATTAATCATCCTTTAGATGTTTCTACAACTTGGGAGTCCACCTGTGGTACTGTAAATTCAATGAAATGGACATGATTTGGAAAGGCACACACACCTGTCTATATAAATGTCCCACAGATGACAGTGCATGTCAGAACAAACACCAAGCCATGAGGTTGAAGAAATTGTCCCTAGAGCTTCCGAGACAGGATTGTGTCGATGCACAGATCTGGGGAAGGGTACCAAAAGATTTCTGCAGCATTGAAGGTCCCCCAATTCACAGTGGCATCTCTCATTCTTAAATGGAAGAAGTTTGGAGCCACCAAGACTCTTTCTAGAGCCAGCCGCCAGACCGAACTGAGCAATCAGGGGAGAAGGGCCTTGTTCAGGGAGGTGACCAAGAACCCAATGGTGACTCTGATAGAGCTCCAGAGTTCCTCTGTGGAGATGGGAGAACCTTCCAGAAGGACAACCATTTCTGCAGCACTCCACCAATCAGGCCCTTAAGCTAGAGTGGCCAGACAGAAGACACTTCTCAGTAAAAGGCATGACAGTCCCCTTGGAGTTTGCCAAAAGGCACCTAAAGGAGTCCGACTACGAGAAACAAGATTCTCTGGTCTAATGAGGGGTCACGTCTTAGGAAACTAGGCACCGCTCATCACCTGGCCAATACCAATCCTTACAGTGAAGCATGGTGGTGGCAGCATCATGCTGTGGGGATGCTTTTCAGCAGGAGGGACAGAGACTAGTCACAATTGAGGGAAATATGAACAGAACAAAGTACAGAGAGATCCTTGATGAAAACCTGCTCTAGAGCGCTCAGGACCTCAGAATGGGGTGAAGGTTCACCTTCCAACAAGACAACGACCCTAGGCACACAGCCAAGACAATGCAAATCAAAGTTTGTCACGTGCGCCTTACAGTGAAATGCTTACTTACAGGCTCTAACCAATAGTGCAAAAAAGGTGTTAGGTAAGTAAAGAAATAAAACAACAGTCAAAAGACAGGCTATATACAGTAGCGAGGCTATAAAAGTAGCGAGGCTACATAGACACCGGTTAGTCAGGCTGATTGAGGTAGCATGTACATGTAGATATGGTTAAAGTGACTATGCATATTTGATGAACAGAGAGTAGCAGTAGCGTAAAAGAGGGGTTGGCAGGTGGTGGGACACAATGCAGATAGCCCGGTTAGCCAATTGAGGTAGTATGTACATGAATGTATAATTAAAGTGACTATGCATATATGATAAACAGAGTAGCAGCATCGTAAAAAGAGGGTTTGGGGTGGGGGGGGCACACAATGCATAGTCCATGTAACCATTTGGTTACCTGTTCAGGAGTCTTATGGCTTGGGGGTAAAAACTGTTGAAAAGCCTTTTTGTCCTAGACTTGGCACTCTGGTACCGCTTGCCATGCGGTAGTAGAGAGAACAGTCTATGACTGGGGTCTTAGAATGTTTTTAGGGCCTTCCTCTGACACCGCCTGGCGTAGAGGTCCTAGGTGGCAGGCAGCTTTTCCCCAGTGATGCACTGGGCAGTACGCACTACCCTCTGTAGTGCCTTGCGGTCAGAGGCCGAGCAATTGCCATACCAGGCAGTGATGCAACCATGCTCTTGATGTTGCAGCTGTAGAACCTTTTGAGGATCTCAGGACCCATGCCAAATCTCTTTAGTTTCCTGAGGGTGAATAGGCTTTGTTGTGCCCTCTTCACAACTGTCTTGGTGTGCTAGGACCATTCTAGTTTGTTGTTGATGTGGACACCAAGGAACTTGAAGCTCTCAACCTGCTCCACTACAGCACTATCGATGAGAATGGGGCGTGCTCGGTCCTCCTTTTCCTGTAGTGAAGTGGCTTCAGGACAAGTCTCAAGGTCCTTGAGTGGCCCAGCCAGTGTCTGGATTTGAACCCGATCGAACATCTCTGGAGACCTGAAAATAGCTGTGCAGCAACGCTCCTCATCCAACTTGACAGAGCTTGAGAAGAATGGGAGAAACTCCCCAAATACAGGTGTGCGAAGCTTGTAGCGGCATACCCAAGAAGACTCGAGGCTGTAATCGCTGCCAAAGGTGCTTCAACAAAGTACTGAGTCAAGGGTCTAAATACTGAACTTTTGTAAAATGTGGTTAGTTTAAAAAAAATTGGTAATACATTTGCAAACGTTTCTAAACCTGTTTTTGCATTGTCATTATGGGGCATTGTGTGTAGATTGAGGGGAAAAAACATTTCATCCATTTTAGAATAAGGCTGTAATGTAACAAAATGTGGAAAAAGTCAAGGGTTCTGAATACTTTCTGAACGCACTGTATATTCTTCAAGACTCAAAGGAAATGAATTTAAAAAGTCAAAAAATGGATAAAGCAACGGCAGATTGCCCCTTTAAAATCAAAATAGTGACTTTCAGTCTGTAGTGTGAGCTGTATGTTTTGTATGTATTTTAGTGTACTAGCAGATCAGTGATACAATACTACTTCTGTTCATCACCAAGCAATGTAGCTACAACAACTTGTCAAAGATTGAGGCCAACCAACACAGCTACAATGTAGTAACCTTTATTGCTTTCCTTCAACAACTTAATTTCCATTACAAAAAAATTCAATGGTTCATCTGCGTTATCCCCGGTTCCCGCCCTCCCAACCCCATAAGAATAGTACAGATACCATTCATTGTACAGTTTAAGAACAATTCATTAAAAACTTCACTGATATCAAACCGAATGGCAACATGAGGCCAATCCAAGCCACTTTATAGGGGACTGTCTAGTCACACGGTGCTGAAAGATCGCCTGTCCTCAGTGATCGTCACCGGTTTAGGAGTTTCACATAGCAGTACTATGACAGTTTATTCTGTGTTCTATTGTTGTACAGCGTAGGTTAGATACAGAGAAAAATGCACCTTGGACTGCTCTTAATAACAAGCTCCCCAGTAGGCCACGTTTCCTAGTCCCAGCCTGCTTAAGTACTCAACTACCAAGAGTTAATGCACACCAAGGCAACGCCAATGATGGGAAAAAGTACCCAAATGTCATACTTGAGTAAAAGTAAAGTTACCTTAATAGAAAATGACTCAAGTAAAAGTCACCCAGTAAAATACTACTTGAGTAAAAGTTTACATTTTGGTTTTAAAATATACTTAAGTATCAAAAGTAAATGTAATTGCTAAAATATCCTTAAGTATCAAAGCAAAAGTAAGACTAATTTAAAATTCCTTATATTAAGTAAACCAGACGGTACAATTCTTGTTTTTTTAATTTACGGATAGCCAGGCCACACGCCAACACTCAGACATCATTTACAAATTAAGAATTTGTGTTTAGTGAGTCTGCCAGATCAGAGGCAGTAGGGATGTTCTCTTGATAAGCGTGTGAATTTAACCCTTTTCTGTTCTGCTAAGCATTCAAAATGTAGCAAGTACTTTTGGGTGTCAGGGAAAATTGTATGGAGTAAAAAGTACATTATTTTCTTTAGGAATGTAGTGAAGTAAAAGTTGTCAAAAATATAACTAGTAAAGAAAAGTACAGATACCCCAAAAAATGACTTAAGTAATATTTAAAAGTATTTTTACACCACTGGTAAGCACAAAGTCAGAAGGAACGAGAACGTAGGTCAATTTCCAACATTCATAGTATGGGGCCCATAATTGACCCAGAGGGCAAAACAGCTGCTAAAACAGATGACTGTTTGTTTTCATCAAGGTGTTCAGATGGAAGCGGTCAGTCAGTTATTGAACTTGAGGAGTCTCCTCTTTATTGAAGTCAAAACAAATTCTTGCCCCCCGTACGACTTACACCCAATGTTTCATAACCTTCATTCCATATTTGTATAACACTATAGATTTAAATAAAACTAATTCAATCACATAATTCAAACTCATGAATTAAACTCATTCACAGAGCCATGAACAGCAGACTGATGCCCTTCCCAGTAGGACTCCTGTAACAGTATACATATTGGATAATCAACCAAAAGCATTGCTATTCATTAACACTAAATCCACGGGACAAAATTAATTAAGATCTTTTTTTCTATACAAAACTGCCTACAACAGAATAGCCAATAAAAGAAGAGCACAGAGAAACCCACCTATCACAGTGTTGTCCAGTGTCAAATAGGTAAAAAGGGTTTACAGCTGAAAGGGAGGGGCAGAGAAACACACAGCAACATCTTCTAGCAACACAAGTGGATTGACAATGAGGGAGTCAGTCAGTGAGCAACAGAGTGAACGTGAGACAACACACAGAGACAACAGAGAGAGACAACACAGATGGAGAGAGAGACAACACAGATGGAGAGAGAGCGACAACACAGAGAGAGAGAACACAGAGAGAGAAAGGGAGAGAGACAACACAGAGAGAGAGAGAGAGACAACACAGAGAGAGAGAGAACACAGAGAGAGAGAGAGAAAACACAGAGAGAGAGAGAGCGAACACAGAGAAGGGGAGAGAGAGAGACAACACAGAGAGAGAGGCCGAGAGAAAGACAAAAGACACAGAAAGAGAGTGACAGGGAGAAAGGGAGAGAAAGAAAGACTGACAGAGACGGTGAGAGAGAGAGAAGGGCCTCATTGAGCCCATTGGTTCCTGAGACTGATCTAAATAGATACATG
The DNA here is from genome assembly GCF_013265735.2 of Oncorhynchus mykiss. NCBI lineage: Eukaryota > Metazoa > Chordata > Actinopteri > Salmoniformes > Salmonidae > Oncorhynchus > Oncorhynchus mykiss. The sequence continues at coordinate 14,316,047 of NC_048566.1, read as the reverse complement.
TATATAAAAAGGTACATATAGCCTGCCCACCCCTCTCGTTGTGCGGCAGGCGTATCTAAAGTGCACAGATATAAAGACAGGAAATAAAGAACATTAATTACCGGCCAGCAACAAACAACGACACTGCTCCCTCCTCCTGCCCCCCCCCCCCCCCCCCCAAACTCTGCAACGTTGACCCACTCAAAATAAATTAAATGCATTACATTTTGTAATGATAAAAAAAATATATATAGACAATTTAAAATATATACCCCATAACAGAAAATATTCCATTGGATGTAAACCGTTTAAATGGATAAAAATGGGTTTCCCCTCGTCATCATAACCAAGGGGAGGCTACAGCTCTGGTAAGACTTCCTTGGTGCAGGTGCACTACACTAGATTAAACCCAGGCTACCACAGCCATGTATAGTAACACTATTGAACAGCTTTAAACCTGCCCTAAAGAAGGCATCAGTTTTAGAACCCTCCATAGACTTACTCTATACATATTTTCTTCCTTCCATGTATGGACATGGACACTGCAGGCAATACCCTCACCATTACACCAAAATAACAAGACCGCTCAATCGAGAAATGTGAGAACATTTTGTTTTTGAAACGTTATCTTATTATAGTCCGTTTCCAATTTGGGATTGTTTAAGATTAGTAAGAGATGTTTGCCAATTAATTCACGAAATATTCTGCACACTATGGGCTATGCTGTGGTCTGTCATGTTCACTTTGACAGAACATCTTCAGTCTTTCAACCTACTGTGACTGATCATCTGAATCAACAGCACATCGTACACATGACTCTGATATTGTGAAAAGACATCTTAAGCTGCTCTTAAGTTTCTCACACACACACACAAATCTAATATGTGCTCCAAATGTATTTGGACCTTTTGTTGAGCGTCACCTGCTTTCTCAAACAGAAAGTGTCTATTGTTCAGAGTGAGCCAGATAGAGTGCTGTGAGTAGTAGCCGTCGTTGTGGTCAAGCCACCCGGGGTGCTTGGACTGCTGTTAGGCCTACTGCTTCCTATAAACCACCTGGGGACAGTCTTGACAAGTTTGAAATGCTTACAGCAACTCCTCTAATATAATGCACTAAGGGCGATAAAGGCCACTACATGCATTCATAATGCATTGCCCTCGAAGTAAGTGTTACGAGGACAGACTGTACACCATATCACAGAGACTATGGATATGTTGGTAAAAAGCCTGATGAAAGTCATTCCAAGAAGACCAAGTGGTTCCTTAAAAAAGGCACACCTGAATCTAAAGTTAATGTTTTTTCACCTTAAAACGATGATAAAATTAAAAAACAAATTTCCTTCCGACTAATTTCACAATAAGAACTAAAGAAACATGGCTAAGTAGAAGTGGTTGTGTCTTTGTGTGCCCCCTTGGCATTGGTATGGTAGCAGCTGTTAGGGCAACGGACAGGGCCATGAAGGACACTGCCCCCTGCTGTGTGGGAGGACAGGAGGACAACGCCACCTGGTGGGCTAGAGGCTGAAGTGGCACTCTCCCTGCTCCTCCCGTCCCTCCTTCATAAGGAGGTCTCAGCATCCCCATACTTCTCCCCCTGGTCATTCTCCAAGTTTATCTTCACACAGGACACCTTCGCCTGGCTGGGAACACAGAATAACACCATCATCATCACCACCAAAATTCAGTTCATTCATTCAAATGTTTTAATTATATCTAACTATAGCTGTTTAAAATTAATGAATTAAACTTGAATTTTAGTAAGTTAAATCCTCCAAACTCATTCAAAAAATGACAACCCAATACAGTGAGTATGAACCCACTCACCACCCCTTTGCCACACAACGTGCAATGTTGCAAAATGTTTAAATGCAACATTGCAAGACTGAATGTACCCCAGGTGGACCCAAATGCTCTTATCTTTGGTTTATTTGAAAATATTGGCAGTTCTAAGACATTTGCCACACATCCAGTACAATTGATTTGCAAGTTGGTGCATCATAGTATCGCGATTGTGGGTGGGAGTGTTATAATTAGCCTTTATGCTCTTAGTTCATTGAAAGGTTATTCAAAGGTTAATATACTGTCAAGCACAAAAAGGTTCAACTTCTGGACTATATAGGACAATAAGGTGGAGACAGAAACACCAGGCTGGATTCCAAAAGGGAACACTTGCTCCCTTCTCTGGCCCTCAATCTTGAGAGTAAGCCATAATAGCCTTATACAAGGTTTCATCAACATTCCCCCACACGTAAAAGCATGTGATTGAGACACATATTGACATGCATGAAATTAACGTACATTTTTAAATAGTTTCAGAATTCATTCTCGAAATATTTAAATAGAAAAGTATTTATTTATTGGTTGAAATATTTAGTCAAAATGATTATCAGGGTGTGATTTTCTGAGAGGGATGGGAGTATGCTTCTGGGTTTGGCCCCAGCAGCCAGACAGGAAGAGGAAGGATGAGCACCTGAACCATACCGAGGAGGAGTTATAGCTACCTGCCACTATGCTTCAGAGCTTTGGCACTGTCAGAGTTCATGGAGACAGACTTCCAATTGGCAGTTTTGGCCATTTCATCAGAAATGTTTACCATAGAGGGGTCCAAACTGCAGGGGAACAAACACACACCACAACACCCTAAGCTGGCGTACACAAACACACATTTTCAAGGACACCACCCCCCCCCCCCCCCAGTGTGGTTCTCATTTCTGAAACAAACTCATGAATGATCTTTGCATTGCTGCAGTCAACATACATTATTACAGAGGACCCTTAGAGAACTATCATAACCATTATAAATTGCAATACTAAGGGAAATTAGCTATTTAGTATTACTTCAAAATATAATAGCTGGAAATAGTCGCTTGTTTGCAAGGACAGTCTGTGATTGGTCGTTTTTCTGGTGGTTGTTATGGGGCTGAGGTTTCGGGGGGGTCATGTTCAACAACAAATCAAACACGAGGGCTGTATTTCATTCCACAAGGCTGTCCACTTCCATAGGCCCTTCAGAGGGGAGGAAACTGCGGTGTGGAATGAAACCGGTCCGAGGTGGTCATGGGCAGTTAATCAACCAGGTGGAAGAGCAGCTGTATGAGGAGTGCATAGTGAGACTAGAGCAGGCCTGAGACGGAGACCAACCCCTGCTCTCTCCTCTGCGTCGTGTGGCATGTCCAACTCAACACTGCTGTCACACCTGCTTTGGGAGAGATGGGTCAGTGCTTCAAAAGGGGTTACTCTTCCCTGTTACATGAATATACTAGTCCATAGTTCTCCAAAGTGCTTCCCAATGCATTACAGAACCCATGAGGAACATCACTGATGGGCTATGGTGAATGGGCCGTGACTTCCTCCAAGCATAATGGACATTGATATACTGCATCAAAATTGTCCCCAACCACTAACCTGACTTTGAGGGTCTTGAGGATGCCCGGCCCGTCGCAGGGGTGTGCTATGCCCTCTTCCACGTCCAGCATGCGCTGGGCCTCCTGTAACCATGGAAACAGAGGGAAAGTGTCAGTGGGACCGTCACAGCTCTCTGCAGTAGTCTGTGAGAAGTTGGACCACACCTCCTTGGCTTTCTTCTTCTTGTCGTCCTCCTTCTTCTTCTTGCTCTCAGGCATCAGGTCGTCCAACCAGCTCAGCTCCCTGTTGGTGAAACATAGGTCCAGCAGCTTCCGTATAAACACCAGGGCCAACACCTAGAGACACCAAAACAAAATCAGTGACTTGTACTTTTAACTCTTCATTGAAATGGCATCATCCTGACAATCCAATTCTGTGCCATCTCTTTGCTTGACGTATTCTCTGTCTTCAGTTCAGACTTCTGTTTCTGGAAGACATGGCCTGTGAAATGTCTTTCTAGCGCCATACTAACAGCATATCCATATTCTTACCATCATGGGGAAGACGACGGCGGCGGCAGACGCCTTGATGACCCACAGCAGCACCAGGCAGGTGAGCTGCACCAGGGTGAACACATGGACCTTCCACAGGGGAACGTAGCGCAGGTAGATCAGGTCCGGCTGGTGCTTAGCTGGCATGCAGAACAGCTTGATACGGTCAAAGAACTACAGGAGAGGACAACCACAACACAACCATGTTGAGACCACAGGAGGCTGCTGAGGGGAGGACGGCTCATAATAATGTCCCAAACGGAGCAAATGGAATGGCATCAAACACCTGGAAACCATGGAAACCATGTGTTTGATACCATTCCACTCCAGCCATTACCACTAGTCTGTTCTCTTTTACCCTTTATTTAACTAGGCAAGTCAGTTAAGAACAAATTCTTATATCTTTAATTAGGTGCCACCAACCTCCTGTGGTTCAGATGTACCATTGTGCAAGTGTGGGGGGGGGGCAACACTGCAGTGTAAACCTACCGCACTGACCACATGACATAACACACCACACAGACTGACCTGGATGCCTTTGAGTGAGGACACACCCATGTAGAGAAACACCCCGTAGAGGACTGGCATAGGGATGAACTAGAAAGACAACACAGGGGACAGAAGGTACTTTTTAGTCATTTAATCATAGTCCTCACCCTTTTCTAATTTATTTACCCACAAACCACTGGGGTGTGCCAAATAATACCTCCCTTTCCTCATCACGCTGGTATCAAAAATAAATTATGTTCCAAAACAGTGAAAGGATGTTGAGGATCTGATCAAGAAACCAGCCTGCAATCCTATAAGAGCGTCTCTTCTTGATTTGGAACATCATTCCAGTCTATAAAAAGAGTCTCATCTCACCTTGAGCACCGAGGTCATGAAGACAGAGCAGCCCATGAGGATGAAGATCATGAAGCTGGTGACCCTCTGCTCTCTGATCCCCAGGAACTTGGGCTGTTCCCCAGGGGCCGAGCACTCTGACTCCAGCTTCAGACTGTTGACGTGGGAGATGGAGAGCACGGTGGCCGCTACAAACCAGGGCAGGCCCATGATGGAGCACACCCCCAGCATCACAGACACCACCAGAAGATCCAGGTGGTAGCCACAGCCTTTCTGATGGGGGGGGGGGGGGGGGGGGGGAGAAAGACAGTCCATCAGGAGAGAGGCCAACCAGGGAGGGGGTGAGAGTCAGTTCAGGAGCGAGGCCAACTAGGGAGGGGGTGGGAGTCAGTCAGGAGAGAGGTCAACCAGGGAGGGGGTGGGAGTCAGTCAGGAGAGAGGCCAACCAGGGAAGGGGTGAGAGTCAGATGAGAGGCCAACCAGGGAAGGGGTGAGAGTCAGATGAGAGGCCAACCAGGGAAGGGGTGAGAGTCAGATGAGGCCAACCAGGGAAGGGGTGAGAGTCAGATGAGAGGCCAACCAGGGAAGGGGTGAGAGTCAGATGAGAGGCCAACCAGGGAAGGGGTGAGAGTCAGATGAGAGGCCAACCAGGGAAGGGGTGAGAGTCAGATGAGAGGCCAACCAGGGAAGGGGTGAGAGTCAGATGAGAGGCCAACCAGGGAAGGGGTGAGAGTCAGATGAGAGGCCAACCAGGGAAGGAGTGAGAGTCAGTCAGTAGAGAGGCCAACCAGGGAGGGGGTGGGAGTCAGTCAGGAGAGAGGCCAACCAGGGAAGGGGTGAGAGTCAGATGAGAGGCCAACCAGGGAAGGGGTGAGAGTCAGATGAGAGGCCAACCAGGGAAGGAGTGAGAGTCAGTCAGTAGAGAGGCCAACCAGGGAGGGGGTGGGAGTCAGTCAGGAGAAAGGCCAACCAGGGAAGGGGTGAGAGTCAGATGAGAGGCCAACCAGGGAAGGGGTGAGAGTCAGATGAGGCCAACCAGGGAAGGAGTGAGAGTCAGTCAGTAGAGAGGCCAACCAGGGAAGGGGTGAGAGTCAGATGAGAGGCCAACCAGGGAAGGGGTGAGAGTCAGATGAGAGGCCAACCAGGGAAGGAGTGAGAGTCAGTCAGTAGAGAGGCCAACCAGGGAGGGGGTGGGAGTCAGTCAGGAGAAAGGCCAACCAGGGAAGGGGTGAGAGTCAGATGAGAGGCCAACCAGGGAAGGGGTGAGAGTCAGATGAGGCCAACCAGGGAAGGAGTGAGAGTCAGTCAGTAGAGAGGCCAACCAGGGAGGGGGTGGGAGTCAGTCAGGAGAGAGGCCAACCAGGGAAGGGGTGAGAGTCAGATGAGAGGCCAACCAGGGAAGGGGTGAGAGTCAGATGAGAGGCCAACCAGGGAAGGAGTGAGAGTCAGTCAGTAGAGAGGCCAACCAGGGAGGGGGTGGGAGTCAGTCAGGAGAGAGGCCAACCAGGGAAGGGGTGAGAGTCAGATGAGAGGCCAACCAGGGAAGGGGTGAGAGTCAGATGAGAGGCCAACCAGGGAAGGGGTGAGAGTCAGATGAGAGGCCAACCAGGGAAGGGGTGAGAGTCAGATGAGAGGCCAACCAGGGAAGGGGTGAGAGTCAGATGAGAGACCAACCAGGGAAGGGGTGAGAGTCAGATGAGAGGCCAACCAGGGAAGGAGTGAGAGTCAGTCAGTAGAGAGGCCAACCAGGGAGGGGGTGGGAGTCAGTCAGGAGAGAGGCCAACCAGGGAAGGGGTGAGAGTCAGATGAGAGGCCAACCAGGGAAGGGGTGAGAGTCAGATGAGAGACCAACCAGGGAAGGGGTGAGAGTCAGATGAGAGGCCAACCAGGGAAGGGGTGAGTGTCAGATGAGAGGCCAACCAGGGAAGGGGTGAGAGTCAGATGAGAGGCCAACCAGGGAAGGAGTGAGAGTCAGATGAGAGGCCAACCAGGGAAGGAGTGAGAGTCAGTCAGGAGAGAGGCCAACCAGGGAAGGGTGAGAGTCAGTCAGTAGAGAGGCCAACCAGGGAGGGGGTGGGAGTCAGTCAGGAGAGAGGTCAACCAGGGAAGGAGTGAGAGTCAGTCAGTAGAGAGACCAACCAGGGAGGGGGTGAGAGTCAGATGAGAGGCCAACCAGGAAAGGGGTGAGAGTCAGTCAGGAGAGAGGCCAACCAGGGAGGTGGTGAGAGTCAGATGAGGCCAACCAGGGAAGTGGTGAGAGTCAGTCAGGAGAGAGGCCAACCAGGGAGGGGTGAGAGTCAGGTGAGAGGCCAACCAGGGAAGTGGTGAGAGTCAGGTGAGAGGCCAACCAGGGAAGTGGTGAGAGTCAGTCAGGAGAGAGGCCAACCAGGGAGGGGTGAGAGTCAGTCAGTAGAGAGGCCAACCAGGGAGGGGGTGGGAGTCAGTCAGGAGAGAGGCCAACCAGGGAAGGAGTGAGAGTCAGTCAGTAGAGAGGCCAACCAGGGAGGGGGTGAGAGTCAGATGAGAGGCCAACCAGGAAAGGGGTGAGAGTCAGTCAGGAGAGAGGTCAACCAGGGAGGTGGTGAGACTCAGATGAGGCCAACCAGGGAAGTGGTGAGAGTCAGTCAGGAGAGAGGCCAACCAGGGAGGGGTGAGAGTCAGATGAGAGGCCAACCAGGGAAGGAGTGAGAGTCAGTCAGGAGAGAGGCCAACCAGGGAAGGGTGAGAGTCAGTCAGTAGAGAGGCCAACCAGGGAGGGGGTGGGAGTCAGTCAGGAGAGAGGTCAACCAGGGAAGGAGTGAGAGTCAGTCAGTAGAGAGACCAACCAGGGAGGGGGTGAGAGTCAGATGAGAGGCCAACCAGGAAAGGGGTGAGAGTCAGTCAGGAGAGAGGCCAACCAGGGAGGTGGTGAGAGTCAGATGAGGCCAACCAGGGAAGTGGTGAGAGTCAGTCAGGAGAGAGGCCAACCAGGGAGGGGTGAGAGTCAGGTGAGAGGCCAACCAGGGAAGTGGTGAGAGTCAGGTGAGAGGCCAACCAGGGAAGTGGTGAGAGTCAGTCAGGAGAGAGGCCAACCAGGGAGGGGTGAGAGTCAGTCAGTAGAGAGGCCAACCAGGGAGGGGGTGGGAGTCAGTCAGGAGAGAGGCCAACCAGGGAAGGAGTGAGAGTCAGTCAGTAGAGAGGCCAACCAGGGAGGGGGTGAGAGTCAGATGAGAGGCCAACCAGGAAAGGGGTGAGAGTCAGTCAGGAGAGAGGTCAACCAGGGAGGTGGTGAGACTCAGATGAGGCCAACCAGGGAAGTGGTGAGAGTCAGTCAGGAGAGAGGCCAACCAGGGAGGGGTGAGAGTCAGATGAGAGGCCAACCAGGAAAGTGGTGAGAGTCAGTCAGGAGAGAGGCCAACCAGGGAGGGGTGAGAGTCAGATGAGAGGCCAACCAGGGAGGGGTGAGAGTCAGATGAGAGGCCAACCAGGATACAACAGAATAAAGATGTCCTTGATACTAGTACCTCCAAGCTCCAACTCTCTGGAAAGGCACACGTACACGTTGCAAGCAAATCATAGATTTGTATAAACCTATTGCAGTTGTTCTATAGTTATGTAAGGTAAATAGTAGATGTCTCCCTTAGTCTGGAAATCCAGAACTTGTGTACCTGGTCAGGGTTCATGTAGTGACCTGATCTAGTATTGCTACACAACATGCAAGTGCCACTTTTCTTCTTTGTCACAACCTCTCTCTATATATATATATATTATATATATCAGCCTGTCTTCCTCTGTCACAACCTCTCTATATATCAGCCTGTCTTCCTCTGTCACAACCTCTCTCTATAGCAGCCTGTCTTCCTGTCACAACCTCTCTCTATATATATATATATCAGCCTGTCTTCCTCTATGCCACAACCTCGCTCTCTATATATATCAGCCTGTCTTCCTCTAAGTCACAACCTCTCTCTCTCTCTATATCAGCCTGTCTTCCTCTGTCACAACCTATCTCTCTATATATCAGCCTGTCTTCCTCTGTCACAACCTCTCTCTATAGCAGCCTGTCTTCCTCTGTCACAACCTTTCTCTCTATATAGATCAGCCTGTCTTCCTGTAAGTCACAACCGCTATATATATATATATATCAGCCTGTCTTCCTCTGTCACAACCTCTCTCTCTAGATAATCAGTCTTCCAGTCTGTCTCTCACCTTGAGTTTGTGCTCCTTCCTGTTGATGATGACGGCGGTGATCTGCTGGTCCATGAAGATGAGGATGGTGCAGAGCAGGGCAGGGATGGCTGCAGCCAGCATGGTCCACCAGGGGTTGGTCCCCAGCGGGGAGATCACCCAGCCACGGTTCTCAGACGTGGGCTAGAGGAGCAGGCACGGTCAGGAAAGAACGTCACAACACACACAGTAAACCGGGACGTCACAACACACACAGTAAACCAGTCGGTCACAACTAGAGGTCGACCGATTAATTGGAATGGCCGATTAATTAGGGCCGATTTCAAGTTTTCATAACAATCGGAAATCGTTTTTAAAAAAAAAATTTTTACACCTTTATTTAACTAAGCAAGTCAGTTAACAACACATTCTTATTTTCAATGACGGGCTAGGAACGGTGGGTTAACTGCCCCGTTCAGGGGCAGAAAGACAGATTTTCACCTTGTCGGCCCCGGGGATCCAATCTTGCAACCTTAGTTAACTAGTCCAACGCAATAACGACCTGCCTCTCTCTCGTTGCACTCCACAAGGAGACTGCCTGTTACGCAAATGCAGTAAGCCAAGGTAAGTTGCTAGCTAGCATTAAACTTTTCTTAGAAAAAAACAATCAATCATAATCACTACTCAACTACACATGGTTGATGATATTACTAGATATTATCTAGCGTGTCCTGTGTTGCATATAATCTGACTGAGCATACAAGCTTCTAAGTATCTGATTGAGCGGTGGTAGGCAGAAGCAGGCGTGTCAACATTCATTCAAACAGCACTGTCGTGCGTTTTGCCAGCAGCTCTTCGTTGTGCGTCAAGCATTGCGCTGTTTATGACTTCAAACCTATCAACTCCCGAGATGAGGCTGGTGTGACCGAAGTGAAATGGCTGGCTAGTTAGCGCGCGCTAATAGCATTTCAAACTTCACTCGCTAAACTACCCTTGCTCTGCATGGGTAACGCTGCTTCGATGTGGTGGCTGTTGTCGTTGTGTTGCTGGTTCGAGCGAGGAGCGGGACGGAAGCTATATTGTTACACTGGCAATACTAAAGTGCCTATTAGAACATCCAATAGTCAAAGGTTAATGAAATACAAATGGTATAGAGGGAAATAGTCCTATAATAACTACAACCTAAAACTTCTTACCTGGGAATATTGAAGACTCATGTTAAAAGGAACCACCAGCTTTCATATGTTCTCATGTTCTGAGCAAGGAACTGAAATATTAGCTTTCTTACATAGCAAATATTGCACTTTTACTTTCTTCTCCAACACTTTTTTCTTGCATTATTTAAACCAAATTGAACATGTTTCATTATTTATTTGAGGCTAAATTGATTTTATTGATGTATTATATTAAGTTAAAATAAGTGTTAATTCAGTATTGTTGTAATTGTCATTATTACAAATACATTGTTTTTTAAATTTATTGTTATTATTTTATATATATATATATATATAAAATAATAATAGTAATATATATATTATGCTGTCCGGTCCTCTGGCAGTCTCTATGGGGGTGCCACAGGGTTCAATTCTCGGGCCGACTCTTTTCTCTGTATATATCAATGATGTTTCTCATGCTGCGGGCGATTCCCTGATCCACCTCTACGCAGACGACACCATTCTATATACTTCCGGCCCGTCCTTGGACACTGTGCTATCTAACCTCCAAACGAGCTTCAATGCCATACAGCACTCCTTCCGTGGCCTCCAACTGCTCTTAAACGCTAGTAAAACCAAATGCATGCTTTTCAACCGTTCGCTGCCTGCACCCGCATCACCACCCTGGATGGTTCCGACCTTGAATATGTGGACATCTATAAGTACCTAGGTGTCTGGCTAGACTCTAAACTCTCCTTCCAGACCCATATCAAACATCTCCAATCGAAAATCAAATCAAGAGTCGGCTTTCTATTCCGCAACAAAGCCTCCTTCACTCACGCCGCCAAACTTACCCTAGTAAAACTGACTATCCTACCGATCCTCGACTTCGGCGATGTCATCTACAAAATTGCTTCCAACACTCTACTCAGCAAACTGGATGCAGTTTATCACAGTGCCATCCGTTTTGTCACTAAAGCACCTTATACCACCCACCACTGCGACTTGTATGCTCTAGTCGGCTGGCCCTCGCTACATATTCGTCGCCAGACCCACTGGCTCCAGGTCATCTACAAGTCCATGCTAGGTAAAGCTCCGCCTTATCTCAGTTCACTGGTTACGATGGCAACACCCATCCGTAGCACGCGCTCCAGCAGGTGTATCTCACTGATCATCCCTAAAGCCAACACCTCATTTGGCCGCCTTTCGTTCCAGTTCTCTGCTGCCTGTGATTGGAACGAATTGCAAAAATCGCTGAAGTTGGAGACTTTTATCTCCCTCACCAACTTCAAACATCTGCTATCTGAGCAGCTAACCGATCGCTGCAGCTGTACATAGTCTATTGGTAAATAGCCCACCCATTTTCACCTACCTCATCCCCATACTGTTTTTATTTATTTATTTTTCTGCTCTTTTGCACACCAATATCTCTATCTCTACCTTTACATAACCATCTGATCATTTATCACTCCAGTGTTAATCTGCATAATTGTAATTATTTGCCTACCTTCTCATGCCTTTTGCACACAATGTATATATAGACTCCCCTTTTTTCTACTGTGTTATTGACTTGTTAATTGTTTACTCCATGTGTAACTCTGTGTTGTCTGTTCACACTGCTATGCCTTATCTTGGCCAGGTCGCAGTTGCAAATGAGAACTTGTTCTCAACTAGCCTACCTGGTTAAATAAAGGTGAAATAAAAAAAATATATATTTTTTTAAAATCGGCCGATTAATCGGTATCGGCTTTTTTGGTCCTCCAATAATCGGTATTGGCGTTGAAAAATCATAATCGGTCGACCTCTAGTCACAACACACACAGTAAACCAGTAGGTCACAACATACACAGTAAACCAGAACGTCACAACACACACAGTAAACCAGTAGGTCACAACACACACAGTAAACCAGAACGTCACAACACACACAGTAAACCAGAACGTCACAACACACACAGTAAACCAGTAGGTCACAACACACACAGTAAACCAGTAGGTCACAACACACACAGTAAACCAGTAGGTCACAACACACACAGTAAACCAGTAGGTCACAACACACACAGTAAACCAGTAGGTCACAACACACACAGTAAACCAGTAGGTCACAACACACACAGTAAACCAGTAGGTCACAACACACACAGTAAACCAGTAGGTCACAACACACACAGTAAACCAGAACGTCACAACACACACAGTAAACCAGAACGTCACAACACACACAGTAAACCAGTAGGTCACAACACACACAGTAAACCAGTAGGTCACAACACACACAGTAAACCAGAACGTCACAACACAGACAGTAAACCAGAACGTCACAACACACACAGTAAACCAGTAGGTCACAACACACACAGTAAACCAGAACGTCACAACACACACAGTAAACCAGTAGGTCACAACACACACAGTAAACCAGTAGGTCACAACACACACAGTAAACCAGAACGTCACAACACACACAGTAAACCAGTAGGTCACAACACACACAGTAAACCAGTAGGTCACAACACACACAGTAAACCAGTAGGTCACAACACACACAGTAAACCAGAACGTCACAACACACACAGTAAACCAGAACGTCACAACACACACAGTAAACCAGTAGGTCACAACACACACAGTAAACCAGAACGTCACAACACACACAGTAAACCAGTAGGTCACAACACACACAGTAAACCAGAACGTCACAACACACACAGTAAACCAGAACGTCACAACACACAGTAAACCAGTAGGTCACAACACACACAGTAAACCAGAACGTCACAACACACACAGTAAACCAGAACGTCACAACACACACAGTAAACCAGAACGTCACAACTCACACAGTAAACCAGAACGTCACAACACACACAGTAAACCAGTAGGTCACAACACACACAGTAAACCAGTAGGTCACAACACACACAGTAAACCAGTAGGTCACAACACACACAGTAAACCAGAACGTCACAACACACACAGTAAACCAGAACGTCACAACACACACAGTAAACCAGTAGGTCACAACACACACAGTAAACCAGTAGGTCACAACACACACAGTAAACCAGTAGGTCACAACACACACAGTAAACCAGAACGTCACAACACACACAGTAAACCAGTAGGTCACAACACACACAGTAAACCAGTAGGTCACAACACACACAGTAAACCAGAACGTCACAACACACACAGTAAACCAGAACGTCACAACACACACAGTAAACCAGTAGGTCACAACACACACAGTAAACCAGTAGGTCACAACACACACAGTAAACCAGTAGGTCACAACACACACAGTAAACCAGAACGTCACAACACACACAGTAAACCAGAACGTCACAACACACAGTAAACCAGTAGGTCACAACACACACAGTAAACCAGAACGTCACAACACACACAGTAAACCAGAACGTCACAACACACACAGTAAACCAGAACGTCACAACACACACAGTAAACCAGAACGTCACAACACACACAGTAAACCAGTAGGTCACAACACACACAGTAAACCAGTAGGTCACAACACACACAGTAAACCAGTAGGTCACAACACACACAGTAAACCAGAACGTCACAACACACACAGTAAACCAGTAGGTCACAACACACACAGTAAACCAGTAGGTCACAACACACACAGTAAACCAGTAGGTCACAACACACACAGTAAACCAGAACGTCACAACACACACAGTAAACCAGTAGGTCACAACACACACAGTAAACCAGTAGGTCACAACACACACAGTAAACCAGAACGTCACAACACACACAGTAAACCAGAACGTCACAACACACACAGTAAACCAGTAGGTCACAACACACACAGTAAACCAGTAGGTCACAACACACACAGAAACCAGAACGTCACAACACACACAGTAAACCAGTAGGTCACAACACACACAGTAAACCAGTAGGTCACAACACACAGTAAACCAGAACGTCACAACACACACAGTAAACCAGTGTCTCAAATAGTAGGTTGATAATACTCTAAAATAGGGCAGTGCTATCCAGGTTTCTCTCTTTATAACTGGAAGTTGACTAAATAAATGAGTTCATATTTTCCATACCCTCATACTCTCATTCAATCAAATCCATTGATAATCAGGACATGGTTCTTTATCTTATAGGACATTCTTTATCTATTCAGAGTGTCAAGGTTTGTTAGACCCAGATCAGATCAGCACAAAGACACAAACAGGCTCCTCCTGCCTGTTCTAGTTTAGTGAACTTGGCACATACCTGACAGATTCTGTTGGCAATCTGATGTACAGTATCATAGTAGGGTGTTAGGGGACTACATGAAACGTTGGTTTTAGTGTTAAACAGAACACTATTTCATGAGGATAGGACTGACCATTGCTGAGATATTTTATTTTCAAGTTATCGGAAAAGGTCAAAAACGTTGGACAGGTCGATGTTAATCCCTAGTCAAGAATGGCAACAAACCACCTGTCTGGATTCTTAGATTCAACACGTTTTGTTCAATATCTCAAGATAGGCTTGTCAAATTAACCACATTTCCATCCACGGGTTTTACGCAAGTAAAGAGTACCTCTGAAAATAATTATCATGACAGCTGCGATGGAAACAGGAAGTTTCAGTACAATGTTAGAAATGCTGACAGATCATCTGTTCGTTTGACATGGTGCAATCATTTTGTGTCTAAAATTAATTATGCAAGTAATGGTGGTGGAAACACCTTTATACACAAATATTGATATAATAACCATCATATCAAAGTAAACTTGGGAGTCTCGATGAGATGGTGTGTTATCCTCCCACTACAACTCAGGAAAACATACCGTTTATTAGGCTACAGATGAAATACATTCTGATGAACTTCAGTGATGACCTTGATGCTCCTTTCCAATAAATATTGAGGGTCTTATTCTGGCGACATGATGGTCAATCCTTGACTGCCGCTTGCAAATAAAAACGAGTTATTCTACAGAATCTATAAATGTAGACCTGCCTCCCCACACCGCCTTCCCCAACTGTATCAGAGCTGTTAGCTGGAGCGCAGGTGCCAAGACCAGAGTAAGCACATTTGCTATTTTACACAACAGTTTTTAGAGTTGACAATGCGACAATGCGATGGAAATACATTGAACTTTAGATTTTTTATTCAGTACACGAAAAAGTTCATTTCTCGCATAATGTCCATTGTTTAATAATAATAATAATAATAATAATAATAATGTATTCAGATATAATCAATTAAACGTTTTTTTTTTTACGTTAAACAATTTAAAGGCCCAAACTAAACGAAATTCAGAGTTAAGTGTTTGAAACCAATCCATACCTGAAAGCGGTCAGGCACATTCAGTTTGGGGGAGGGAATGCCCACCAGGTAGTCCACCAGGACCATGATCATGATGGTCAGGAAGACCGCAAAGTCACTGATGGTCGACCGTACCTGGAACACAGAAGGACAGAGTGAGAAGGAGTGCACAGCTGAAAAGAGGTAAAGGGTCAAGTATAGAGGATCAAACCAAGGGAGAGAGCAGAGTGGTAGGACCTAAACTCACTAGTACACAACCCTGACAGACACATCACTCCTACTCTAATGCCAAACCTTGGTGGGAAAGTAGAGCTTGGTCTTGAACTGCTTGAGGAAGGAGGAGAGGAAGAAGGTAGTGAAGAAGAGGATGACGGACCAGAAGAGGACGTCAGGGATGTAGGGACCATGGTGGCCGCAAGCTGGCCCAACAAACTCCCCACGCAGCCTAGAACACTCCTACAACACAGACCGGGGGAAGGACAGTTGAGGGTTGTCAAAATCAACTATGTCCATGCATGAAATCAATGTCATTTTACTATTGAAATGGAAAACCAGTACGAGACAGATTACAACAATAAGAAGGTACCATGGATGCCCCATAAGCACACACACGCAAGCAGACACACATAAAAACACACACAACTTACATCGACATCCAGTTGGGTCCAAGATATTGATTCTGGTGCGACCCCGCTGTGGTTCCAGACCTGCTGGATCTCAGGCGTGGCGTTAACCGGCGGAGAACATTGACATCTGAGACAGAGACTAAACATTAACCGACACCGTTCACCTACTACAACTGACCTAACTATCAGCTACTACAACTGACCTAACCAAAACACCGACTACAACTGACCTAACCAAAACAGCTACTACAACTGACCTAACCAAAACAGCTACTACAACTGACCTAACTAAAACAGCTCCTACAACTGACCTAACTATCAGCCACTACAACTGACCTAACTAAAACAGCTACTACAACTGACCTAACTATCAGCTACTACAACTGACCTAACCAAAACAGCTACTACAACTGACCTAACCAAAACAGCTACTACAACTGACCTAACCAAAACAGCTACTACAACTGACCTAACCAAAACAGCTACTACAACTGACCTAACCAAAACAGCTACTACAACTGACCTAACCAAAACAGCTACTACAACTGACCTAACCAAAACAGCTACTACAACTGACCTAACTAAAACACCTACTACAACTGACCTAACTAAAACAGCTCCTACAACTGACCTAACTAAAACAGCTCCTACAACTGACCTAACTAAAACAGCTACTACTACTGACCTAACTAAAACACCTACTACAACTGACCTAACTAAAACAGCTCCTACAACTGACCTAACTAAAACAGCTCCTACTACTGACCTAACTAAAACGCCTACTACAACTGACCTAACTAAAACAGCTCCTACAACTGACCTAACCTAAACAGCTCCTACAACTGACCTAACTAAAACAGCTACTACTACTGACCAAACTAAAACACCTACTACAACTGACCTAACCTAAACACATGAGGTAGTTTGGATGTGCAGAATACACTTCATTTAAACTACGTAGAAGGTCGTAGCTCAACGTTCTAACACGTAGAAGGTCGCAGCTCAGCGTTCTAACACGTAGAAGGTCGTAGCTCAGCGTTCTAACACGTAGAAGGTCGTAGCTCAGCGTTCTAACACGTAGAAGGTCGTAGCTCAACGTTCTAACACGTAGAAGGTCGTAGCTCAACGTTCTAACACGTAGAAGGTGAGGTCGTAGCTCGGCGTTCTAACACGTAGAAGGTGAGGTCGTAGCTCAACGTTCTAACACGTAGAAGGTCGTAGCTCAACGTTCTAACACGTAGAAGGTCGTAGCTCAGCGTTCTAACACGTAGAAGGTCGTAGCTCAGCGTTCTAACACGTAGAAGGTCGTAGCTCAACGTTCTAACACGTAGAAGGTCGTAGCTCAGCGTTCTAACACGTAGAAGGTCGTAGCTCAGCGTTCTAACACGTAGAAGGTCGTAGCTCAGCGTTCTAACACGTAGAAGGTCGTAGCTCAGCGTTCTAACACGTAGAAGGTCGTAGCTCAGCGTTCTAACACGTAGAAGGTCGTAGCTCAGCGTTCTAACACGTAGAAGGTCGTAGCTCAGCGTTCTAACACGTAGAAGGTCGTAGCTCAACGTTCTAACACGTAGAAGGTCGTAGCTCAGCGTTCTAACACGTAGAAGGTGAGGTCGTAGCTCGGCGTTCTAACACGTAGAAGGTTGTAGCTCAGCGTTCTAACACGTAGAAGGTCGTAGCTCAGCGTTCTAACACGTAGAAGGTCGTAGCTCAGCGTTCTAACACGTAGAAGGTCGTAGCTCAGCGTTCTAACACGTAGAAGGTCGTAGCTCAGCGTTCTAACACGTAGAAGGTCGTAGCTCAGCGTTCTAACACGTAGAAGGCGAGGTCGTAGCTCGGCGTTCTAACACGTAGAAGGTCGTAGCTCAGCGTTCTAACACGTAGAAGGTGAGGTCGTAGCTCGGCGTTCTAACACGTAGAAGGTCGTAGCTCAGCGTTCTAACACGTAGAAGGTCGTAGCTCAGCGTTCTAACACGTAGAAGGTCGTAGCTCAGCGTTCTAACACGTAGAAGGTCGTAGCTCAGCGTTCTAACACGTAGAAGGTCGTAGCTCAGCGTTCTAACACGTAGAAGGTCGTAGCTCAGCGTTCTAACACGTAGAAGGTCGTAGCTCGGCGTTCTAACACGTAGAAGGTCGTAGCTCGGCGTTCTAACACGTAGAAGGTGAGGTCGTAGCTCGGCGTTCTAACACGTAGAAGGTCGTAGCTCGGCGTTCTAACACGTAGAAGGTCGTAGCTCAGCGTTCTAACACGTAGAAGGTTGTAGCTCAGCGTTCTAACACGTAGAAGGTCGTAGCTCGGCGTTCTAACACGTAGAAGGTCGTAGCTCGGCGTTCTAACACGTAGAAGGTCGTAGCTCAGCGTTCTAACACGTAGAAGGTCGTAGCTCAGCGTTCTAACACGTAGAAGGTCGTAGCTCGGCGTTCTAACACGTAGAAGGTCGTAGCTCGGCGTTCTAACACGTAGAAGGTGAGGTCGTAGCTCGGCGTTCTAACATGTAGAAGGTCGTAGCTCGGCGTTCTAACACGTAGAAGGTCGTAGCTCAGCGTTCTAACACGTAGAAGGTCGTAGCTCAGCGTTCTAACACGTAGAAGGTCGTAGCTCAGCGTTCTAACATGTAGAAGGTCGTAGCTCAGCGTTCTAACACGTAGAAGGTCGTAGCTCAGCGTTCTAACACGTAGAAGGTCGTAGCTCAGCGTTCTAACACGTAGAAGGTCGTAGCTCAGCGTTCTAACATGTAGAAGGTCGTAGCTCAGCGTTCTAACATGTAGAAGGTCGTAGCTCAGCGTTCTAACATGTAGAAGGTCGTAGCTCAGCGTTCTAACATGTAGAAGGTCGTAGCTCAGCGTTCTAACATGTAGAAGGTCGTAGCTCAGCGTTCTAACACGTAGAAGGTCGTAGCTCAGCGTTCTAACATGTAGAAGGTCGTAGCTCAGCGTTCTAACACGTAGAAGGTGAGGTCGTAGCTCAGCGTTCTAACACGTAGAAGGTGAGGTCGTAGCTCAGCGTTCTAACATGTAGAAGGTCGTAGCTCAGCATTCTAACACGTAGAAGGTCGTAGCTCGGCGTTCTAACACGTAGAAGGTGAGGTCGTAGCTCGGCGTTCTAACACGTAGAAGGTCGTAGCTCAGCGTTCTAACACGTAGAAGGTGAGGTCGTAGCTCGGCGTTCTAACACGTAGAAGGTCGTAGCTCAGCGTTCTAACATGTAGAAGGTCATAGCTCAGCGTTCTAACACGTAGAAGGTCGTAGCTCAGCGTTCTAACACGTAGAAGGTCGTAGCTCAGCGTTCTAACACGTAGAAGGTCGTAGCTCAGCGTTCTAACACGTAGAAGGTCGTAGCTCGGCGTTCTAACACGTAGAAGGTCGTAGCTCGGCGTTCTAACACGTAGAAGGCGAGGTCGTAGCTCGGCGTTCTAACACGTAGAAGGTTGTAGCTCAGCGTTCTAACACGTAGAAGGTCGTAGCTCGGCGTTCTAACACGTAGAAGGTCGTAGCTCAGCGTTCTAACACGTAGAAGGTCGTAGTTCAGCGTTCTAACATGTAGAAGGTCGTAGCTCAGCGTTCTAACACGTAGAAGGTCGTAGTTCAGCGTTCTAACACGTAGAAGGTCGTAGCTCAGCGTTCTTACACGTAGAAGGTCGTAGCTCAGCGTTCTTACACGTAGAAGGTCGTAGCTCAGCGTTCTAACACGTAGAAGGTCGTAGCTCAGCGTTCTAACACGTAGAAGGTCGTAGCTCGGCGTTCTAACACGTAGAAGGTCGTAGCTCGGCGTTCTAACACGTAGAAGGTGAGGTCGTAGCTCGGCGTTCTAACATGTAGAAGGTCGTAGCTCGGCGTTCTAACACGTAGAAGGTCGTAGCTCAGCGTTCTAACACGTAGAAGGTCGTAGCTCAGCGTTCTAACACGTAGAAGGTCGTAGCTCAGCGTTCTAACATGTAGAAGGTCGTAGCTCAGCGTTCTAACACGTAGAAGGTCGTAGCTCAGCGTTCTAACACGTAGAAGGTCGTAGCTCAGCGTTCTAACACGTAGAAGGTCGTAGCTCAGCGTTCTAACACGTAGAAGGTCGTAGCTCAGCGTTCTAACATGTAGAAGGTCGTAGCTCAGCGTTCTAACATGTAGAAGGTCGTAGCTCAGCGTTCTAACACGTAGAAGGTCGTAGCTCAGCGTTCTAACACGTAGAAGGTCGTAGCTCAGCGTTCTAACACGTAGAAGGTCGTAGCTCAGCGTTCTAACACGTAGAAGGTCGTAGCTCAGCGTTCTAACATGTAGAAGGTCGTAGCTCAGCGTTCTAACATGTAGAAGGTCGTAGCTCAGCGTTCTAACATGTAGAAGGTCGTAGCTCAGCGTTCTAACATGTAGAAGGTCGTAGCTCAGCGTTCTAACACGTAGAAGGTCGTAGCTCAGCGTTCTAACATGTAGAAGGTCGTAGCTCAGCGTTCTAACACGTAGAAGGTGAGGTCGTAGCTCAGCGTTCTAACACGTAGAAGGTGAGGTCGTAGCTCAGCGTTCTAACATGTAGAAGGTCGTAGCTCAGCATTCTAACACGTAGAAGGTCGTAGCTCGGCGTTCTAACACGTAGAAGGTGAGGTCGTAGCTCGGCGTTCTAACACGTAGAAGGTCGTAGCTCAGCGTTCTAACACGTAGAAGGTGAGGTCGTAGCTCGGCGTTCTAACACGTAGAAGGTCGTAGCTCAGCGTTCTAACATGTAGAAGGTCATAGCTCAACGTTCTAACACGTAGAAGGTCGTAGCTCAGCGTTCTAACACGTAGAAGGTCGTAGCTCAGCGTTCTAACACGTAGAAGGTCGTAGCTCAGCGTTCTAACACGTAGAAGGTCGTAGCTCAGCGTTCTAACACGTAGAAGGTCGTAGCTCAGCGTTCTAACACGTAGAAGGTCGTAGCTCAGCGTTCTAACACGTAGAAGGTCGTAGCTCAGCGTTCTAACACGTAGAAGGTCGTAGCTCAACGTTCTAACACGTAGAAGGTCGTAGCTCAGCGTTCTAACACGTAGAAGGTGAGGTCGTAGCTCGGCGTTCTAACACGTAGAAGGTTGTAGCTCAGCGTTCTAACACGTAGAAGGTCGTAGCTCAGCGTTCTAACACGTAGAAGGTCGTAGCTCAGCGTTCTAACACGTAGAAGGTCGTAGCTCAGCGTTCTAACACGTAGAAGGTCGTAGCTCAGCGTTCTAACACGTAGAAGGTCGTAGCTCAGCGTTCTAACACGTAGAAGGTCGTAGCTCGGCGTTCTAACACGTAGAAGGTCGTAGCTCGGCGTTCTAACACGTAGAAGGTGAGGTCGTAGCTCGGCGTTCTAACATGTAGAAGGTCGTAGCTCGGCGTTCTAACACGTAGAAGGTCGTAGCTCAGCGTTCTAACACGTAGAAGGTCGTAGCTCAGCGTTCTAACACGTAGAAGGTCGTAGCTCAGCGTTCTAACATGTAGAAGGTCGTAGCTCAGCGTTCTAACACGTAGAAGGTCGTAGCTCAGCGTTCTAACACGTAGAAGGTCGTAGCTCAGCGTTCTAACACGTAGAAGGTCGTAGCTCAGCGTTCTAACATGTAGAAGGTCGTAGCTCAGCGTTCTAACATGTAGAAGGTCGTAGCTCAGCGTTCTAACATGTAGAAGGTCGTAGCTCAGCGTTCTAACATGTAGAAGGTCGTAGCTCAGCGTTCTAACATGTAGAAGGTCGTAGCTCAGCGTTCTAACACGTAGAAGGTCGTAGCTCAGCGTTCTAACATGTAGAAGGTCGTAGCTCAGCGTTCTAACACGTAGAAGGTGAGGTCGTAGCTCAGCGTTCTAACACGTAGAAGGTGAGGTCGTAGCTCAGCGTTCTAACATGTAGAAGGTCGTAGCTCAGCATTCTAACACGTAGAAGGTCGTAGCTCGGCGTTCTAACACGTAGAAGGTGAGGTCGTAGCTCGGCGTTCTAACACGTAGAAGGTCGTAGCTCAGCGTTCTAACACGTAGAAGGTGAGGTCGTAGCTCGGCGTTCTAACACGTAGAAGGTCGTAGCTCAGCGTTCTAACATGTAGAAGGTCATAGCTCAGCGTTCTAACACGTAGAAGGTCGTAGCTCAGCGTTCTAACACGTAGAAGGTCGTAGCTCAGCGTTCTAACACGTAGAAGGTCGTAGCTCGGCGTTCTAACACGTAGAAGGTCGTAGCTCGGCGTTCTAACACGTAGAAGGTCGTAGCTCGGCGTTCTAACACGTAGAAGGCGAGGTCGTAGCTCGGCGTTCTAACACGTAGAAGGTTGTAGCTCAGCGTTCTAACACGTAGAAGGTCGTAGCTCGGCGTTCTAACACGTAGAAGGTCGTAGCTCAGCGTTCTAACACGTAGAAGGTCGTAGTTCAGCGTTCTAACATGTAGAAGGTCGTAGCTCAGCGTTCTAACACGTAGAAGGTCGTAGTTCAGCGTTCTAACACGTAGAAGGTCGTAGCTCAGCGTTCTTACACGTAGAAGGTCGTAGCTCAGCGTTCTTACACGTAGAAGGTCGTAGCTCAGCGTTCTAACACGTAGAAGGTCGTAGCTCAGCGTTCTAACACGTAGAAGGTCGTAGCTCGGCGTTCTAACACGTAGAAGGTCGTAGCTCGGCGTTCTAACACGTAGAAGGTGAGGTCGTAGCTCGGCGTTCTAACATGTAGAAGGTCGTAGCTCGGCGTTCTAACACGTAGAAGGTCGTAGCTCAGCGTTCTAACACGTAGAAGGTCGTAGCTCAGCGTTCTAACACGTAGAAGGTCGTAGCTCAGCGTTCTAACATGTAGAAGGTCGTAGCTCAGCGTTCTAACACGTAGAAGGTCGTAGCTCAGCGTTCTAACACGTAGAAGGTCGTAGCTCAGCGTTCTAACACGTAGAAGGTCGTAGCTCAGCGTTCTAACACGTAGAAGGTCGTAGCTCAGCGTTCTAACATGTAGAAGGTCGTAGCTCAGCGTTCTAACATGTAGAAGGTCGTAGCTCAGCGTTCTAACATGTAGAAGGTCGTAGCTCAGCGTTCTAACACGTAGAAGGTCGTAGCTCAGCGTTCTAACACGTAGAAGGTCGTAGCTCAGCGTTCTAACACGTAGAAGGTCGTAGCTCAGCGTTCTAACATGTAGAAGGTCGTAGCTCAGCGTTCTAACATGTA
Organism: Oncorhynchus mykiss; assembly: GCF_013265735.2. NCBI lineage: Eukaryota > Metazoa > Chordata > Actinopteri > Salmoniformes > Salmonidae > Oncorhynchus > Oncorhynchus mykiss. The sequence continues at coordinate 14,292,984 of NC_048566.1, read as the reverse complement.
GAAGGTCGTAGCTCAGCGTTCTAACATGTAGAAGGTCGTAGCTCAGCGTTCTAACATGTAGAAGGTCGTAGCTCAGCGTTCTAACACGTAGAAGGTCGTAGCTCAGCGTTCTAACATGTAGAAGGTCGTAGCTCAGCGTTCTAACACGTAGAAGGTGAGGTCGTAGCTCAGCGTTCTAACACGTAGAAGGTGAGGTCGTAGCTCAGCGTTCTAACATGTAGAAGGTCGTAGCTCAGCATTCTAACACGTAGAAGGTCGTAGCTCGGCGTTCTAACACGTAGAAGGTGAGGTCGTAGCTCGGCGTTCTAACACGTAGAAGGTCGTAGCTCAGCGTTCTAACACGTAGAAGGTGAGGTCGTAGCTCGGCGTTCTAACACGTAGAAGGTCGTAGCTCAGCGTTCTAACATGTAGAAGGTCATAGCTCAGCGTTCGTTCTAACACGTAGAAGGTCGTAGCTCAGCGTTCTAACACGTAGAAGGTCGTAGCTCGGCGTTCTAACACGTAGAAGGTCGTAGCTCGGCGTTCTAACACGTAGAAGGCGAGGTCGTAGCTCGGCGTTCTAACACGTAGAAGGTTGTAGCTCAGCGTTCTAACACGTAGAAGGTCGTAGCTCGGCGTTCTAACACGTAGAAGGTCGTAGCTCAGCGTTCTAACACGTAGAAGGTCGTAGTTCAGCGTTCTAACATGTAGAAGGTCGTAGCTCAGCGTTCTAACACGTAGAAGGTCGTAGTTCAGCGTTCTAACACGTAGAAGGTCGTAGCTCAGCGTTCTTACACGTAGAAGGTCGTAGCTCAGCGTTCTTACACGTAGAAGGTCGTAGCTCAGCGTTCTAACACGTAGAAGGTCGTAGTTCAGCGTTCTAACACGTAGAAGGTCGTAGTTCAGCGTTCTAACATGTAGAAGGTCGTAGCTCAGCGTTCTAACACGTAGAAGGTCGTAGCTCAGCGTTCGAACATATAGAAGGTCGTAGCTCAGCGTTCTTACACGTAGAAGGTGAGGTTGTCCAGCTTGTTGTTCATGTTGATGGGGTAGAGTTCCCCAAGGTGAACCAGCTTCTCCAGGGCCTCGTAGATGAAGATGATGCAGATGAGCGCTGCGAAGGCTTCCTCCGTGAAGCGGGTGATGTAACAGACCAGGGAGCTGGCGTCCGTGGCAACCAGGACGAGGCACAGGAAGGCCGTCCACAGGCCGATGCTGGTCCTCAAGGACAGGTAGGACAGGTCGTAGTCACTGGACAAGGGGAGATGGGGACAGAGGGTTAGGGAGACACACACACAATACTAAACGTATATGGACAACTTAAAGTACTGGCATTGGTCCTATACAACCCCGATATGTCACAAAATGAGAAATAATTTCAAGCTTACAGAAGTAGGAATCCTAAAACTGAATAAGCAACAACCCTCATCCTGAAAAGCAATACTAGATCAGGTCACCTGTTGAACCCTGACCAGGTACACAAGGTCTGGATTTCCAGACTGGGGGGGACGGGAGATACACTATTTACCTTATTGAAGACCTAGGTTCAGAAAAAGCAATGACTTCGGGAATCCCTGTTTGCTTGCAACATCTGTGTGTGTGTGTGTGGGTGTATGTATGACAGAGAGTGGGTGTCTGTCTCTATAAGAGCTAAGGAGAGTTTGAGCCGTGTTACATTCTTCCTCTTCTCTCTGCGACCCTGTTGATCACACACACAGAGGCGAGCGATAATGGCACCCTGCAGCCTTCCACTGCTGGCCCTGGCCTGCCTGTCTCTGTGGTCACAGCTCAGCCCACCTGGGGGGACCAGGACATCCCCTCCATGTTCAGACAGATCATGGACACTGTGGCAGAGCTGAAGGCCAAGTCTGACCTAACAGCCAGCGTGCTCGGTAAGATGGACCTGGAAAACATTATGCTGTGACAATTTAGGTTGTGTGTGTAAGCCTGAATTGCCACTGTGTATGTGCAGTGGAAGAGAGAGTGGGGCTGTGTATAAAGATAGATGTTACTACAGTGAAAGTGCTGTGTATTCTCCATGTTTCTAGCTATGAAAGAGAGAATGGAATCCATGGAGAAAGAGCTGCAGGCACTGAAAGGTGAGAAAGCATCATCTGTTGTGTGGAGTGTGGTAACTAATAAGAATGTGGTGAGGTTTCACACCCGCAGATGCGTAGACAATTACATGACAACCAATGGTGTGTGATCTGGAATATTGATGTGTGTTGATAAATGAATGAAATGTGCATTCCACAGACATTCCTAAGGTGGCGTTCGCAGCATCACTGGGAGGCAATGGACTCCAAAAGGCAGGAGACTTTAACAAAAAGCTGGTCTACAGAGAGGTCTTGACAAATGTTGGTGGTGCATACAACGTAGAGACAGGTAACACACACACACACACACACACACACACACACACACACACACACTTTAACCCTCTCCTCATTCTCCCCTGTTAAAAACAACCCTGTCCTCTCAGGTGAATTCACGGCTCCGGTTCGTGGAGTCTACTACATCCGGTTCACGGCCAACGCTCCTACAGACGTCACCTTGAGCTCCATGCTGTATAAGAACGGCGGCAAAGTCATTCTGGTCGCTCACGAGAGTCCGTCCGGCGAGGGCAGCCACACGGCGTCTAACGGAGCCACTCTGCTGCTGGAGGAGGGAGACAGTCTGCAAATGATGCTGTGGGCCAACACCCAGGTCTGGGACAACGCCAACCACCACAGCGGCTTCCTCCTCTTCCCCATGCCACAGCAGCTGAAGCAATAGGTCCCTCTTCCCCATCCCTCTTCCCTCTTTACATCCCTCTTCCCCATGACACAGCAACCAGAGACAGAGGTGTACATACACAGTAGCATTGTTTTCAACTGTTGTCAAATCAGACTGAATTAAAAATAACATTGAGGTGAAAGTCTGCTTATTCCATCTTTATAAATAACAATTTGTTCTTAACTGACTTGCCTAGTTAAATAAGGTTAAGCTTCTGAAGCTAAGCAGGGTTGTTCCTGGTCAGTCACTGGATGGGAGACCAGATGCTGCTGGAAGTGGTGTTGGAGGGCCAGTAGGAGGCACTCTTTCCTCTGGTCTAAAAAATATCCCAATGCCCCAGGGCAGTGATTGGACACTGCCCTGTGTAGGGTGCCGTCTTTCGGATGGGACGTTAAACGGGTGTTCTGACTCTCTGTGGTCATTAAATATCCCATGGCACTTATCGTAAGAGTAGGGGTGTTAACCCCAGTGTCCTGGCTAAATTCCCAAGCTGTCCCTCATACCATCATGACCGCCTAATCATCCCCAGCTTACAATTGGCTCCTTCATCCCCCTCCTCTCCCCTGTAACTATTCCCCAGGTCGTTGCTGTAAATGAGAACGTGTTCTCAGTCAACTTACCTGGTAAAATAACGTTAAAAAATATATAAAAAAATAAATAAAATATTCTGCATATTAGACTGGGATTTTAGCTTATACCTCTTACCTCCAGTGGGAACATCAGTGATTGTCCAGTAGATTAAAGATAATTTATCTTAACCCCTGGCATGATCTTTTCTCATTGAGTACTTGGGGCGAATACCATAATACACCACAACTTGATTACAGACGATGGTCACTTCTGTTTCAGTTGAGTGTAGGAGTCAGTCTTCTCTTTACCAGCAGATGGCGCTATAGTAACACCATTTCCAGATCTGGTTTACAGTAGTCTGGCCACCAGCCCTGTCCCTTTACAATGTGAACAGGCTTTCAAGTTGTAGGCCACCTTTAAATCTGATGTTAGTGCTGGGCTGTATAGGTTCCCATCATATTGCTCATCAAATCCTTCCAGATGAAGGAAGGAAAGGAGACAAGAGAAGGTGTTCTTAGGAGGGAAAGGAGACAAGAAAAGGAAAGGTGACAAGAGAAGGTGTTTGAGGAAGGAAAGGAGATGAGAAAGAGTCAGGGTTCACATTCTGACACATGGAATTCCATGACGTCTCCATGACTTTTAAAAGTTCCATCAACCAACAACTGGCGGCGTCTATATGTATAAGAAAATCAGTCTCTGATCCCATATACAATCTCCTGTCGTCAGCGTAATGTGGTAACACTGGGATGCTGCTCTCTGATCCCATATACAATCTCCTGTCGTCAGCGTAATGTGGCAACACTGGGAGGCTGCTCTCTGATCCCATATACAATCTCCTGTCGTCAGCGTAATGTGGTAACACTGGGAGGCTGCTCTCTGATCCCATGTACCATCTCCTGTAGTTAAGCAAGGCACTTAACTTAGCAAAAAAAGACACGTCCCCTTTTCAGGACACTGTCTTTCAAAGATAATTTGAAAAAATCCAAATAACTTCACAGATCTTCATTGTAAAGGGTTTAAACACTGTTTCGCATGCTTGATCAATGAACCATAAACAATTAACGAACATGCACCTGTGGAACGGTCGTTAAGACATTAACAGCTTACAGACAATAGGCAATTAAGGTCACAGTTATGAAAACTTAGGACACGAAAGAGGCCTTTCTACTGACTATGAAAATCACCAAAAGAAAGATCTGTGTGAATGTGCCTTAGGCATGCTACAAGGAGGCATGAGGATGTGGCCAGGGAAATAAATTGCAATGTCCGTACTGTGAGACGCCTACGACCGCGCTACAGGGAGACAGGGCAGACAGCTGATCGTCCTCGCAGTGGCAGACCACGTGTAACAACACCTGCAGAGGATCGGTATTTCCGAACATCACACCTGCGGGACAGGTGCAGGATGGCAACAACAACTGCCCGAGTTACACCAGGAACGCACAATCCCTCAATCAGTGCTCAGACTGTCCGCAATAGGCTGAGAGAGGCTGGACTGAGGGCTTGTAGGCCTGCTGTTAGGCAGGTCCTCAACAGACCTCACCGGCAACAATGTCGCCTATGGGTACAAACCCACCGTCGCTGGACCAGACAGGACTGGCAAAAAGTGCTCTTCATATGACGAGTCGCGGTTGTGTCTCACCAGGGGTGATGGTCGAATTCACGTTTATCGTCGAAGGAATAACGTTACACAGAGGACTTGGTGATTTGGAGGTGGAAGGGCCGTCATGGTCTGGGGCGGTGTGTAACAGCATCATCAGACTGAGCCTGTTGTCATTGCAGGCAATCTGCGTTACACAGAGGACTTGGTGATTTGGAGGTGGAAGGGCCGTCATGGTCTGGGGCGGTGTGTAACAGCATCATCAGACTGAGCCTGTTGTCATTGCAGGCAATCTGCGTTACACAGAGGACTTGGTGATTTGGAGGTGGAAGGGCCGTCATGGTCTGGGGCGGTGTGTAACAGCATCATCAGACTGAGCCTGTTGTCATTGCAGGCAATCTGCGTTACACAGAGGACTTGGTGATTTGGAGGTGGAAGGGCCGTCATGGTCTGGGGCGGTGTGTAACAGCATCATCAGACTGAGCCTGTTGTCATTGCAGGCAATCTGCGTTACACAGAGGACTTGGTGATTTGGAGGTGGAAGGGCCGTCATGGTCTGGGGCGGTGTGTAACAGCATCATCAGACTGAGCCTGTTGTCATTGCAGGCAATCTGCGTTACACAGAGGACTTGGTGATTTGGAGGTGGAAGGGCCGTCATGGTCTGGGGCGGTGTGTAACAGCATCATCAGACTGAGCCTGTTGTCATTGCAGGCAATCTGCGTTACACAGAGGACTTGGTGATTTGGAGGTGGAAGGGCCGTCATGGTCTGGGGCGGTGTGTAACAGCATCATCAGACTGAGCCTGTTGTCATTGCAGGCAATCTGCGTTACACAGAGGACTTGGTGATTTGGAGGTGGAAGGGCCGTCATGGTCTGGGGCGGTGTGTAACAGCATCATCAGACTGAGCCTGTTGTCATTGCAGGCAATCTGCGTTACACAGAGGACTTGGTGATTTGGAGGTGGAAGGGCCGTCATGGTCTGGGGCGGTGTGTAACAGCATCATCAGACTGAGCCTGTTGTCATTGCAGGCAATCTGCGTTACACAGAGGACTTGGTGATTTGGAGGTGGAAGGGCCGTCATGGTCTGGGGCGGTGTGTAACAGCATCATCAGACTGAGCCTGTTGTCATTGCAGGCAATCTGCGTTACACAGAGGACTTGGTGATTTGGAGGTGGAAGGGCCGTCATGGTCTGGGGCGGTGTGTAACAGCATCATCAGACTGAGCCTGTTGTCATTGCAGGCAATCTGCGTTACACAGAGGACTTGGTGATTTGGAGGTGGAAGGGCCGTCATGGTCTGGGGCGGTGTGTAACAGCATCATCAGACTGAGCCTGTTGTCATTGCAGGCAATCTGCGTTACACAGAGGACTTGGTGATTTGGAGGTGGAAGGGCCGTCATGGTCTGGGGCGGTGTGTAACAGCATCATCAGACTGAGCCTGTTGTCATTGCAGGCAATCTGCGTTACACCGAGGACTTGGTGATTTGGAGGTGGAAGGGCCGTCATGGTCTGGGGCGGTGTGTAACAGCATCATCAGACTGAGCCTGTTGTCATTGCAGGCAATCTGCGTTACACCGAGGACTTGGTGATTTGGAGGTGGAAGGGCCGTCATGGTCTGGGGCGGTGTGTAACAGCATCATCAGACTGAGCCTGTTGTCATTGCAGGCAATCTGCGTTACACCGAGGACTTGGTGATTTTGAGGTGGAAGGGCCGTCATGGTCTGGGGCGGTGTGTAACAGCATCATCAGACTGAGCCTGTTGTCATTGCAGGCAATCTGCGTTACACAGAGGACTTGGTGATTTGGAGGTGGAAGGGCCGTCATGGTCTGGGGCGGTGTGTAACAGCATCATCAGACTGAGCCTGTTGTCATTGCAGGCAATCTGCGTTACACCGAGGACTTGGTGATTTGGAGGTGGAAGGGCCGTCATGGTCTGGGGCGGTGTGTAACAGCATCATCAGACTGAGCCTGTTGTCATTGCAGGCAATCTGCGTTACACCGAGGACTTGGTGATTTGGAGGTGGAAGGGCCGTCATGGTCTGGGGCGGTGTGTAACAGCATCATCAGACTGAGCCTGTTGTCATTGCAGGCAATCTGCGTTACACAGAGGACTTGGTGATTTGGAGGTGGAAGGGCCGTCATGGTCTGGGGCGGTGTGTAACAGCATCATCAGACTGAGCCTGTTGTCATTGCAGGCAATCTGCGTTACACAGAGGACTTGGTGATTTGGAGGTGGAAGGGCCGTCATGGTCTGGGGCGGTGTGTAACAGCATCATCAGACTGAGCCTGTTGTCATTGCAGGCAATCTGCGTTACACAGAGGACTTGGTGATTTGGAGGTGGAAGGGCCGTCATGGTCTGGGGCGGTGTGTAACAGCATCATCAGACTGAGCCTGTTGTCATTGCAGGCAATCTGCGTTACACAGAGGACTTGGTGATTTGGAGGTGGAAGGGCCGTCATGGTCTGGGGCGGTGTGTAACAGCATCATCAGACTGAGCCTGTTGTCATTGCAGGCAATCTGCGTTACACAGAGGACTTGGTGATTTGGAGGTGGAAGGGCCGTCATGGTCTGGGGCGGTGTGTAACAGCATCATCAGACTGAGCCTGTTGTCATTGCAGGCAATCTGCGTTACACAGAGGACTTGGTGATTTGGAGGTGGAAGGGCCGTCATGGTCTGGGGCGGTGTGTAACAGCATCATCAGACTGAGCCTGTTGTCATTGCAGGCAATCTGCGTTACACCGAGGACTTGGTGATTTGGAGGTGGAAGGGCCGTCATGGTCTGGGGCGGTGTGTAACAGCATCATCAGACTGAGCCTGTTGTCATTGCAGGCAATCTGCGTTACACCGAGGACTTGGTGATTTGGAGGTGGAAGGGCCGTCATGGTCTGGGGCGGTGTGTAACAGCATCATCAGACTGAGCCTGTTGTCATTGCAGGCAATCTGCGTTACACAGAGGACTTGGTGATTTGGAGGTGGAAGGGCCGTCATGGTCTGGGGCGGTGTGTAACAGCATCATCAGACTGAGCCTGTTGTCATTGCAGGCAATCTGCGTTACACCGAGGACTTGGTGATTTGGAGGTGGAAGGGCCGTCATGGTCTGGGGCGGTGTGTAACAGCATCATCAGACTGAGCCTGTTGTCATTGCAGGCAATCTGCGTTACACCGAGGACTTGGTGATTTGGAGGTGGAAGGGCCGTCATGGTCTGGGGCGGTGTGTAACAGCATCATCAGACTGAGCCTGTTGTCATTGCAGGCAATCTGCGTTACACAGAGGACTTGGTGATTTGGAGGTGGAAGGGCCGTCATGGTCTGGGGCGGTGTGTAACAGCATCATCAGACTGAGCCTGTTGTCATTGCAGGCAATCTGCGTTACAGGAAAGACATCCTCCTCCCTCATGTGGTACCCTTCCTGCAGGCTCATCCTGACATGACCCTCCAGCATGACAATGCTACCAGCTATACTGGTGGCCACACCAGATACTGACTGTTAATTTTGAAATCAACAGGGGGAAAAAAGGCTACATAGAATATTTTTCCCTAAAATTAATATTCACTATTCACAAATAATTACTTTGATTCACACAATCCAATTCACCACGATTGAACCGAATCCCAACTAATACAATAGCAAAGTGAATCCTTTATTTAGCCAAACTGGAATCGTTTAAATGAATCATGAATTGTTCAAAAAAGTTAATCAACTTTGTATGGCCTTATCGGTGTAAAGTTTTTGGGGAGATAACTGTTTAGCTATTATTAGCATGTATGAATGTTAACTAGAGGATAGAAGACATGTTCTGAATTATCTACCTAGTTAATTTGTTGTATCATATTTTGATGATGCTCGCCATCACCGACACGCTAGTGTCATTCCGATCCTGGCTGATATGTACATTTTTATTTGATTGATAAAATATTTAAAAACGGTGCCTAAAAAATTACATTAACAGAAATTATTAAATGAATTTCCATGACATTTCAAAAACGTTTTGGGAATTTATCATTTCCCAACTTTTATTAGGCTCCTGAGTGGCGTAGCGGTCCAAGGCACTGCATCTCAGTGCTAGAGGCGTCACTACAGAACCTGGTTCGATTCCATGCTGTATCACAACCGGATGTGATTGGGAGTCCCACTGGCCGGCGCACAATTGGCCCAGTGTCGTCCGGGTTAGGGTTTGGCCAAGGGTAGGCCATCATTGTAAATAAGAATTTGTTCTTAACTTACTTACCTAGTTAAATAAAAGGTTAAATAAAATTCCAAGACTTTCATGACCCTACGAACCCTGAGGAGGTGTTTGGGACAGTTGGGACACGGCTCCAGCAGTAGCCTGCACACTCACCTGCAGAACTTAAAGAGGATCTTCTCAAAGACCAGGACTGGTCCGGTGCTGCCCAGAATGGTGAGTGGCTGGCCCGCAAACATGGAGAAGGCCACGCCCGTCAGAGACGCCCCGAACAACGACTCGATCGCACTCTGAGTGTGAGTGAGAGTGAGGGGAGATTAGGCAAAGGACGGTGAGCAATTAAACATTTTTATCACAAAGTCATCAATAACTCTAGACAAATACAATATCTCCCATTAGCTTCTGGTGACATCACTCACAATGTTTCCCTTGGTGGCCTCGCCCAGCAGGCCTCCGAAAGTGATGACAGGGGACATGCAGGCGCAGTAGAGGAACAGCACAGAGGCCAGGCACTGCAGGCTCAGAGCATCCCTAATATCTCCCCACAGGAACGGAGCTTTCCTCCTTACATCCATCACCAGGCCCCCAAAGATCCTGACAGAGGAGAGAGAGGGAGGGAGGGGGAGAGAGAGGGAAGACGTCAGAGAGCAGGGAAGCCAGTGAGGGAGTTTTAATAATAGTTTAATTGCTAGAGAGATGTGATATCATCTCTGCACCTTTAGTATTGGGGACAACTCTAAATCAGAGCCAACTCAAAAAACTGGACAGACTAAATGTAGTAGGCAGTTGGAATATAGCCAGCAATGGAAACCGTGCCAGCTGAGGGGACATAAATAATTGTCACACAGACACAGCTCCTGTACAGGCCACTTCAGGTCATGTTTCAGAGAGGGGTCAAGAACAGCATGTCTAAAGCCTGCATAGACACTTTAGTGATGTCACCCTTAATGCCATAGTTATTAACTAACTTCTTCACTGAGCAGAATGTCATTACTCAACATTACACAGTAACTGCTGCTCAATAATATACAACTCTACTTAGTAGGTACCATGAAATAACCTACAATTGAAGACAAGTTAGTAAAAGTAAGAAATCAATCTAGTATATTTTTGGTCTTTTTCATGAACTAGAAATACACTATGGTGTGGTTTCAGTATTATTGGAGCGTGAATGGTGTGTGGGGTACTGGTGTGTAGACGGTGTGTGTGGGGTACTGGTGTGTAGACGGTGTGTGTGGGGTACTGGTGTGTAGACGGTGTGTGTGTGGGGTACTGGTGTGTAGACGGTGTGTGTGTGGGGTACTGGTGTGTAGACGGTGTGTGTGGGGTTGTGGGGTACTGGTGAAGTGCTGCTAGATGAAAGGCTGCAGTAGACCTCTTCAGCTTCTACATCAGACTCATGAAAGACTTTCCAGACCTCTAGTGAACAGCTCTCTTCATGTTCATAATGCTTTTATAATGAGCTGCCAAGGTGACCACTCAGTCTGGCAGCTCCTTTTCATCAAAAGGGACTTAAAGAAAACCCATTGTGTGTTTGTGTGTGAGAGAGACCCACCTCCCTGTCCTCTGTAGCTCTGGTCCTGCTTGGTGCTGGTCTTCCTTGAAGGAATCATTATGGGCAGAGCCGTTGGGCAATGAGGGCATCTTCCTCTTGTCCTGTGTAGAGAGAAAAGCCCCCCACAGGCCAGGTTACTGCACAGCCCTCAACATTCTAACCATCAGTACTGTACACACACCGTGTCCACAGCAGTTCTCTTACAATATTACCCATCAGCATGTCTCACACGTTCAATAGCAGCCAACCAACATCTTCGTCCAGATCCCTCACCTGAGATGGGACACTCTTGGGGGGCTCGATTCGTATCGTAGGGTCCCACTCTCCTGGGGGTAGGACGGTCACCTGGTCCAGAAACTCATCTATCCCCGACAGCAGATCGTTCCGGTCTTTGGCCTTGTACGCTACATCATGGAAGACCTGGCACAGGACGACAACAGCAGTCTCTCAAACGACATGTCGCTGCTTCTGACGCCACAGCATGGGACCAATTGGTGATTGGCCAAGGTTGAAATTGGACCAATCCAGAGCTGTGTTGTAGTGCTCCTCACCTCGTCTGTCATCAGCGTGGCGATGGAGCGGCCGATCTCGTGGTACTGAGGACCCTTCCCAAACGGACCCAGCAGCAGGAACAGGAACCTGACCAATAGGAGAGCAGGATAGAATCAGAGTCCACCCAAGCACACCCCCCTCAACACACAATATATTTTTCAAAAATTGTTGTCTATTGCCATAACTCCTTCACAGTCAAAATGACTAAATGCCTGTCATACGATTCAGATAAGTGTGTGTACACACTTACCTGGTGGGTACGGGCACCTCAGTGAGACCAGTGAGCAGCACGGCGGGGGACAGCCTGATGAAGGCTATGATTGGTCGCTCCAGGAATTCCACCTCTCCCACCAGCACGTTGGACGCCTCCGCCCCAGGAGGGATCTTCTTCATGAAGTTCATGTCCACCTGGGAGGTTGAAGGTCACAGGGTTAAACAGGAAGTATACATGCTTGGATGTTCCTGAAGTTGAATTGTATTGGCCATGCAGGGTTCATAGACATTTAGACAGATTGAATTTCAGGACTTTAAACTAAATTCCCATGACAACAATTGGTGGTGTTTAAATTGAAGTATATATTTTTTGGCAGAAATGTGGTATCAACACTTGGAGGCTGGAGGCTGATCCCATGTAGTCTACCATCTCCTGTCATTGTACAAGGCACTTAACCCCCCCCCAAAGTAGAATCCCTGTTAGGCAACTGTATAAACACATGTGGTCAACCCTCAGACTGGAGAGCTGATGGGTGTGCAGACTTTTGATACAGCCCTGTTCAAACACGTTGCAGTCAGTTTATCAAGGTCCGGTTGAGCAACTCATTTCTAAAATGTTTTGTTAGAGGACAAAAATAAATACATGGTTGACCTCCCTGGATGATAAACATACTTGGTGGAAATGTTGCTCTGGCTTTGTCCAATAATTAGCTCATTCAATATATCAAAGATCATATAGGGGGAACGCATAGAGGAAACACTGAACAGTTAACTAGAGAGAGAGAGAACTAGCCAGGCTACAAGATTTGAATTGGCTACCTACTCTGTTCTCGATCATATTTTATAGGCCTCTCCTTGAGCAATGGCCCACTGGTACACATGCAGGTGAGGACACACAGATGCACTGAAGTTGATTTTTATGTGATTGGTAAAGAATATGTGCCCAAATAAAATACACACAAAAAAAAAAGTATTCTTTTCAGATTTGATCATTTTCTAAACGTTTCCAGGACTGGAAAACATTGTAAAATTCCAAGATTTAAGGCCGTACCAACCCTACATTATGTGCCAAATTTCTACAAAATTCTCAACTGTTATTAACTGTGGAAAATATAAGATGTGTGTTTTGGTAACATGGTCAGTTACTGAGGATGTGTGTATAGACGGGTAGTTTGAGGGTTGAACTACCCCCCCCCCCCCAAAAGAACCAGCGCGTGTACACCATTAATCACATGTACCAGGCAAGGAGACGGGGTACCTTATCGCCTACATTATGGACTCTACCCACTACCTCTACACCGCGGACGCTACCCCTACACCGCGGACGCTACCCGCTACACCGCGGACGCTACCCTTACCCACTACCCCTACACCGCGGACCCTACCCGCTACCCCTACACCGCGGACGCTACCCCTACATCGCGGACGTTACCCGCTACCCCTACACCGTGGACCATACCCACTACCCCGCGGATCCTACCCGCTACCCCTACACCGCGGACGTTACCCGCTACCCCTACACCACGGACACTACCCGCTACCCCTACACCATGGACACTACCCACTACCCCTACACAGGGGACACTACCCACTACCCCTACACCATGGACACTACCCACTACCCCTACACCATGGACACTACCCCATGCACCCTACCCCTACACCATGGACACCACCCACTTACACTGTACTATGGATGCTTCCGTCAGAAGCGATGACCTCAAACAGGACACCTAATAAATAATAAATCACATAGAATATGTGCGGTTGCTGTGCTGCTGACTGAACTGCTGCACAAAAAAAGATAATGAAAACATCAGATTCTCTGAACCACGGTCGGACCACTACATACAGATCAACACAGTCACAACACTACGGTCACACACACGGCACTGGCAGGTAACATGTCATGTACAGTCACGTCACGGAACAACACAGTCTCATGGATCAACACAACAGCACTGATTGGCCAGGGCCAGTGATTAACAGGAGAGAGGACTTACTGCAGGCCTCCTGGCACCCCCGCCCCAGGAACCACAACTACAGTGGCAAGCATGCTGAGAGCGGGACAAACAGGGGCACAACTTAATTCAGATCACACCATAAGCTCAGCTCACTCAGCTAGGGTCCAATCTGGATCCATGATGTCACCTCTTATTAGAACATCATCCTCATAATACACTGTTCTCATACCCATCAGTCTCCCAAGGAGCGGAAACCAGTCACATTGTTCAGTATCCAGCATGTGTTACTTCAAATGAGATTGAATACTTTCCGAATGCATTGTATATCTGACCCATTGACTTTTTCCACTTGTCACATTCAATTCATTATTTACCTCAATCTACACACAATACCCCATAATGACCAAGCGAAAACAGGTTTTTAGAAATTCATCTTTGAAATGTTTCTACAACTTGATTGGAGTCCACCTGTGGTAAATTCAATTGATTGGACATGATTTGGAAAGGCAGACACCTGTCTATATAAGGTCTCACAGTTGGCAGTGCATGTCAGAGCAAAAACCAAGCCATGAGGTGGAAGAAATTGTCTATAGAGCTCCGAGACAGGATTGTGTTGACACAGATCTGGGGAAGTTTACCAAATCATTTCTGCAGCATTGAAGGTCCACAAGAACACAGTGGCCTCCATCATTCTTAAATGGAAGGAGTTTGGAACCAAGACTCTTCCTAGAGCTGGCTGTCCGGCCAAAACTGAGCAATCAGGGGGGAAAGGGGCCTTGGTCAAGGTGACCAAGAACCCGATGGTCACCCTGACAGAGCTCCAGAGTTCCTCTGTGGAGATGGTTGTCCTTCTGGAAGGTTCTCCCATGTCTGCAGCACTCCACCAATCAGGCCTTTATCATAGAGTGGCCAGACAGAAGCCACTCCTCAGTAAAAGGACAAAGAGAAACAAGATTCTCTGGTCTGATGAAACCAAGATTGAACTCTTTGGCCTGAATGCCAAGTGTCACGTCTGGAAGAACCTGGAACCATCCCCTACGGTGAAGCATGGTGGTGGCAGCATCATGCTGTGGGGATGTTTTTCAGCAGCAGGGACTGGGTGACTAGTCGGGATCGAAGGAAAGAGATCTTTGATGAAAACCTGTTCCAAAGCGCTCTGGACCTTGAACTGGGGTGACGGTTCACCTTCCAACAGGACAACGACCCTAAGCACACAGCCAAGACAATGCAGGAGTGGCTTCGGGACAAGTCTCTGAATGTCCTTGAGTGGCCCACCCAGAGCCCTGATTGAACCCGATCGAACATCTCTGGAGAGACCTGAAAATTGAGCTTGAGAGGATATGCAGTGTCATAGCCAAGAAGACTTGAGGCTGTAATCAATGGCAAAAGTGCTTTAACAAAGTACAGAGTAAAGGGTCTGAATACTTAAGTAAAATGTGATTTCAGTTATTATTTTATTTCTAAAAACCTGTTTTTGCTTTGTCATTATGGGGTATTGTGTGTAGATTGAGGGATTCCAATTTTTTTTATTGTAGAATAAGGTTGTAACGTAACAAAATGTGGAAAAATTCAAGGGATCTGAAATCGTATTGAATGCACTGTATAAACCCTGGATTTCTGATGCTATGTATTGGCCAATCAGAGGCTTTGAAGCCAGCGGCTGCCATATTGACTTCTCTGAAGAGCCCTGCATGGGCATGAATTTTAAGCCCGAGCCCTACCTATGCTGTGACGCTCAGGTCCTACCCAGGCCCGATTGCTTCAACCATATTAAAGCCCCGTCCCTGACCGAAACCAAAAATAACTTCCTCCATTAGCTGCTCTGTCAGTCTCACCATGCGCGCAGCTCGCTCTGCATGTACTCTACTCATGGTGGCTCTGAGCGAGTATCCATAGCAACGGCTCTGCTAGGGCTGCTCTGCTCAATGACAAGACATGACAGAGCAGTTAACTACTTTGTCACTAACAAAACTCAAGGAACATTATTTTCTGTGAAATAATCTCTCCTGTCTTATATTTGACGAGGTTGAAGTACTTCTGACACCATGTTATGATCGTTGTCAGATATGACTATTGCGCAGCAGAGCATGAGCAAATGGCTCAGCTTCAAAATGTTTGTGATCAATTTAGTGATATACGAGCATCACCTGTTCCCTAGTTATTGATTAAAAAAAAGGCCCTACTCGGCCCTAACCCAATGTATAATGTCGGGCCCGGGTCGGGTAGCAGAGCTCTAATTGTCTGTCCTCGTGACCGTGGGTCTACACACTGCTCAGCAGTGGGAGGAGAGACGTTACCTTGCTGAAGTCCACAGTGCTGTTCTCTCTGCTTCCTCCGTTGATGCGGCTCTCACTCGGTTTACTGTTCTCCAGGTTCCCAGGAGCCGACTGGGGGGATGCCAGGAGGCCTGCCCAAGGGGAGGAAGGGGTAGAAGAAACCAGTGGTCAATTGAACAGTAAAAATGAACTGTGTGTATGGCCGATATGAATGGGGAATTGGTACAATTTGTAGACGTACACAATTATATGTGTCTGAGAAGGTGAGCGGGGGGGCTATGCATGTGTGACTCAGTGAGTTTGAGAGTTTGTTCAGACATGCAGCTGCTCTGTACATACTGGGTGAGAAACTCCACGTATCACAACAGTCATTAGAGATGGTAGAAATAACTAAACAGTGGGGGGGTCAATTAGGTAGACACTCATAGACATCCTGTGTTTACAGGACCAACCCTACGGAGGCTGGAGTTGGACAGAAAGGTTTCAGAGGGAGATTAGTGGTGGAATGTGCTCCAATGGGGCCCTGCCTGTCAATCCCCTGCTTCTTACTGAACCAGTCAGCCAAGATACACCATATGGTCCAGTTAGACAGCACATTTAAAGCTGGGAAAAACAGAACACACTCACGTGTTGGTATTTACACACACACACACACACACACACACACACACATCATGGCCTCAGCCTCTTGCTGTAAAAACATATTTTGACCTCTCACGGTCTATGAACCTTGCCAATTGAAACTAGGACTTGCTATGGAACTCTGTGTAATACTGTGCAGCGTCTGTGTGCATATGGGGGTGAAACCTGAGCAAGCCTCACATTAAACCCTGATATCATTTATTAGCCAGTGGTAATGGGGGTTATAGTGCCTGATTACAATAACATAGGGCCAACTTAATGTAAACAGTTACCAAACTTCGTATAAACTCCAAATTCAGCCTTTGCCCAAACCGCTCACATTTTCAGGTGAGAAGTTGTGGGTAGCGGGGAAATTGCTCATAAATATTAATTTTGTGGGTGGGTAAACATAGTAGTACCTGATCCCAACACTAAAGCATTCTCACCAGAAGTCCACTGGCACGTGCTGATAATAAAATTATGTGCATCTCGAGCAAATATTGCTCTGGACAGTCAGCTCTCAGTGGAAAGGTGATGAGTTCCTGACATCTACTGCAAGTGTAAATTAAAATCCGAAATGTGGCGCAATTTAAAAATAATAATTATACATTGAAATGTGGACCTACGTTTATTGCGGTATTGTGTTGGAGAAAAAAGCGAGTCGTCACCTTGATATAATGAAGATTAGGGGCTAATTTCAATCCAACCCACATTGCAGTATTCATGTTGTAGCTCTTGGTCAAATTAACTCAATAGTCTTGGGTACTGTATAAAAACCTACAACTACTACCAGGGCCACCCCTCTCACAGGCATGCGTTCACTTTTCAGAATTACAAGTGTGTGGGCACAGGATGAATACTGTAAATAAAATGGTTTTATCTATCCATCCATCCATCCATCCATAGTTGAAGTCAGATGTTTACATACACCTAAGCCAAATGCATTTAAACTCAGTTTTTCACAATTCCTGACATTTAATCATAGTAAAAATGTCCTGTCTTAGGTCAGTTAGGATCACCACTTTATTTTAAGAATGTGAAATGTCAGAATAATAGTAGAGAGAAGGATTTATTTCAGCTTTTATTTCTTTCATCACATTCCCAGTGGGTCAGAAGTTTACATATACTCAATTAGTATTTGGTAGCATTGCCATTAAATTGTTTAACTTGGGTCAAACGTTTTAGGTAGCCTTCCACAAGCTTCCCACAATAAGTTGGGTGAATTTTGGCCCATTCCTCCTGACAGAGCTGGTGTAACTGAGTCAGGTTTGTAGGCCTCCTTGCTCGCACATGCTTTTTCAGTTCTGCCCACACATCTTCTATAGGATTGAGGTCAGGGCTTTGTGATGGCTACTCCAAAACCTTGACTTTGTTGTCCTTAAGCCATTTTGCCACAACTTTGGAACTATGCTTGGGGTCATTGTCCATTTTGAAGACCCAAGCTTTAACTTCCTGACTGATATCTTGAGATGTTGCTTCAATATATCCACATAATTTACCTCCCTCATGATGCCATCTATTTTGTGAAGTGCACCAGTCCCTCCTGCAGCAAAGCACCCCCACAACATGATGCTGCCACCCCTGTGCTTCACTGTTGGGATGGTGTTCGTCGGCTTGCAAGCCTCCCCCTTTTTCCTCCAAACATAAATGGTCATTATGGCCTAACAGTCTATTTTTGTTTCATCAGACCAGAAGACATTTCTCCAAAAAGTACAATCTTTGTCCTTATGTGCTGTTGCAAACCGTAGTCTGGTTTTTCTATGGCGGTTTTGGAGCAGTGGCTTCTTCCTTGCTGAGCGACCTTTCAGGTTATGTCGATATATAACTTGTTTTACTGTGGATATAGATACTTTTGTACCTGTTTCCTCCAGCATCTTCACAAGGTCCTTTGCTGTTGTTCTGGGATTGATTTGCACTTTTAGCACCAAAGTACGTTCATCTCTAGGAGACAGAACTTCCCTTCCTTCCCGAGCAGTATGATGGCTGTGTGGTCCCATGGTGTTTATACTTGTATACTATTGTTTGTACAGATGAACGTGGTACCTTCAGGCATTTAGAAATTGCCCCCAAGGATGAACCAGACTTGTGGAGGTCTTCAATTTTTTTTCTGAGGTCTTGGCTGATTTCTTTTGATTTTCCCATGATGTCAAGCAAAGAGGCACTGAGTTTGAAAGTAGGCCTTGAAATACATCCACAGGTACACCTCCTATTGACTCAAATTATGTCAATTAGCCCATCAGATGCTTCTAAAGCCATGACATAATTTTCTGGAATTTTCCAATCTGTTTAAAGGCACAGTCAACTTAGTGCATGTAAACTTCTGACCCACTGGAATTGTGGTACAGTGAATTATAAGTGAAATAATCTGTGTTTAAACAATTGTTGGAAAAATTACTTGTGTCATGCAAAAAGGAGATGTCCTAACCGACTTGCCAAAACGATAGTTTGTTAAGAAATGTGTGGACTGGTTGAAAAACTAGTTTTAATGACTCCAACCTAAGTGTATGTAAACTTCCAACTTCAACTGTACACATCTCTGCCCCATGTGGGATTAGAACTCAAAACCATTGAACTATGAGCCATTGTCATCTATTTCTTGTAACGATGGATGTAGCTACAAATAAATGTATAATCCTCATAGCCTCCATGTTTTCTTTCTTCGTAAAAGATGCATGAAACGGTAAGCAAAAACATTGAATTTGGTCATATGCGGAAATGTGCCTTCCTGCCTTTAGAATTTTGTGTAACGCCAGTAGTCTAGTCAAGGAAGCATCATGCAAAATATATATTGGCACACTCCACTTACCAAGACCATTGCCAAATAAGGCGTGCGGTCACCTGTTTTTATAGTAAGCCACGAGGTGGTACCACCAAGCACATCCAGAAGGGAGTGCATTTCATTCCGAACCGCTCGCTTGAGATGATGTAGAGGAACCTTCTCAAGGTGTGATGTAACCGCTGGGGGGAATGAGATTAATAGTAAATCAAAATAACAAAATATAGCCCATTCGCAACCAACTGTGGAAATGAAGACCAGAATTGACGTGTTTCACTAAGTCTAAAACATCTGGTTTGTTTTGATGAAATGTACTCTTTAAGTGCTTCACAAGTCATCAAGCACACAGACAGACACATACAATGTTAAGGACTGAGAGGGGTCAGATTATGTAAGGTGAAGAAGGTGTGGAGGGAGGGTTTCATGCTATTTGCAGGATATTTAACCTGCTGGAGGTGGGGGGAGGAGCTGCACCAGACGGGCAGGGTCTGCACCCCAGACTCCTCCTTGTGGTCCTTGACTAGACCGGACCGGAGCTTCAGTTCCTCCCCATCTGGAGCATGGACCTCCACACTGGGGATACTCCAGCTCCTACCCTCACCGGTCAATCAGAGTAGGGGTGGGGGACAGGCAGGGAGGGGTGGGTCTGGGTCAGTCAGAGGGGTGGGGGGACAGGCAAGGAGGGGTGGGGGATCTGCACCTGGTTAGGGGAGGGGTGTTCTGGGGGGTGCTAAGGGGGGAGGGGGGGGTGCTGGCGTTGAGCAGGAAGCGACTGAGGAACTGAGACCCCCTCGACTCCCTTGAGGAGGGAGGGGCGGGAGGTGGATAGACTTCCTATGGAGGGGGCAAGGGTAGTTGGGAAAGCAGAGAAGACAGGATGGAAAAAGGAAAGAGGGAGAGGAAAAATACATCAAGAAGGGTAAGAATACTAAATGTGTGTAAGGGAACAATGCTCTTCATGCTGCGAAGCCCAGGCCTCGGAAGTGTCTTGTTAGTGGAAGTCAAAGACAAAGAGCAGGGGCATATTCAGTACATCCCAAAACGTCACAGGGAACATTTGCACAACGTACACGGAGCCGCAGTAAACCAGGAGAGATTAAGTCAAGATCAATTAACATCTGTCATAATGCCAACTGCCCACAAACAGCAGCGAACATGTTCAGAACACACACAAAAACGCTGTTTAGCAACCTTTTGCAACAATGTCACAAAAACACAATAAATGCTGCGGTTATATCACGCTTTAAATAAGGATATACTATAGGTCACTCAAACAGACCAATCACAAGCAAGGGGAAGCTGACCAATAACCTTCAACTGTGATTTAACTGCTACATGATGGCATGTGCACATATTTACTTTGGTTTTAAGTTATTAACTATTAGCCTATTACAACATTTCAACACAAAATCCTAATCACAAAACCATCTTTCCAGGAGAAAACACAATCCAGCACACAAAACAAACTCTCAGACTTATCACTGCAGTGTTCAAGAACAGTCATGATGGGAAAATCACATGCCAGTAAAAGGCTCATGCACCAATCAGATCTTGCCCATCGTCTTGTCACTCAGATACCTCAGCCAATTGACACCTCTTTGAAAGACCCAACCCACTTCATAAAACAACATGCGCATAGTACATACATTCAATCTGTCAAAACACAACCAAAAAGGGTGTAAATAAACCCTTATTTTGTAGAAGAGCTGAAATGAGGGGATGAAGAGCAGAAGAGGAAAAAGGAGAGGTGCAGCGAGGGCCCTCACAGTTTCTCTCAAGCAGGTGTGGGTCAGATTGTTTCTTGCCGATGTCAGCGAAGGAGCGCACCAGAGGGATGCGGTTGCTGAGCTTCTTCTCGTTCTGGTGGTGGTGTCTCTTCAACATGGCCTCCCTCACCTTCTGCCTCAACTCCTCCTCCAGCTGAGCCGACGCCACCATGCTGTCTATCACCATGTCTATGGGGGTACAGGGTAGACTGCATGCTTTATTCAACAGTTACATGCATATTTAACACATTCAACTTTCAGACTCACACACACAGTAAAATGTCTGCAGAGACATACATACACACTCACCTGCGATCTCCTCAATGGTGTTAGCTCTCATGTCCAACATGACAGTGCCGTTGAGGATGCAGCTGCGGAGCTCGAAGAGGCTGTGGAGAGACAGCGTGGCTACGTAGGGCTTACTCCAACGCTCCCCTCCATCCTCCACGTCTTCCTCAAACTTTAACCACCTAAACACACAGATGAAAGGAGCTGTTGATGTTTCCTCATCCAACCACATCCACTAGGAGTAGTGAGGAAGGGTGCGCGTCATGCCTGGCTGTCTCCCTCCACTCGTAGACGTGTCCGTCCCGGAAGAACAGCTCGTCCAGCTCAGTGAACAGGTCGTGGGGCATGTGCTCTTCATCATCATCCTCTGTCCCCAGGATGAACTGGACCCGCTGGGACGGGGTGTCTGAAACACAGGGGGTACAGGCGGAAGATGGGTAATGTAGTACAACCAAGGGGAATATTAGTGGAAAAAGGACAGTAAAAGGTTTGGTATAGGAAACAGGGCTGGAGAACGGATATATGGCAATAGAGCTGATCTGAGGACAGTGAATGAAGCAGACGTTGAGGTGGGAGAGTGAACTGGTCTTAGCTACCATAGGAAGGAGACTCTCGTCCATCTTCATGGTCCGAGCGGTCTCTCCTCTTGCGGTGGTGTCTGTGGCCGCGGTGGCTGCGGTGGTGCCTCCGTTTGGTCTCTCTGCCCAGAGGAACATGGACACCCACATAGACCGCTCTGTGACCTGGGAACAGGGTAGAGAGGCATGGTCAATCACAGTCTACCATGTATAATAGTCTTATCTGCAGTTGGGCTGGGTATATACACTGTGCATTTAATACATATGGTCTGATTTCAGCATTTTATAAATCTTTAGATCCCCTTTCTTTACAGGCCCAAAATGGCATGAGACAAATGCAGTTGTTTTCATACACTGCAGCCACCCTAGAGTTACCGTCACAGACTGTGCCACCCCCCTACACACGTCTTCCTGTCTGTTGTTTAAGTACGTCACACACAATGGTAACCCTTCCCTCTTATCCTCCTCTCAATTTCTGGCGTGTCAAGTGGCAATACCAGAAGCGTTAAATGAATGGACGAGTTACGTGCCGTTCTGACAGCAGCTAAGAACGGATAGAAAGGACGTCACTGCCCAAGACCCGCTACTCTCTACTCACTGCTCGTTGTCAGGACATGGGGAAAGGAGAGAAGGCTCAAAAGGAGAAGGACATGTAGCCTGCTCTTTGTGCTTATAAACACACTTTATCTTTTGAGAGCTGGGACCGTTAAACCGTTCTGGATGGCATACTACTGACGTCAGTCTGGACAGAGCAGATAAATGGACCAGGAGGGAGGTGAGGACTACAGCATGGTGGGTCTTCATCACGCCCCTGTCACATACATGTAATATGTCATAGCCCACTAAGCTCAATGAGGGGAAAAAAATATATTACAAATTATTTTTTATTTATTTTTTAAAATCACACCAAAAACATAGTATTTGTGAGTGGGGGCCTGTGTCTTCCAATGCTTTCCCTATTATGAGCCACGGGGAGTTTTTAGCAGTAATACATATCTGAATACTTCAGTTGTGACCTCCCTAAATGAAGTGTTCCATGCTGTGGGTGCCACCCTTAATTAAAGGTGAGCTGTGAGCCTAGCATAGGAAGCATAGCATGGAGAGAAACATTACCTACCCCCCCATCCCCAGTTCCTCTCTGGTGTCTGGATCAGCTAAAAAAGGTCTGTGATACTCAGCTGATACCCCTGCAGGGTTTCCCGTCTAAAAGTACTTAGTTCCTTCCATTTACATGGATGACAGAGACACACAACAGCCCTAATAATATAACTAAAATCGTTATTGTTCCAGGCTTCCAGCTAACATCTTTATTGCATCTCTGGGCGTTCCTATGAATAAATAACATTCAGAGGTTTTCCTCTGTGGTTTCCATTAGCACCTCTGGGTTGTCAGCTGTAATGTTCTGCGCAGTAGGAGGAGTCCCTGGGCCACACACACGCACACAGTCAGTAGATAAACAATTGTCTCCATAACACTGTCGCTGGCTGGGGTCAGGTCTCCTACAGGCTGCTAATGTCTCCACTGAGACACAGTGCACATCAATTACTATGTAGGCCTACCCCGTACCCGTGCATATCTACTCACAACTGGTGACTCTTGAATATAAAACAAGCTTTCGTTACTCATTGTGGATTTATTATTACGTATTTTACTTTTCTATTATATAGTTATAGTTCTATTATATATAATATTCTATATATATATTATCTATTATATAGGAAGGGCCTGTAATGAAACATTTCACTGTTAGTCTAAACCTGGTCTACGTAGCAGGTGACCAATACAGTTTGACGTTACCTCCCACTATAGACAACCAGTAGTTAGAGACCAAAACTCACTATTTCCAGTCTTTCACATTTCAGAAACAATCATCTGACTTGTGAGACTAGGCTCTTAGGCAGGCTCATGATCAATGTTCCCTGCCTCAAATTATTTCCGCCACTGAGCAAATTTCAGTTATGCTGAGCACAAACGTGAACGTTTTGCGTTTACTGTGAACACGGGGGCTGTACCCACTTTAAGTTAGTTTTAACCGTGGCCAAGTAGGCTACCGTGGTCATTCGATCATTATGTAGTCCTACCAGAGTGGCTGTGAGACCGGCAGTAGGATTTTACAGTGAGGAGGCAGAACATTATTTATTGCCCAGAGTGACACTTTCTATTTGCAAGTGAAGATAATAACAGCCGACGAAATGTACAAGTATTTAGAAAATAATAAACTGGATCAAATAGAGCTCTTCAAACAAAACCCAGCAACATGCTGACCTGTCCCCTGTCCTGTCCCACAAACAATGAGAGGACAGGCTTCTTATGTGGAACCTTTATTTAACTAGGCAAGTCAGTTAACACTACCCTGGCCAAACCTGGACGATGCTGGGACAATTGTGCACCACCCTATGGGACTCCCAATCACGGCCAGTTGTGATACAGCCTGTAGCACATTACCCATGATGCAACTAAAACGGGAAACCCTTACACGTATCTGGTCAATTGACATTCAGAGCACATTAAATACAGTACCATACATACACGTTCAGATAATAAACATATGTAGTTCTACC
Organism: Oncorhynchus mykiss; assembly: GCF_013265735.2. Lineage (NCBI taxonomy): Eukaryota > Metazoa > Chordata > Actinopteri > Salmoniformes > Salmonidae > Oncorhynchus > Oncorhynchus mykiss. The sequence goes on along the minus strand of NC_048566.1, from coordinate 14,268,723 downwards.
AGCACACCTCAGTAACTATGATAAACCCATGCTTTAGAGCAGTGTTGACCAATCCCGGTCCTCCAGTACCCCCAACAGTACACTTTTATTGTAACCCAGGACAAACACACCTGATTCAACTAGTCAACTAATCATCAAGCCCTCAATGAGCTGAGTGAGGCGTTTGTCCAGGGTTACAACAACATTTACTGTTGGGGGTCCTGGAGGACCTGGGCTGGGAAACACCGCTTCATAGCATAAATACTATCTGGGATATAAAAACGTACGTCCCCCGGGTTTAAGCTCCTACCGCGCCACCCGTACCATTCATTAACTATGAACAGAACCCTCTTCAAAACTAGGACATACAAGGTAATCATACACATTTCTCACCATCTACCTTCACGTTTTAATTAGTAAACAATATCACATTGCATCTAGAACTTGGTATCACCAAAATGTATGACCAGAAAGAACCTATATTAAAAAATATAAAAAATCTGGAGAAAACAAAAACCAATTCCCGGTGCGCCAAACTAAAAACTCTTGTTACTTCTCATTCACGGATGATCGACCAACAAAAAGAACATCGATGCCCAACATTATCATCAATAAATAACTGTCCTTCTCATAAACCTTGTCTGGTCCTTTATCAAAGGTTTTAGATTTATGTGACAGAGTACATAGGACCATCGTCACAGTGCCCTACGATTGTGGGGAAAATGCATCCCATTTTAACATAGAAATAGCTTTTGAAATAGTTGTTCTACGATACAGCCACTGTGTGGTGTTCTACGATACAGCCACTGTGTGGTGTTCTACGATACAGCCACTGTGTGGTGTTCTACGATACAGCCACTGTGTGGTGTTCTACGATACAGCCACTGTGTGGTGTTCTACGATACAGCCACTGTGTGGTGTTCTACGATACAGCCACTGTGTGGTGTTCTACGATACAGCCACTGTGTGGTGTTCTACGATACAGCCACTGTGTGGTGTTCTACGATACAGCCACTGTGTGGTGTTCTACGATACAGCCACTGTGTGGTGTTCTACGATACAGCCACTGTGTGGTGTTCTACGATACAGCCACTGTGTGGTGTTCTACGATACAGCCACTGTGTGGTGTTCTACGATACAGCCACTGTGTGGTGTTCTACGATACAGCCACTGTGTGGTGTTCTACGATACAGCCACTGTGTGGTGTTCTACGATACAGCCACTGTGTGGTGTTCTACGATACAGCCACTGTGTGGTGTTCTACGATACAGCCACTGTGTGGTGTTCTACAATACAGCCTACAGTAGCAGCCACTGTGTGGTGTTCTACGATACAGCCACTGTGTGGTGTTCTATGTCAGCCTACAGTAGCAGCCACTGTGTGGTGTTCTATGTCAGCCTACATTCCATGAGACTTGTGCAGCGCTGGAAATGAACCTGTTTAGCAACTTGTCCTTCAGACAAGGAGGTGACCGAAAATGTTTTATTGTGCTTTTTGATGAGGAAACCACTTTACAAATCAAAAATTATTATTTGCATACCATTATCACAGAGTCAGACAAAAAATGTATGCTACCATCTGCCTATTGACTACGTAGCTTATTCAAGCCCTTCTCAAAATACATCACTGCCCCTTTAAGATATAAAAAAAGCTCTTTACCTGACTGGCTTTTCAAAGATGGCTAGAAGTGTATATGTTTTGTGCTCTTGTAGGAAGCAATCACTTATCACTACCTATTGCTGACCAGAAATTGCTATAACTGGGCTAATAATGCACTAATTAGCAAAGGACATGAACAAATGTGCACACGTGGCTACATGCGGCTCTTCGCTTTGATCTTTGAACAATCTCAGACGGTCTTGCATAGTTCGGTTTATTTCATTATGTTGCATTTAAAAATGTTGATTTGGTCACAATTCCTACAGTAGAGGGAAACGGTGTAAACTAACAGGGAAACTAGCAGAGTGAAGTTCAATCTCGTGAGTCTCTGCGCGGGCTGGTATTTCTTCTGCAAGGCAGTCCTGGGGAGTGGAGCACCCACACACAGTTTAAGGGGAACATTGATCATGATGTATAACAAAACACAAGTAAATATGACTTTAGAGAAGTATGGAGGTTAGGAGAGAGGAGGGACAGAGAAGCGGAAGGGGAACATGGAGGTTGGGTCTGCCTCTACCAACCGTGTGATTATGTGAATGAGTGGTAGTGTTCTAGAGAGAATGAGTGAATGAGTGTGAGAAAGAATGAAGGGGGAGGGAGTGAAAGAGAAGGCTCTATTAAATTAGTGGAGGCTAGAGCTGCAGGCTAATCCTCAGTAATGCTGTTAGAGCTAGAACCAGGGTGGGAGGGGGGGGGGGAACAGCTTACACATTACATTCTCACACTTCTCTACCTCATTAACCAGGGTTCCAAATTACACTGTGCTCTAGCTCATTAACCAGGGTTACACTGTGCTCTAGCTCATTAACCAGGGTTCCAAATTACACTGTGCTCTAGCTCATTAACCAGGGTTCCAAATTACACTGTGTTCTAGCTCATTAACCAGGGTTCCAAATTACACGGTTCTCTAGCTCATTAACCAGGGTTCCAAGTTACACAGTTCTGTAGCTCATTAACCAGGGTTACACTGTGCTCTAGCTCATTAACCAGGGTTACACTGTGCTCTACCTCATTAACCAGGGTTCCAAGTTACACGGTTCTCTAGCTCATTAACCAGGGTTCCAAGTTACACTGTGCTCTAGCTCATTAACCAGGGTTCCAAATTACACTGTGTTCTAGCTCATTAACCAGGGTTCCAAATTACACTGTGCTCTAGCTCATTAACCAGGGTTCCAAATTACACTGTGCTCTAGCTCATTAACCAGGGTTCCAAATTACACTGTGCTCTAGCTCATTAACCAGGGTTCCAAATTACACTGTGCTCTAGCTCATTAACCAGGGTTCCAAATTACACTGTGCTCTAGCTCATTAACCAGGGTTCCAAGTTACACGGTTCTGTAGCTCATTAACCAGGGTTCCAAATTACACGGTTCTGTAGCTCATTAACCAGGGTTCCAAGTTACACGGTTCTGTAGCTCATTAACCAGGGTTCCAAATTACACTGTGCTCTAGCTCATTAACCAGGGTTCCAAATTACACTGTGCTCTAGCTCATTAACCAGGGTTCCAAATTACACGGTTCTGTAGCTCATTAACCAGGGTTCCAAATTACACTGTGCTCTAGCTCATTAACCAGGGTTCCAAGTTACACGGTTCTGTAGCTCATTAACCAGGGTTCCAAATTACACTGTGCTCTAGCTCATTAACCAGGGTTCCAAATTACACGGTTCTGTAGCTCATTAACCAGGGTTCCACTGTGCTCTAGCTCATTAACCAGGGTTACACTGTGCTCTACCTCATTAATCAGGGTTCCAAGTTACACGGTTCTCTAGCTCATTAACCAGGGTTCCAAGTTACACGGTTCTCTAGCTCATTAACCAGGGTTCCAAGTTACACGGTTCTCTAGCTCATTAACCAGGGTTCCAAGTTACACAGTTCTCTAGCTCATTAACCAGGGGGTTACAAGTTATTAGTGTTCAAGTTCACCTCACAAAGCCTGGTCTCCCCAAACACAGTTTCTTGGGAGGGGATGCAGCTACCGCTTGTGTGTGTGTGTGTGGAAGATAAATTGTTAAGAATTCCATTGTGGATCCTATAAAGTCTGGAAATTGTGCCAGGGCTTTTCCCCTGCAGTCAGAGCTCAGTGGAATGTGGGTGGAAGCAATGCATACCTCAATCACCAGACCAAGCCAGACAAACGTGACTGAATTTCTCACGATATTACAGCGCATGAGTAAAAACACGTGTGTGTGAGTGTGTGTGTGTGTGAGTGAGAGCATGCATTTGTAGAATCCCCTCTGTCCTATGGCCATACAATGTCATTACACATGGGCCTCCTTGATACTGCTCTGTGTATACTGTCAACATGAATAGGATCCGGGCCCATGTGATACTTTGTGTGTATATATAAACACTAAAATCAGACTTACTCTCTAGCTCCTCTTTCTCAAAGTTGGTGTGAATGGTGGAGCTAGTCTTCCCCAGGTCCACAACCGCCTCATCATCGTTCCCCTGGAGACAACAAGGAGAAATACAAATTCATTGGGCAGATTGAAACGAAACAAAGAGAACAGAATGTACATATGGTGGAGATGCAGAGAGAAAGGACATTTATTCAGTCAATAGCCTAAATCTTCATAGTTCCCAAAGAGCAATATTTTTTAAAGCTGCAATATGTAACTGTTTGAGAGCCCTGACAAAATTCACATAGAAATGTGAGTTATAGATCTGTCATTCTCACTAAAAGTATAGTCTAAGAAGCAGTAGATATGGTCTACGTGCTCCATGCCTCCCGTTCTTCAGTCATTTTTGCGTCTTTTGTTTTCAGTTTTGCACACCAGCTGCAAACAATACTTCTGGTTATGGAAAATATATATTTCACAGCAGTTTAGATGGTACAATGATTCTCTACACTATACTTGCTTGTTTTATCACAAACTGAAATTAGGCAAACTATTAGAATTTTAGAGTGATTTCTTCATAGTGCATCTTTAAGCATTGAAAGAACTGTACAACAACCTAGACACTAGTGGGTAGGAAGGAAATAAATGAGGTACTTAAAAAAAAAAATGGGCCTACGTAGTCATTCCTATTGACGACGCAGCACAGCACCAGAGATACACAATGGAAGAGAGTAATACAGGTCACATTGGGTGACAGTTGGAGCTGTGTGACGTTAACTTCCTGTTCTTGGTCTTCCACTTCCTATTAGGTTACAACTTTTAACACAGCAGTCAAATTCAATAGGACTACTTAATCTAGCCATCTCACTGAGGCCACACAGGCAATAGTATAATAGTAGAGCTTCATCTGCTTCAAGACTGGACCCAACAAAGAAATCATAGCTATATTCTGATAGGCTCTTAAACAGTCATGGGAAAGACCCTGCATTGTCCATACAACTACACCTTGTACAAGAACAACTCCAAACTGTCATGGTTCAGTTGATATGGGAGATGCCATTACCACTGCTTTTCAGGGGAAATGGAAAAAGAGCCTGTGACGAGACTTCAGCTTTTGGACATTAACAAGGTGACACTCCATCTTAACTCCTCCATATTTACTGGATTGGTTGAACAGTGCAGAAGAGAACCTCCTGACAAGACCAGTATGTAGGGGGATATAGTTTCAGGTGTTTCTCTTACGCCTACTAGGTTAGATTAATTATAAGAGACAGTGTATCCTACAGTATCGGTCTAAACAGGAGAAAGGCCTTTGAACACTATAGCCAAGGGGAATGATTCAGAGGGATGTCCCTGCTGAATAAAGCCTAGGCGGCTGGACACCACCTGCGGGGGTAAGCGCAGAGGTAAATATTTGTGTTGGGCACAAGCCAGCACGCCCCGAGTCCAAAGACAGGCTGTCTTAGCCACACAACACAGACACAGTGTTTAGATTTTAGTTACTTATACTTTACAAGTTGTGTTATCCAGCTCTCCAGCTTGCATTCCCTCTTGGTCTCTACATCACTCTGCATTCTCCTCCTAACAAGGGACAATTGTTCTGTAACAGCTATGAACCCAAGAGAAGTCCAACCTGTTGGGTTTATTAGGTTTAGTCTACTACTTATTGAACTCATTGAAGTAAACTCTAGGTCTATTTATTAGAGACCAACTCAACAGACAGATATTAAACTAAGTGGTAGTTGGCAACATTTTGCTAACTTTCTAGGCAGATCAGCCTCCTGTCACATATGATAGATGCCACTGACTGACCTGTCATTTTCATGGCTATTCTAGGCGTGGTGCACTATTTCAGGGCACTACAGCAGAGTTCAGAGTTTAAAAATGGCTGCCAAGCTTTTTTCTAGAACCAAGGTGTGCCTTGTAAATATAATTAGACACAAAGGGTTAAATAGATAGGCTACCTCCTGATGATGAAATAAGCCATGTGGTCCAGTCAGTGCTACTGCTCTAACAATCCAGTCAGTAGGAGCCTACCTAGAATACCACCACTACCTAGACGACCACTCTGAACTTCTGCCCCACGGCACTTTTACATTCATGATTTTTAAAGCTTGAATGTGCTGCATTAGAACATAAAGCAATACGTTCATGAAGTGGAAAGTTATTGATTTAGCTAGTACAGTTGCTGGGCCTGCTAGCTAAACAATATGGAAAGAACTTCTAGAGTTCTATATGGAAAGAACTTCTAGAGAACCCATTTAGCAAGTGCTGCTTCTACTGAAATAGCTAAAAGGCGATGGTTTCAAAGTAATTCAGTGGGCTTAACTTTGAGATAGTTTGCTTGTTTATTTGGGTTCCAACTCTTCCATCACTGGTACAGTAATAGACTCTCAAACTAAACTGTATTAAAAACCACACTGCTATGAAAAAAGCACATGCCTATTCCCAATACAGACCAGAACACACATACCACACATGGAGCTTGGGCTGCTGTGGTGGTCTTCAAATTGACAATATCTCCCCAGAAGTCCATGGCTGGCAGACTCCGCAGAGTGGCGGAACCTCCGCCAACTAAAGAGCACCCAAGTCCTGCTGTAATCACTGGATGGTGAATAGGTGGTTGGAGCAGACAGTCTGGGTGGGTGCCCAAATAGTCCTACAGGTCTGAGCAGACAGTCTGGGTGGGTGTCCAAATAGTCCTACAGGTCTGAGCAGACAGCCTGGGTGGGTGTCCAAATAGTCCTACAGGTCTGAGCAGACAGCCTGGGTGGGTGTCCAAATAGTCCTTGAATGTGTGTAAGTACACGTGTTCACAATTTGCATCTGCTTTCAGGAGTGTGGTCCAAATATATTTTTATTTTTAGCTGTGGGTGTGTCCTGAGAGCTGCTTTAAAAGGGTGGGGGGCACCCACACAAATTAAACAGCATGTGAGGCACGGGGGGCAGCCGGACTGGAGGTCAGATGTAAATCAGTCCACGTGCCACATTTGGGGTGCTAATAAATCAATCCATAATTATTTTACAGTTAAAAAGCTAGGCTACATGGGATTTGGAACATTAGGTTATACTAAATGTAGGCTTCTGCACCCAAAATGTAAGACATTCGTCAGGAAGATAGATTGTTGCACTTCAAGCATTTGTACATGGGATATTGTTAACTGTTTTGTACCTATCAAATCCAACGTGGAGGGATATTTAGGGTGTTTTATGCTAGTTTGCTAGACCACTAGCCAGAATCAAAAATGTGTGCACTTATGTACAGCGCATTCGGAAAGTATTCAGACACCTTGACTTAACCCACATTTTGTTACGTTAGAGCATTACTCTAAAATGGATTAAATTCCGTTTTTTTCTCAGCAATTTACACACAATACCCCATTATGACAAAGCAAAAACAGGTTTTTAGTAATAAAGGAAATATCTTATTTTACATAAGTATTAGGCCCTTTGCTATGAGACTCGAAATTGAGCTCAGGTGCATCCGGTTTTCATTAATCATCCTTGAGATATTTCTACAACTTCAGTGGCTTGGACATGATTTGGAAAGCACACGTCTGTCTATATAAAGATCCCACAGTTAGCAGTGCATGTCAAAGCAAAAACCAAGCCATGAGGTCGAAGGAATTGTCGGAAGAGCTTCGAGACAGGATTGTGTCAAGGCACAGATCTCGGGAAGGGTAACAAAATATTTCTGCAGCATTGAAGATCCAAGAAAACAGTGGCCTCCATTCTTAAATTGAAGACGTTTGGAACCATCAAGACTCTTCCTAGAGCTGGCCGCCCAGCCAAACTGAGCAATCAGGGGAGAAGGGCCTTGGTCAGGGATGTGACCAAGAACCCGATGGTCACTCTGGCAGAGCTCTAGAATTCCTCTGACGAGATGGGATTCCAGAAGGACAACCATCTCTGCAGCACTCCACCAATCAGGACTTTATGGTAGAGTGGCCAGACGGAAGCCACTCCTCAGTAAAAGGCACGACGGCCCGCTTTGAGTTTGCCAAAAGGCACCTAAAGGACTCACCATGAGAAACAAGATTCTCTGGTCTGATGAAACCAAGATTGAACTCTGTGGCCTGAATGCCAAGTGTCACGTCTGGAGGAAACCTGGTACCATCCCTACGGTGAAAGATGGTGGCAGCATCATGCTGTGGGGATGTTTTTCAGCAGCAGAGACAGAAACTAGTCAGGATCGAGATTCTATTTCAAAGTCATCAGACTGCTAAACAGTAATCCCGAACTCAGAGGCTGCTGCCTACATTGAGACCCAATCACTGGACACTTTAATAAATGGATCACTAGTCACTTTAAACAATGCCACTTTAAATAATGTTTACATTACTCATATCACATGTATATACCATATTTTATACCATCTACTGCACCTTGCCCATGCCGCTCGGCCATCGCTCATCCATATACTTATATGTACATATTCTCATTCACCCCTTCAGATGAGTGTATTAGGTAGTTGGGAAATCGTTAGATTACTTGTTAGAGATTACTGCATTGTCTGAACGAGAAGCACAAGCATTTCGCTACACTCGCATTAACATCTGCTAACCATATGTAGGTGACCAATAAAATTTGATGATTTGAGAAAGATGAACGGAGCAAAGTACAGAGAGATCCTTGATGAAAATCTGCTCCACAGAGCTCAGGACCTCGGACTGGACCTCGGACAGGACAATGACCCTAAGCACACAGCCAAGACAACGCAGGAGTGGCTTCGGAACAGGTCTCTGAATGTCCTTGAGTGGCCCAGCCAGAGCCTGAACTTGAACATCTCTGGAGAGACCTGAAAATAGCTGTGCAGGAACGCTCCCCATCCAGAAGAATGGGAGAAACTCCCAAAATACAGGTGTGCCAACTTGTAGTGTCATACCCAAGAAGACGAGGCTGTAATCACTGCCAAAGGTGCTCCAAAGTACCGAGTAAAGGGTATGAATACTTATGTAAATGTGGTTGATAAATGATAAAAAATAAACTAAAACATCTAAATACCTGTTTTTGCTTTGTCATTATGGGGTATTGTGTGTAGATTGATAAGGGAAAAAACTATTTAATCAATTTTAGAATTAGGCTGTAACATGAGAATTCCTTAGTACTCATAGCATCCTCTATAAGAATTCCTTAGTACTCATAGCATCCTCTATGAGAATTCCTTAGTACTCATAGCATCCTCTATGAGAATTCCTTAGTACTCATAGCATCCTCTGAGAATTCCTTAGTACTCATAGCATCCTCTGAGAATTCCTTAGTACTCATAGCATCCTCTATGAGAATTCCTTAGTACTCATAGCATCCTCTATAAGAATTCCTTAGTACTCATAGCATCCTCTATGAGAATTCCTTAGTACTCATAGCATCCTCTATGAGAATTCCTTAGTACTCATAGCATCCTCTATAAGAATTCCTTAGTACTCATAGCATCCTCTATGAGAATTCCTTAGTACTCATAGCATCCTCTATGAGAATTCCTTAGTACTCATAGCATTCTGGTAAGTGACGTTTTGGGTCTTTTTCTACGTACATTTTTTTAATTGCGCACCTTGTGTGCACTACCAGTAATACCATATATCCCGGGATGGCACAGGCATGGCATGAAGGTATGGACATCTGGATACCACCCAACCCTAGGAGGAAAGTGAAAGCAATAAGCTACAGTGAGCTACCGTCAGAATCCAAAGTGTCCTCAAGTGCCCTGTGACCCGACGCTGACATCTGTCATCCTCCAAACACAGAGCCGTCCAGGAGTCACTGTAGTCCCTGGTTCAAATCCAGGCTGAATCACATCCGGCTGTGATTGGGAGTTCCATAGCGCGGCACACAATTGGCCCAACGTCGTCCAGGTTTGGCCGAGGTAGGCAGTCATTGTAAATAAGAATTTGTTCTTAACTGACTTGCCTAGCTAAATGAAGGTTAAATTAAAAAAACACATTTTTATTTTATATAACACAATGTAGAAGGAAACAGATGGCTTTGATAATCAAGACAGGCGACTCTATTCATCGGTTTTAAATTTCTCTCACACAAAAAAAAACAATTTTTAGGCTCCATGGTGGCACAAAACAAACAGTCAGACAATCCATGGGAGGGCGAGGGCCCAGGAAGCAGAGCATTCTTCTGGGAATAATGTCTGGAGGGTTGACAAGTCTGGGTCTGGGTAATGCCACGGTAATAGTGACACAGACTCGGATGTTACTTTAAAAGTATGCCAAAAAAATGAAATTGATTGTAAAGTTAAACAAACCATACAACTCTATGCACAAGGACTACTTTTAACAATTTCCAATAAGGCCTGTAACGGTTCACCAAACCCATGGTTCGGTACGTATTGTGGTTTTGGGGGGTCACGGTTTGGATCGGTTTCAGTACAGCAGGAAAATGAAACGCCATTCACAATGTTCTGGGCATTGTCTCTTGTGACAGGATTGTTATGTTGGGCCTCAAGTTTCCACTGTGATGCTGCGTTTGTAACCATGTGGGAGGTAGGGAATTTATCAGTTGTGATGTAAATACCAGCTGAATGCATTCATGTCATTTGAACTGGTTGAGAAAGCTGGTTGGCTAATGGCCAACAAGCTGCGCCAACCATGAACTAAAAGTACAGCTATTATGATTGTAACCAAACTATAAAAAAATAAAAAGCAATCTACTTAACTGTCAAAAATGCTGTTAGAGGCCATTTCCTTACTGGGTGACGTCAGATGTCACCATCTGGGAGAAAAATGTATGGAGTCAACTAGTGTAAGTTGCTCTGGATAAGAGCTTCTGCTAAATGACAAAAATGTATGTAAGTGGGTGCTCCGGATTAAAGACGAGTTTCACACTAGTAATTACCAGTTGGAGGGCCATTCAAATCTAATTTTATTAGTCACATGCACCGAACAAATGCGTACTTACGAGTCCCTAACCAACAATGCAGTTTAAAAAAATAATAAGAAATAAAAGTAACAAGTAATTAAAGAGCAGCAGTAAAACAACAATAGCGAGACTATATACAGGGGGGTACCGGTACAGAGTCAATGTGCGGGGACAACGGTTAGTTGAGGTAATATGTACATGAAAGTAGAGTTATTAAAATGACTATGCATAGATGATAACAACAGAGTGTAGCAGCGGTGTAAAAGAGGGGGGAGAGGGGGCGAGGGGGCAACGCAAATAGACTTGCAAATCAAATAGCCATTTGATTAGGTGTGGAGGAGTCTTATGGCTTGGGGGTAGAAGCTGTAAAGAAGCCTCTTGGACCTAGACTTGTTGCTCCGGGACCACTTTCCGTGCTTTAGCAGATAGACTGTTCTATGACTAGGGTGGCTGGAGTCTTTGACAATTTTTAGGACCTTTCTCTGACACTGCCTGGTATATAGGTCCTGGATGGCAGGAAGCTTGGCCTCAGTGATGTACTGGGCCGTTTGCACTACCCTCTGTAGTGCGTTGTGGTCGGAGGCCGAGCAGTTGCCATACCAGGCAGTGATTGCAACTATGCTCTTGATGGTGCAGCTGTAGAACCTTTTGAGGATCTGAGGACCCATGCAAAATCTTTTCAGTCTCCTGAGGGGGAATAGGTTTTGTCGTGCCCTCTTCACGACTGTCTTGGTGTGCTTGGACCATGTTAGTTTGTTGGTGACGTGGACACCAAGGAACTTGAATCTCTCAACCTGCTCTACTGCAGCACCGTCGTTGAGAATGGGGGCGTGCTCGGTCCTCCTTTTCCTGTTGTCCACAATCATATCCTTTGTCTTGATCATGTTGAGGGAGAGGTTGTTGTTGTCCTGGCACGGCCAGGTCTCTGACCTCCTCCCTATAGGCCGTCTCATCGTTGATCAGGCCTACCACTGTTGTGTCATCGGCAAACTTAATGATGGTGTTGGAGTCGTGCAGTCATGAGTGAACAGGGAGTACAGGAGGGGACTGAGCACGCACCAGTGAGGGGCCCCTGTGTTAAGGATTAGCATGGCGGATGTGTTGTTTCCTACCCTTACCACCTGGGGGCGGCCCGTCAGGAAGTCCAGGATCGAGTTGCAGAGGGTGGTGTTTAGTCCCAGAGTCCTTAGCTTAGTGATGAGCTTTGAGGGCACTATGGTGTTGAACGCTGAGCTGCAGTCAATGAATAGCATTCTCACATAGGTGTTCCTTTTGTCCAGGTGGGAAAGGGCAGTGTGGAGTGCAATAGAGATTTAGATTGTGGTTCTGTAGGGGCGGTATGCAAATTGGAGGGGGCTTAGGGTTTCTGGGATGATGGTGTTGACGTGAGCCATGACCAGCCTTTCAAAGCACTTCATGGCTACAGATGTGAGTGCTATGGGTCGGTAGTCATTTAGGCAGGTTACCTTAGCGTTCTTGGGCACAGGCACTATGGTGGTCTGCTTAAAACATGTTGGTATTACAGACTCGGACAGGGAGAGGTTGAAAATGACAGTGAAGACACTTGCCAGTTGATCAGCGCATGCGTGCAGTACACATCCTGGTTATCCGTCTGGCCCTGCGGCCTTGTGAACGTTGACCTGTTGAAAGGTCTTCCTCACATTTATCGTCTGGTAGGCTCCTATCACCGGGCAGTGCTCGGCTGTGCCTCCCTTTGTAGTCTAATGGTTTGCAAGCTCTGCCACATCCGGCGAGCGTCAGAGCCGGTGAAGTACGAGTCGATCTTAGTCCTGTATTGACACTGCCGCTCCTTGAAAGCGGCAGCTCTAGCCTTTAGCTCAGTGTGGATGTTCCCTGTAACCCATGGCTTCTGGTATGTACTTACGGTCACTGTGGGGACAACGTCGTCGATGCACTTATTGATGAAGCCAATGACTGATGTGGTACTCAATGCCATCGGAGGAATCCCAGAACATATTCCAGTCTGTGCTAGCAAAACAGTCCTGTAGCTTAGCATCTGCTTCATCTGACTACTTTTTTATTGATCTAGTCACTGGTGCTTCCGGCTTTAATTTTTGCTTGTAAGCAGCAATCAGGATGATAGAATAATGGTCAGATTTGCCAAATGGAGAGCGAGCTTTGTCTGTGTCTGTGTCTCTGTGTCTGTAGTAAAGATGGTCCCGAGTTGTTTTCCCTCTGGTTGCACATTTAATATGCTAATAGAAATTTGGTAAAACGTATTTAAATTTCCCTGCATTAAAGTCCCCGACTACTAGGAGCGCCACGTCTGGGTGAGCTTTCTCTTGTTTGCTTATGGCGGAATACAGCTCATTCAAAGCCTCTGACTGTGGAGGTATGTCAGCTACGAAAAATACAGATTAAAAGTCTCTAGGTAGATCGTATGGTCTATAGCTTATTATGAGATGCTCGCCTGTGGTAGAGTAATAGCTTGAGACTTCCTTAGATATCGTGCACCAGCTGTTATTTACAAAAATAGTCTGTCGCCCCTGGTCTTACCAGACGCCGCTGTTCTATCCTGCAGCTTTTAACCAGACAGCTGTATGTTGATAGTGTCGTCGTTCAGCCACGACTCTGTGAAGCATAAGATATTACAGTTTTGAATGTCCCGTTGGTAGTTTAATCTTCTGCGTAGGTCATCCATTTTATTGTCCAAAGATTGCACATTTGCTAGCAGAATGGAAGGAAGTGGGGGTTTATTCGATGGCCTATGAATTCTCAGAAGGCAGCCTGCCCTCTGGCCCCTTTTTCTCTGCCTCTTCTTCATACAAATCACGGGGATCTGGGCTGTTCCCAAGAAAGCAGTATATCGTCAGACTCGTTAAAGGAAAAAAAGGATTCTGCTAGTCAGTGGTGAGTAATCGCAGTCCTGATGGCCAGAAGGTATTTTCGGTCATAGGAGACGGTAGCAGCAACATTATGTACAAAATAAGTTTTCAAAAATAAGTTAAATAAAAATAAAAATATACTTTAAAAAAAAAAAACACGTTGGGGGCATGTAAAACGTCTGCCTTCTTGTCCGGTGCCATTTAAGTATTTTTTCCCCAGTCTTATGTGGCAAATTCTCACTTCCATCTTGGTGACAAAATGCACCATGTCACTGCCTCCATTAGTGCCAGATAAGCACCCTTTCCGGGGTAATGTGATGGGCTGTCACTGTTAAGTAAGCGCAACACACGATGCATTAGCCAATTCATTGACAACTTTGGCTTGCTTATACAGAGAGGGTACTAGGCCTAGCAGTTTGCAGAAAGGCGGAAAAAAAAAAAAGAAGTTGGTCAACAAGGTTCGAGGACAAGGTGCTGAAACCCCCCATTCTCAAACACCAAGAATGGGTGCATATCCACAGCTATAAACCGAGGACAACATAAACATAGCCTAAAAGTGCTCTTCTAATTTATTTAGCCTGGTCAGTCAGCTGCCAAGGGCTGCTTGAATACAGAAGGGAAGCAATGTTGTGTTGTGGTTTATTTCCTTTTCCGTCTTGCTCTAGTGTACTGGGGTGATGTAGGCATACATTTGTCAACATATGAAGTGTTGGCAGCTAGGCTATTCTTGTTGAGCGTGGTGAGATACTGTTGACTTTATTATTTTACCTTTAACATTTACAGACAAAAATGTTCCCAAACTGGAGGATTCAGGTTTAAATTGACCCCACCACTCATCATACAGAACTAGTCCCCAGCTGCGCTTCACAAAAGGACAGTTTGAAATGCGCCAATTAAGATTAGAATTTTGATGACAACATGCATATAGGCTCTAGTTGTTTTAATGGAAGAGCCTGAAACGATTTGAGCTCAGATTTACTCAATGTACTTATTAATAAACAAAACAATGTATTAATTCGGGTTCACAGCGCGGACCGAACAGTTTGATAAGAATACCTGTACCATTACACCCCTAATCTCCACTGACAATTTGACAAAAAAACATTGAGAGAAAAAAAAAGTGCAAATGTTCGGTAACAGAATGACAGTAAAATCTTTATTTTTACCACGTTTTCCAGAAACTCACGTTAAATATCCCCTCAGAATTAATATTCAAAGATAGCTGACAGCCCATTCTTTCTGCAGACATGATGATACATTGAGTTTTAACTACAGTAAGTGAAGTGGAATAACACCCGGCAACAAGTCCCTGATTTATACTATACAGAAATGTATAATTATAAATTGCCATTCTCTTCATGGTGATGTATCCTTAATAGGTACCCAAAAGGTAGAAACATGTAGTATCCTCCTTAGCATGTTTAGGTATTACTGTACACACTGGCTATTATTCTAATAAACTCTGCCCCCAAACAAGACCAAATTTGGTTGGTCCGGCCCAAATCATAGACGGCTAAGTTTGGCCATCACACTATAGCACAGTTCAGTACAGTATACACACACCTTAGTGTACAAAACATTAAGAACACCTTCATAATATTGAGTTGCACACCCTTTTTGCCCTCAGAACAGTTCGTTGGGGAATGGACACTACGAGGTGTCCAAAGCGTTCCACAGGGATGTTGACTCCAAAGCTTCCCACAGTTGTGTCAAATTGGCTGGATGTCCTTTGGGTGGTGGACCATTGTTAATACAAACATGAAACTGTTGAGCGTGAAATACCCAGCAACCTTGCAGTTCTTGACACAAACCGGTGCGCCTGTCACCTACTACCATACCCCATTCAAAGGCACTTAAATATTTTGTCTTGGCCATCCACCCTCTCAATGGCACACATACACAAGCCACGTCTCAATTGTCTCAAGGCTTAACAAAATGATTTAAACCCGTCTCCTCCCCTTCTTCTACACTGATTGACGTAGATTTAATAAGTGACATCAATAAGGGATCATAGCTTTCACCTGGATTCACCTGGTCAGTCTCATGGAAAGAGCAGGTGTTCATAATGTTTTGTACACCGTGTAGTTCAGTACAGTAAATTGTACACTACTGTATAAACATGTAAAACAGATATGATTGATTCAGACTGACCAAATTTACTTTTTTACTTTTGGACTTTTCAACGTCCATTGACATCGGTCCGCAGTGGGTGAGACGGCTGGTTACATTGAATGAAAAGGGGGGAGGCTTATAGGTAGGAGTCAATAAGAGCTGGGAGAGGTGGCATTAACGAGAGGAAGTTAGGTTGTCCAGACTATTTTTCACACTTGTGCTTTGACCACCAAGTGACAGAAAAAAAACAGTTATGAGCTTAACATAACAGTATGCCAGTGGAAGGGAGGACAGTTGGTTTGTGACTACTATGAATTTCCATTGTAGCCTATTAAATTGCAGTCATTCCGTTAGGGCCAGATTCCGACCTGAAGTGCGCATTAAATGGAATGCAATTCCCTATTTAATGCACTTTTTTCTATGAGTATTCTGACCTTGAACTTAAGCATGACAATAGCGTGCTATTCACCTGCTATACGTTTTGGGTCAAGATCGAATAAAAAGTGAAACATTAAGTTATCCTTTTTAGATAAAACTATACTAAATGTATTCACGTCACAAAATGAGGTGAATGAAGGGCTACAGTAGCCTCAACAGCACTCTGGGGTAGTACCATGGTGTAGCCAGAGGACAGCTAGCTTCCATCCTCCTCTAGGTACATTGACTTCAATACAACACCTAGGAGGCTCATGGTTCTTGCACAGTAATTATGACAACTTCCGGAAGACGTCCTCCAACCCATCAGAGCGCTAGCAGCATGAACTGACATGTTGTTCACCCAATCTAAGGATCAGAGAAAGAATTTAGAACTGAAAGCATAGCCTACAGCTAGCAAGCATAGCAGTGCATAAAATGGAGGTGAGCAGTTGACTCAAGTAGAGATTAAGACAGTAGTTTGACATTTGAACAAATGAATGTCTTCAAAAATGAAGGAGAAGCAAGAGAGTGTAAGCTAGCTGTATTTTGTTGTATTTTCATTTTGTTAGCTAGCGAATGCAGCTAGCTAGTTTAGCCTACTCAAACAGCCGGCTCAAACAAACAAAGACGGGAGCTATGTTAGCTAGCTGGCTATCCAACAATGGAACTTTTCCAAGGTAATCTTTTGCAAGGTAAGTTTCCCTCGATCCTAACTAGTTTCCCAGATCCTAACTAGTTTCCCAGTCCCTGCCGCTGAAGTCCCTGCCGTTACCCGGACTATTTGCATTGTGTGCCACCCCCCCAGCCCCTCTTTTACGCTGCTGCTACTCTCTGTTTATCTTATATGCAGTCACTAACTATACATTCATGTACATACTACCTAATTGGCCCAACCAACCAGTGCTCCCGCACATTGGCTAACCGGGCTATCTGCATTGTGTCCCACCACCCACCAACCCCTCTTTTTACGCTTTTGCTACTCTGTCCATCATATATGCATAGTAACTTTAACAATACCTACATGTACATACTACCTCAATAAGCCTGACTAGTAGGTGTCTGTTTGATTTGAAAAACTGCCCCACAGCATGATGCTGCCACTACGCTTCACTGCAGGTGATGAAGGGTGCCTGGTTTCCTCCAGATTGAACTCTTTGGCCTGAATGCCAAGCGTCACATCTTGATTTCATCAGACCAGAGCATCTTGTTTCGCATGGTCAGAGTCCTTTAAGTGACTTTTGGCAAATTCTAGGCAGGCTTTTATGTGCCTTTTACTGAAGAGTGGCTTCCGTCTGGCCACTCTACCATAAAGTCCTGATTGGTGGAGTGCTGCAGAGATGGTTGTCCTTCTGGAAGGTTCTCTGATCCCCACAGAGGAACTCTAGAGCTCCTTCAGAGTGACCATCGGGTTCGTGGTCACCTCCCCGACCAAGGCCCTTCTCCCCAGATTGCTCAGTTTGGCTGAACGGCCAGCTCTAGGAAGAGTCTTGGTGGTTCCAAACTTCTTCCATTTAAGAATGATGGAGGCCACTGTGTTCTTGGGGACCTTCAATGCTGCAGAAATGTTTTGGTACCCTTCCTCAGATCTATGCCTCGATACAATCCTGACTCTGAGGTCTACGGACAATTCCGTCAACCCCATTGCTTAGTTTATGCTCTGACATGCGCTGTCATCTGTGGGACCTTATATAGACGTGTGTGTGCGCCGTTCCAAATCATGTCCATCCAATTGAATTTACCACAGGTGGACTCCAATGAAGTTGTAGAAACATCTCAAGGATGATCAATGGAAACAGGATGCACCCGAGCTCAATTTTGAGTCACATAGCAAAGGGTCTAAATACTTATGTAAATAAGGTATCCTTCATATTTTTAATACATTTGAAAACATTTCTAAAAACCTGTTTTCACTTGGTTATTGGGCATTGTGTATAGATTGAGGAATCTTTTTAAAGATTTAAACCATCTTAGATGGGCTGTAATGTAACAAAATCTGGCTAAAGTGAAGGGGTCTGAATATTTTCCAAATGCACTGTGTGTTCTATTTACATAGTCCAATCCCATCAACAACAGAATCAACATCAAGCTCAGCACAAGGAACTAGTGTAAGTCACCTTTGCTAAATCTTTCCATGACTCCATGATGGGAAAATAAATATACTGGAGCTAGGCATAAACATGGTCTGTGTTTTGTTGTCATAGTTGGTGTGTTAGAAGTAGGCTACATCTTCTACTGTAGTTCTCTGTATTATGGAGGATTAGTTGATTGTTAAGTCTAAATTGGAGAAAAGCAGAGTTATTAGTAAGGAGGGGTTGGTGTGGGTGACTAATGGGTGTCTGTTGGGGGTGGGTGTTTTGTGTGAAGGTTAGTCAGCATGAGCAATTGACATGTGGGGGGGATTGGTGGATATACTGTGCATTCGGAAAGTATTCAAACCCCTCGACTTTCCAAAGATTGATTGAGATATATATATATATATAATACAGGTATGATATATATATATATATATATATATATATATATATATATATATATATATATATATATACATACATACATACATACATACATACACACACACACAGCGAAAACAGGTTTTTAGAAAATTCCCAGCTATCTCCAATACAGGTATGATTGGAGAATGAAACAGGTGTTAAACATGGGCAGCGGAAAGCAGCAGTCGACAACTCCATTGTTGACACAAATTAATAGACCTATAATGAATATCTTAGAAAATACCATTTAAGGTATCATTCACTTTTAAAACAATTGAATCTATTTTATTTTATCATCATTTGGACTAGAGTGAGGTCATTTCTCCACTAGCCTATCTATAGTTCCTGCAGTGAGGAGGATACACCATCTAATGTTTCATCATTTATCTGAACATACATCTCAAAAAAGCATACCAGTATGCAAATTAGGGAGACAAATGAGCAGCGCTCTTAACAATGCAATTTGTTAGGATACTGACAAGTCACTCACTTTAAACGTCACTGCCTGGCAAGTCCTAATGGACTTCATATCGATAATAAAAACAAGATGTTTAGTTGACTTGTCCCGATGCAATACCATAGATATAGAACTATGTTATAGGATTTATAAATGGCAGGGATATACACAAGATCAACTTTAATCAGTTAATTCGCCACCTTTTATAAACTAGTCAAGCTTGCTGTTCGTCAATCAAAGCACTGTAAACAGCCATTTACCTTTTCCCTGTTGGTCAAAAATCTACTGTCCCGAACAGAATATATACTGTCCTGGACATGGTGTAGTCCAATACATTGAGGTCATGCAGGGCCTATAGGTTGGCATGTTTTCTCTATATTTCAGCTATTACTGGGCTTTTGGGGATTATTAAGACATGTATTAAAAAGCTTTGTAGTATAATTTAGCAATGCAAGTCATTACTCTATTCTTTATAATTGCATTGAAGTAATTGCATGCATTTGTTTCTGAAGTGTAATTGAGAAGATTTGAAAAAAATAGGACGCTACCCCTTTAATACAGATGTTCCAGAAGATGTCGCCACAGGTCGACAGTAGGCTAGCCAAGACGAATGCTAGGTGTCTTTTTGTAACTTCCTTTTTGCAGACTCAACAGTGGCAAGTGTATCGCTAGTATGTTCACTATTGAAGGTTTACTTTTGTAAATCACTTTCCTTAAAATAAATAAACTCAGCAAGTAGATTGATGGGCACTTCTTTTGCTCTGGAGAGCACGCATGTGCTGTGTGAAGGCATCAACTCAAATGGTATTGGTTCATACACATGGCTTGCAGATGTTATTGTGAGTGTAGAGAAATGTACTCATGTACTAGTCAAGACGCCGACTGCTCGAGAAGTTGTGACTCGCTGGAGCTTGAAATGAACAGCCAATCATATTGTTCAAATACAAATAACATGACATTTACGCATCTAGTCTTCAATGGTAGACTGCAGCAGAGCAGGTAAATGTTTAACTGGAATGTAAAAATACACTGAAAAGTCTAGCCCAGGAGACTCATCGTTACCACATTATATGGGACGAGCAAATTCACTCACATTATATGGATGTGCAAATGTATGCGCTCTCCCCTGCGTGTAAAGACATGACTGCAACCACACACACCATCAGCACAGACAGAAGGGGAAACACAGACATGTCACAGGGGCTATAAGGCTGAAGCATCCGTTAAGAACATTTCTCATCAAATGATAGTGAGAGGAAGTCCAGTTGCAGGTAGTGGGAGAGGATGGAACTAGGTGAAACTGGGCTGCCAGTATGCAGATTCTCATTGATGAAACATCCGATCACAATACCATCTTCTGTTGCCAAAACCCAAATCTGTTACAAAATGCACTAAGTTGTATAGACTTGTCGCTTTGCCAAAGTAATAAAAAAATGGCATCGTATTAGAGTGCAAGGTCGAATTGAGTCTGTGCACGCGCTTCAGAGGAGGCGCTCCCTAACGGAAATATGCAAATACATGCTACAATGGGATCATGCTAGCTCGTGCTTGGCCATGGAAACCAATTTCATGAAGCTCCTGAGGAACCATTCTTGTGCTGACGTTGCTTCCAGAGGCAGTTTGGAACTCGGTAGTGAGTGTTGCAACAGAGGACAGATTATTTTTATGCGCTACGTGCTTAAGCACTCGGCGGTCCCGTTCTGTGAGCTTGTGTGGCCTACCACGTCACGGCTGAGACATTGTTGCTCCTTTGGCGTTTCCACTTCCACTTGCCTCCAGCTCTAGCAAGGCAAACATTTAACAAACTGACTTGTTGGAAAGGTGGCATCTTATGACGGTTCCATGTTGAAAGTCAGTGAGGTCTTCAATAAGGCCATTCTACTGCCAATGTTTGTCTATGGAGAAATTAATGGCTGTGTGCTCAATTTTATACACCCGTCAGCAATAGGTGTGGCTGAAATAGCCAAATCAACTTATTTGAAGGGTTGTGTCCACATACTTCTGTCTGTGTGTGTGTGTGTATGCAAACATACCAGGTGTGTGCGCGCCTTTCCAAATCATGTCCAATCAATTGAATTTACCACAGGTGGACTCCAATCAAGTTGTAGAAACATCAAGGATGATGCCTAGTTAAATAAAGGTTAAATAACAAAATAATCAATGGAAACAGGATGGACATGAGCTCAATTTCGAGTCTCATAGCAAAGGGTCTGAATACATTTGCAAGAACTTCAAAAAACCTGTTTTTGCTTTGTCATTATGGAGTATTGTGTGTAAATTGATGATACAAATATATATATATTTAATCCATTTTAGAATAAGGCTGTAACGTAACAAAATGTGGAAAAAGTCAAGGGGTCTGAATAGTTTTTGAATGCAACACAAACACAGTATTTTAATATATTTTTAAGACTTCCTGGTAGATGTTTTCTAAGACCCATTTTCCATCTGTTTCACCAGAAATCAGATCCTTTGCCTATTCCACATTTTCAGGACGGAAAATGGTCAAACAATTAATATATACCTTAATAAATTACTCAGCTTCCACTTGACACCAAATTTGATGTGCTGCTATGAATGTCACTTTAGTGCCCATTGGTTCCCGTATGTTATGTAAAGTCCCTCGTGCTGTATGTAACGCCCTACGAATGAGAGATTATGAGTGTATGTAGCGCCCTACGAATGAGAGATTATGAGTGTATGTAACATCCTATGAATGAGATACTGGCCCCTGTAACATCCCTCTATTCTGTTTCAGTCAAGTAGTCAGGAGGACAACCCATGGGGCTTTCTTTAGCTCTGTCTCCAGGCTACAACCCACCAGTGCTGCTATTGCTGACACTTAATCCGCTCTGGGTAGGCCTGGGTGATACACGACTCATTGGCCTACACACACCCATTTCGCAATTACACTGAAGAGGCCTATACACAAAACTGTAGGTCTAAACCCCTCTGATGAAAATAACAGCAGAAGAAAACAGGAAAGTCGTTCTACTCTACTGCTACGCTGATGGTTAAGAGCGTTGGGCCAGTAACCGAAAGGTTGCTGGTTTGAATCCCCGAGCCAGCAAACTGGGAAAAAAATCTGCTGTTTTGCCCGTGAGCAAGGCAATTAACCAACAACTGCTCCCCGGGCGCTGATGACATGGGCGTTGATTAAGGCAGCCCCCCCTCACCTCTCTGATAAATGCTGAAGACACATTTCGGTTGAATGCATTCAGTTGTGCAACTGACTAGGTGTCCTTATCCCTTCCATTATCCCTTCCATTTTCTGATGACAGCCTCCTGATGCCTAATCTGAACGTTTTCTGAACGTACTGTGAACCCGCCACTTAACCTAGTTTTGATCAGGATAATGATATACAGGCATACAAAGAAAAACACCATCACCACCAAGCCATCTGAGATATCAGAATATGAACAAATGGCGAGCACAAACACACAACCTGTCATCTCTACTGTAATATCCTCAAACTCTCACATTGAACCATTCACAGTGAAACAAGTGGTGTATCACGCTAGTCAGTAAACCAACCAAGTTCCTCAAACTGCTTCTCTTGTTCTCACTCAATCCCCTGTTCCATTTTAGGACAACCAGCTGAAAAGAAATGGATACAAACACAACATGAACCCACTAAACTCCTGGCTACTTGTAGATTGCAATCTAGACCTATAAAGTAATACATTGATGCCACACACAGTTTGGTATTGCTATCCTTGTGGGGACCAAAGAATTGATTCCCATCTAAAATCATTTTTGTCCTAAATCTATGCCTAACTAACCTTTAACACTATGCCTAACCCTAAATTAGCATTTTCCCTCATAGGGACTGACAAAATGTCCTGGTTTTACTATCCTTGTGAGGGCACACACACAGAGTATAAAATGTGACATTTTAAAAAGGTAGTGAAACATTTTAACAGCTGTGAAACAGACTGTAGCATAACCTACCAAAACGCTGAATAGAAACTATTTTCCATTTCACACTACTGCCACCCACCTCTTGTTTATCTTCTCCTCTTACTTCCTGTCTCCCCCGATTGCTCTTCATCTCTCCTCACAGATGTAAACAGACTTACCGTCTGCAGCACATGCTCTCCTTCCCACTTCTCCATAACTGGGAAGAATCACCGCAGGCAGGGTAACTTCTGTTCTTACTGGAGGGGTATCCTAGGTTAAGCTTCCACAGTGCGTTTCAGAATCTATGCATCTCCAGATAGGCATGTATCTCCCAAAGACCATCCCACAAGTGCGAAGAAGAAGAAGTGGAGAAAGAGTGAGGTGCACGGAAAAAAGGGGACAGACCGATGCACACTATTAACCGGCTGCTCGCTCAGCAACCAATCCAGTCAGGCTCTATGATTTACTAATGTCCCCCGTCAACCAATCGCTGTCGGTCTTGCACACCAGAAAGAGGCAGAGATAAAGGTGGGGGTTGGCCATTAAAAAAAAGAGGTAGATGAAAAGAGGGGGGCTTTGGAAGTCAAAGGGAGAGAAAGCGCGAGAGTGAGGGGAGGGGGATGGAGTTCCTCAGGGTCCAGTCTCAATAGCTTAATTATTCAGTTCCTGATAGCAGGGACGGTCATACCGACTGGCAGACACACAGTACGTGAGGGAGATGTTCAACACGATGCAGAAAAAAAAGTCAGAAACAGCTCTTTTTGGTGTTTTGAAAGGAGCAAAAAATATCACCATGGGTGAATATGGCTGCGTTCACACAGGCAGCCCAATTCTGATATTTTATTAACGAATTGGTCTTTTGACCGATCACAGACCTTTTCAGAGCTGATCTGATTAGCCAAAAGACCAATTAGTGGGAAAAAAGGTCAGAATTAGCTGCCTGTCTAAACACTGCCAACGCATCAAAAAAAGGGATTAAAATAGAAATACTGTGAATCATCTTCTAGCAGGTTCGGTAACTTACTGATGAGTCGTACAGAAAACCATACAATTGCTACCTATCTCCCACTCTGTTCTAAGTGTTTGTATGCCGTCTGCGAGAGAGGGAAGTCAGTAAGACTCATTTGCATGACTCACTGTACTCAACAGGGAAGTGAAAACAGTCAGATGAAAAACCAAATGAGACAGATGGAGATCAGCCTCCACCGTGGGAAACATAGCCTAACCTTAATACGCCAGGCGTAACTCAATAGACCTTGAAAAGACAAACATGTCCCCTTCAGCCCTCTACTACAGTGTAATAACAGGTCAAGGGGCCTCCGATCATAGCGACATCCTGAATGAGGCATGTCTGTGAGTCAGAGAAATTCCATTAGAGCCAATTTACATCTGATAAGATAGATGTAATTGTAGAAATCATTCTGTGCATTCACTTTTCTGAAAAAGCTTTTTATTTATTTATTTTTTTACACAAATTACCTTTTAGTAGACTAACGTTTGGTTTTGATTTGTCCCAGTTAGGTTCTCTAAAGCAGGGCTCTCCAACCCTAATCTAGCGCACCTGAGATTCTAATAATTAGCTGGTTGATAAGAGGAATCAGGTTAGTTACAACTGGGGTTGGAGCAAAAACCTACAGGAGGGTAGCCCTCCAGGGTTGGAGCAAAAACCTACAGGAGAGTAGCTCTCAAGGAACAAGGTTGGAGTAAAAACCTACAGGAGGGTAGCCCTCCAGGAACAAGGTTGGAGCAAAAACCTACAGGAGGGTAGCTCTCCAGGAACAAGGTTGGAGAGCCCTGCTCTAGTGTCCTTCCTGAAAGCTCTCAGGCAGAAAAAAAAGACTGGACAAGAAATCAAAGTTCAAGAACCCCTGGCTGTCCTCACAGAAGGGGTTGGAACTTGGAAGGCTTGGAAAACAGTGTTCAAATGGTAAACAGGTGATGTCATGATCATTCCATTTCCAGACAGGACTAAGAACTCATTCACATTTCGCTAGCTCCTTGACATGGACGTGTGGACTAAGAACACAAATGCTTATCAAATGGTTCATGGCATACATTTTCAGTACAGAGGACTTGACCCCTAATATGACTTGTCTGTGACTGAGCGTGTAGCCTATGTTATGACAGTTTATGCACAAATGGTAGGCTTCTGGCTCGCTGTTCTCTCTCTCTCATGGTGACGAATAGAGCAGCTCCAGTGCAGTCAGGAGTGTAGCTGAACCAGGAGGGGGGAGGTCCTTGCTATTGTCCTGTTAGCAGCCACAAGCTGCAAGGGGAGGTCCCAGTCCCAGGGTACCAGACTGCAGTAGGCCTCAACCTGCTGAGCTCATGACTGTGTCCACCAGTCCCCAGTGTGTGGGAGTGAGTTCTGACGTTCCCAGTGTGTGCCTGTGTCAGTCAGCCGGCTTTACCCCTGCCTTTGTCTGCTCAGCCCTGCCAGCACCAGAGCTGCTGAGTCTCCAGACAGACACAATGATGCTTCCTGGTGTCAAAGCTCCCTTTAGAAAGGGCTAGACATGTGCCCACTTACCCAACCATTTACGTCAACACATTTGACCCAAAACAGAGGTGTAAAGGGTCAATTTTGTAGTATAGGATTAGCATTCACAGATTATGCCCACTACAATAAAGCAGCCTTGTGCCTGGTAATTAGCTAGTAACTAGTCAGCATATGAACAATGTCAAGAGATGGAGACTACTTCAAATCTCACAGAGTTAGTCTGATAATTCAATGTCTAGTCCAGACAGTGTCTGTAATGGAACCTTGTCTTACACGTGACAGCATTGAGCACTTCAAACTTTAAAGACCATCACAGTGATACTACATAACATGCCCTACACGCTGTCATGTTATTGTGTTTTGTTTAGAGGTCAGGGTCCACACGCAATAAGAAAGATTTGACGCTCCAGAGTCTACACAGCAAGGAAGCATCCCACAAACATTATCAGAAAGCATCACCATGAAGGCAGAACACAGTGGATTTCTATACGTATTCACCAACTAACTACCTGTACTCTACAGCATTGTTTTACTATCTATGTCTGCAATTTGTTTAATTTAACTAGGAAAGTCAGCGCCGGCTACGCTAATTATTTTGTTTACGTCCCCTTTGGGTATTTCGGAGGTTGCATGCTATCAGATAATAGCTTCTCATGTTTTCGCCGAAAAGCATTTTAAAAATCTGACATGTTGGCTAGATTCACAACGAGTGTAGCTTTAATTGCATGTGTGTTTTAATGAAAGTTTGAGTTGTATCGAGTACTATTAGTTGTCACTCTGAAATTTCCGCTGATGTTGATCCCTGTACAGGGACAGCAGCCGTAAAAGGTTGAACAAATTCTTATTTACAATGACGGCCTAGGAACAGTGGGTTAACTGCCTTGTTCAGGGGCAGAACGACAGATTTTTATTGGGAATTCAATCTAGCAACCTTTCGGTTACTAGCCCAACACTCTAACCACTAGGCTACCTGCCACCCATACAACAGCCTACTGTACCAATAGCATCCTATATTCAAACCAGGTGAATATATGCTCTAAGAAAGGTGCTGTGTCATTCACATGGCAAAGTGTTGGAAATGGAATTATAATTTCCCACCACACCCACTCAGCTAGCCTAGCATTTGGAGCGTTGGTCCCACAACCGAAAAGCTCGCTAGTTCGAATACCAGAGCCAACAAGATGAAAAATCTGTCGGATGTGCCCTTGAGCAAGGCACTTAACCTACATTTGCTCCAGGGGTGCCATACTACTATGGCTGACCCTGATAACACAATTCACTGCAATTGCACCTTGTATGTGAAAATAAAACATATTGTTTTATGTATTTTTTACTCAAGTTTTGACTATTTGTAGGTCTATAACAAGTCTGGTCCTGTTCTGCATCAGACCCTATAATCTAGGCCTAGGCTTACTTAGTACAAGTGGGGTTATGTTACCAGGTGGGCTCTTTTTTTGGGCTATAGCCCATGTGTGGCTGTACTTAGAAAAATGGTAATTGCATCTTTCTGTGGGCACTAACTCTGCCATTGGTTTGTTCAACAAAGCCTATAAGGGAATTTAAATGGCGTTTTTTGGAGGGTTTGTGGATAAACACCAAAGGGTCTGTTGCAAACACAGGTTAAGGAGATGTTATATGTGTTGTTCTATGAGAGGCTTTATGAATGTCAACATCAGTTTGTGATACAGCCAAGCAATAAACATACACAGGCTGAGCGAGAGGGAGAGGACTTAAAGGAATAGGCTAGTTCCCCGTTAGAAAACTGTAAATCTAGATAGTATTTGGTAGGTTAACTTCATGACCACACACAGACAGACAGACTCATGACAGAGTTTGGGAAATATTGAGCCTTAATATTGAGAGGACAGAAAAGGAGGGCACAGACAATGATCCATTTGAGGCTCGCATATGTGATCCAGTCAGCTCAACAAAGTTCTGGCCCGGATATGGACTACCATCTCTCCCAACTGCACAATCGTCAGGGTCTTATTCGTTAGGGCACACTAGCAAAACGTTTTTGCAACAGAAAACGATTAATGAATATGACACTGCTGAACTCGAATGTCAGGAGGAGAACAGGGAAATACCCCCGTGTGACACAATGGTAAACTGCCTTTCAAGAGAACTCAGGATCTTCAATAAAATAATTTGAGGTCAGGGATCCAATAGTGATGAAACTGTGGATTTAATCATTGAAATGTACCATTAGAAGTTTTTAGCTACAGTAAACGTCCTGTAGCTACGGTAGAGATGGGGAGACATGAGACATTGGGAGTCCACGAGGTGATACCCTCTGACCACACCGGGCGGGCGCACATGTCCTCTTAACAATAAAAGGTTTTCCTCTCAGTTTCAACACCCTCTGAATCATCGCTAGAGAGACCGACGACATATAGGCAGGCTACTTCCTGGCACACACATGGTACCCAACAACAATTACAAAGGAAAACATATGAGCCTATGTCTCACGTTTATACCACGTATTAAGTAACAGCAATGAAGTTGTTTCCTATTGTAAGTTAGCTAACTACATGTTTATTGTCACTTCCATCTCGATATGCCTTGGTAGCAAAGCATAAATGAACCCCCACCCCCATTTCGTACCCATTCCTTTCTCTAGAGAAATGCGCCCGCAAATGAACCGCTAGCCACCAAGCTAACAAGTAATTTCCAGAAACTTTAAAAAAGGTGAACAAAACAAAGAACGTGACCACGACTTGTTACTTACGGATGTCAAGAGGGGTCGCATCTGTTCACTGGCCTCTTCTTCCATTTGTCCAAATTTCTGTCCCCTATCCTCTGGGAGAATTTGAATATCGAATACCGAAATAACCTTTTTTGACGTGTCACAGACACTAACTCGACTGACTGGCATTTTCACTAACCTAACGTAGCGATTTTTACATACAGAGCATAACCCGCCCTATTTTGATTGACAGTTTATGTTCTCCTTTCATATCCAAGCAGCCGGTTTCCTTTGACCAATGATAAGAGTAGAAAATACAAATGGGCGTGTACGACACGCCTATTCCGGAGGGGCTGGTGAAAGAGCAAGGATACTGTGTTGATTGTCTGGCCATTACTTTGCGCTAAAGGTATGATGCTGTATCTGTGAATTTTCAACAGATTAATGGAATTCTGCCAGCAAATAACCACAAATGGTCTTCTTGTTTGGTCAAAAGCATTATTTTACCAAAGCCATGCCAAGGCTATTGATTTAGCTATATAGCCTATCTCTGGTTTTACTGTCAAGCCTTTTGGCCCATGAGTTTATCTGAAGGTAAGCAAAATAGTGAACTCATATTGGTTTTCTTATATACATTACAAGTAATGTCACTTTAACCATATCTACATGTACATACTACCTCAATCAGCCTGACTAACCGGTGTCTGTATGTAGCCTCGCTACTGTATATAGCCTGTATTTTTTGACTGTTGTTTTATATCTTTACCTACCTATTGTTCACCTAATACCTTTTTTGCACTGTTGGTTAGAGCCTGTAAGTAAGCATTTCACCTGTTGTATTCGGCGCACGTGACAAATAAACTTTCATTTGATTTGGTTTTCCAAGATTGACGTTGAATTTATTGTAAGTATGCATCCTAAAGCCACTCTAACAAGGTGCGTATGGTGGGAATCTGTCATCAGTAACTACATGTATGTGGTGCCTGTAAGGAGCTTATTAGAGATTAACTGATTCATATTCATGTAGAGTTTGCCCCCTGATGTTTGTGTTGGCAGCATAATTCTGACAGATTACCTCAATATTTCAAGATCATTATTGTTCCCAAGGTTTAAGTTTGAATGTATTTATTTTTTAAACTCTGTTATGAAATATCTGCTCATAGTGGCTTACAAATAAACAATCAATTGCTGTGTCACCTCAGAGTAAACACAGCTGTTCTAAGAAAGTTAAAAGGTAAGTGCATAAAATAGGCCTACACATAAAAGTCATCTGAGCATTTTTAGTCCCATGAAAAGACATGCATGTTTACTTTTGATCATCATCATCACCATCCTCATCACCATCATCATCATCATCATCGCCATCCTCATTGTCGTAGTCCTCATCATCACCATCCTCATCACCATCATCATTGTCGTCATCATCCTCATCATTGTCGTAGTCCTCATCATCATCATCACCATCCTCATCACCATCATCATCGCCATCATCATTGTCGTCATCATCATCATTGTCGTAGTCCTCATCACCCTCATCACCGTCATCCCCATCATCGTCATCATCATTGTCGTCATCCCCATCATCGTCATCATCGTCATCATCATTGTCATCATCGTCATCATCATTGTCGTCATCATCCTCATCATCGCTGTAGTCCTCATCATCATCTTCCTCTCGTGGACATTGTTAACAGAGTAGTTTAGATATTATGATATAGGGTTCCATGCCATTGCACCAGATAAGGAAAAATAATGTCATTACATTAACCACTGATACGGAACTTCAGACGTAGATGTCCGCTGCCGCATGCATTCCCAATGATCAATCAGGAGGGCAATACAAGTGTGTGTGTGTGTGATTAATAAGACTGCTGGAGGGCAACCCTCTAGGGACCAAATGTGCAGAGTCTAAACATTGTAATCCCCTTTATTTGGTCTCAGGTTATTTCTATAGCCTGTTACTGGAAGTGATGCTGTGGCATTAGAAACGCTCACTAGGGGTTGGAGGTGACTTAATACCTGCTAGCTCTCAGAACATCAAAGGTGACCTTAGTTGGATCAAAATGTATATTTCAGCCACCTGTTGACCCTAGTTAAAATAATTATTTAACATTTTAGGAAAAATCCATCATTTTAAATGTAATTTCTGAACATGTAAAAAAAAAGATATTGGACAAGTAAAAGAAGAGAAACTGCCATCCATGGCTCAGAGGACCATCCCTGGTTTAACATGTATGTTAACAGCCTATATGAGACAGCCTATAGGAGGTCAGAGACTGGGCAGAGTGGTGCCAGGATAACAACCTCTCCCTCAACGTGATCAAGACAAAGAAGATGATCGTGGACTACAAGAAAAGGAGGGCCGAGCACGCCCCATTCTCATCAACAGGGCTGTAGTGGAGCTGGTTGGGAGCTTCAAGTTCCTTGGTGTCTACATCACCAACAAACTATAATGGTCTAAACACACCAAGACAGTGGGAAGAGGGCACAACAACTCCTATTCCCTTAAGAGACTGAAAAGATTTTCCATGGGTCTTCAGATCCTCAAAAAGTTCTACATCTGCACCATCGAGAGCACTGGTTGTATGGCAACTGCTCGGCCTCCGACTGCAAGGCACTACAGAGGGTAATGCGTACGGCCAGTACATCACTGAGGCCAAGTTTCCTTCTTTCCAGGACCTCTATACCAGGTGGTGTCAGAGGAAGGGCCCTAAGAATTGCCAAAAAGTCCAGCCACCCTAGTCATAGACTGTTCTCTCTGCTACCGCACGGCAAGCGGTACCAGAGCACCAAGCCTAGGTACAAAATGCTTCTTAACAGCTTCTACCCCCAAGCCATAAGACTCCTGAACAGCTAATCAAATGGCTACCTGGACTATTTGCATTGACCCGCCTATTTTTATACTGCTGCTACCCTCTATTTATTATCACTTTACCTCTACCTACATGTACATATTACCTTAATTACCTCGACTAACCTGTGGCCCCGCACATTGACTCTGTACCAGTACCCCCTGTATATAGCCTCCACATTGACTCTGTACCAGTACCCCCTGTATATAGCCTCCACATTGACTCTGTACCAGTACCCCCTGTATATAGCCTCCACATTGACTCTGTACCAGTACCCCCTGTATATAGCCTCCACATTGACTCTGTACCAGTACCCCCTTTATATAGCCTCCACATTGACTCTGTACCAGTACCCCCTGTATATAGCCTCCACATTGACTCTGTACCAGTACCCCCTGTATATAGCCTCCACATTGACTCTGTACCAGTACCCCCTGTAAATAGCCTCGTTACTGTTTTTTTATTGTTGCTCTTTAATTATTTGATATCTTTCTATTTAATTTTGTTTTACTATTTAGTAAATACTTACTTAAGACTTATTTCTGTTAGAACTGCATTTTTGGTTAAGGGCTTATAAGTAAGCATTTCACTGTTGTATTCAGTGTGTGTGACAAATATAATTTGATTTGATTTGATTTTATGATTTTGGTTGAGCCAAATCAATGTTTTAGCGTCTATCCTATGGCTCCCCCTCCTGTCTGAATAGATTCAGTAATAATTTGAAACAAAACGTGAAACATTTAAAAACATATTTTTACCCAAATAGCATTTAAGCCTTTATTAGATTAGTTTCTGTGTATTATTTCTAAACAAGCGAGTATATTATACTGCTGTACATGTTTATAACATTGCATTAAACATTTGACAACAATAATAATACAGTCATTAAGCTCACACTTGATCCAATACAACTTACTGTTAAACAGGATATGCAATGGCTCCTTCTTGGCCTGAGCTGGAGGCAACAATATCATATGACTCTACAGACTTTCAATTATATTTCAAAAACCTAATCACATTAAAAGTTGATACTGATACAAGTGTTGTACCATGTGACTAAATTAAATAGTATGTCTGATTTTACACATCATACCTCAGAACAATAAATATGTAGAAAGCTCAAAAGTGTTGCAAAAATATTGCCTTGCATTCCACCCAGAACCATCTCACCCACATGGCTACTGGTCGCCATAGAGACTCCTGCCAAAGGTATAGGCAGTCACCATTCTTCAATCTCTCTCAGGTGAGGGAGGTCTGAGTACCTGCATGTCTTAGCCTTGACAAGTGAGCATCTTCCTGCTGACTCCTCTATCACTGATTCTTCCTACTGAATTACTGGAGCGCCACCTTGTGGATCATCAAGCCCATTGATGTTTACCATCAAATTATATTTGCAATACTTCAGGAGAAAAGTTTCAGGCCACTCTTTCTGCGCCTCTGGGTGTCACCCAATGAAAAGAGCTTCCTTAGGTGGACAAATACAAAATGTTTCACACCGGCCAGCTTGGAGGAAGATATGGCAATGAACTCTGGAGGATTGGGCCTGTGAAGAGAGAGTTTAAAGGTTTGATGCCATTTTAATGGCGGCCAAAAAAAT
Organism: Oncorhynchus mykiss; assembly: GCF_013265735.2. NCBI lineage: Eukaryota > Metazoa > Chordata > Actinopteri > Salmoniformes > Salmonidae > Oncorhynchus > Oncorhynchus mykiss. Next base: position 14,236,014 of record NC_048566.1, on the reverse strand, counting down.
TGTGATATTAAAGATACACTGTAAATGAGTTCTATTACATTCAACAATTCAAAATATGTGCCATTAACTCCAAACATCTGTATATTACTAGGTAATAGAGTAAGATGTTTACCTTGGAGCTCTAGGCCGATTCTTGGCCTCTCCGACAGGCCTTTGGGTGATGAGTCTTCCCCTAGCTCGCAGTGGCAGGGTTCTAGCCTGTGAACTATGCCTCCTGGTGTAACTGGGAGCCATGACGTTCCTGGATAGAGCTGCCATGGACTCCCTGTAGACAAGGCCATGTCTGGAAGATATGCTGCAGTGGTGACACGTGGCCAACTGAGAGAGAGGTAAAATAAGGGCAGAGGTCAATGTAAAAGACACTGCCATAGGGGTTAGCTATTCAACGTTACAGACACGCTGAGACAATTCCCAAAGAGATTCAAAGAAGGAAGTTGAGGAAAGTAAGTGAGTAAGGATGATAAACAAATCATTAAAACCAGGCCACGCTACTCCCTGTAATAATGAAAGTCATGTAGACCTGGTTAAAAGTAAACCAAGACCCTAGAGGCCTCTCTCCATAAAGAACACAAGGCTAAATTCAGATGTGATAACACACATGTTGGCCCTAGCCCACTGTCAATTACTTCCCTCCACCAATAGGATATCAGGACAGCTCTCTAGAGTCTGGAGAGCATCAGGCGCATCATAGCCCCACTTCTAAACCAGAACACGCTTATTTATTTTACAAGTTAATAATTTAGCAGACTCTGTCATCCAGAGTGACTTACAGATAGTACATTCATCTTAAAATAGCTAGGTGGGACAACATAGTAAGTAAATTGAATCTATTGTATGTCGCACACTTGATTAAAGGCTATCATCACATTATGTTGTCCACAAATTTTCTTATGACATTTCTATGGAGAACAGTGTTTCACTCTTTCTCTGCTTAGTTTATAAAAATAGTAGCGGCAATAACTTATGTTTTTATAATAACTATATGTTTTGGTTCTATGCATAGTATTTGTGTCACACGTAAATTAAGCAAGGATAAGCATGATACATTCAGAAACTGTTACAGTAGCCTACAGTAATATGTTGTCTCTGGAAAGAGAAAGACATCGCTAAATTATAAGACTAGCCCTAAATGATTCCCCTCTTCTATCAGACATTCCTTAAATTTACCATGGAAACGATAAAACAAAGTATACATTCTTTACCTAGCACAATTCAACAATCTGCTACCACACTCCCAAATGATCAACTCACAAACAATGTTGTATCAAAGCATTGAGAGTCAACAAAGTTGTGTAAATGCCTGGAAGAGAGGAACTCACCGAGACAAAGGCTGCCATGCTGGGCTGTTTCTGTTCTTCTTCACAAGAGTCACAATGTGTGACAGTCCCTCTAACACAAAACGCTCTGTCATCCTACATATGGGTGGAGCCAGGGGGCGATTAAATAAATGACATCTCAGCCCACTGCTTCTTAAGGATGTCACCAGTACATGATTCCTGCCTACAGCCATAATCTATACTCTAGACTGTGGATTAGGGTCTGAAACAACCCCCACACCAAACCAATAGGGTTGTGAACAGGCTGTCCTATTTTCACCTGAATAATCTTGGAAAGTAAATCAAGCTGTCAGTGTTACATCAACAACAATTGATTTGATGTTCTGTTCTGTGTTTCTGGGTTAGATAACGGAATATATCCTTTTGTGTGATTACACAACACTACAATTTCATGTCAGAAAAGGATATTACAGGGTTGATTTTCTGTCCTAAAATGTCATCTTGCCAAATGTGTTTCTGATGTGTCTTGGCTGCCTATTTATAGGTTTGTGATCCAATAATACCACTATGCAGATGGGTATCATGATAGAATATCACTATGCAGATGGGTATCATGATAGAATACCACTATGCAGATGGGTATCATGATAGAATACCACTCTGCAGATGGGTATCATGATAGAATACCACTATGCAGATGGGAATCATGATAGAATACCACTATGCAGATGGGTATCATGATAGAATACCACTATGCAGATGGGTATCATGATAGAATACCACTATGCAGATGGGTATCATGATAGAATATCACTATGCAGATGGGTATCATGATAGAATACCACTATGCAGATGGGTATCATGATAGAATATCACTATGCAGATGGGTATCATGATAGAATATCACTATGCAGATGGGTATCATGATAGAATACCACTATGCAGATGGGTATCATGATAGAATACCACTATGCAGATGGGTATCATGATAGAATATCACTATGCAGATGGGTATCATGATAGAATACCACTATGCAGATGGGTATCATGATAGAATATCACTATGCAGATGGGTATCATGATAGAATATCACTATGCAGATGGGTATCATGATAGAATACCACTATGCAGATGGGTATCATGATAGAATACCACTATGCAGATGGGTATCATGATAGAATATCACTATGCAGATGGGTATCATGATAGAATACCACTATGCAGATGGGTATCATGATAGAATACCACTATGCAGATGGGTGTCATGATAGAATACCACTATGCAGATGGGTATCATGATAGAATACCACTATGCAGATGGGTATCATGATAGAATACCACTATGCAGATGGGTATCATGATAGAATACCACTATGCAGATGGGTATCATGATAGAATACCACTATGCAGATGGGAATCATGATAGAATACCACTATGCAGATGGGTATCATGATAGAATACCACTATGCAGATAGGTTTGATGATTGAATACCACTCTGCAGATGGATAGCATAATAGAATACCACTCTGCAGATGGATAGCATGACAGAATACCACTCTGCAGATGGATAGCATGACAGAATACCACTCTGCAGATGGATCCTATGATAGAATACCACTATGCAGATGGATACCATTATACAATACCACTTTGCAGATGGATACCATTATAGAATTCCACTCTGCAGATGGATACCATTATAGAATCCCACTCTGCAGATGGTAGTCTTTCATGGTTAAGGGTTGAGGAGAAATTGACTACTTTTCTTCTAGTCTTCTTAAGAAACATTTATGTTTGTATAATATTTTTTCATATACTTCAAACAGACTTACAAACCCCACCATACTACATGCCTTTATGGTGTATCTTCACAGTATCCAAACGAAAAACAGATTTAATGCATCGCTCAGTTATGTATCAAATCAAACTGTATGGTCACATACACATACTTAGCAGATGTTATTGCGGGTGTAGCAAAAGGCTTGTATAGAGCCATGTCATGTTGGAATGCTCTGCCACCAGAGGTTACTCAGGCAAAAAGCAAGTTCAGCTTTAAAAAACAGATACAGAGAACATCTTGCATCAAAGTGCCTCTCCTCTTTCTAAAGAGATATTGTAATTTAACTATACTGTATAAGAATGAATATGGATATATAAATAGTGTGTAGATAGTATTTTTGTTGTCTCTTGGTGTCTTTCCTATATAAAACTCTTATTTTATTTGTAAACAAATATTTTGAATTTAAAGGAATTTATTATGTTGTTCTTGTCTATTTCTGTTGTGTACTTTGTAATGTATTTGTACGTTTTATGTGGACACCAGGAAAAATAGCTGCTACATGTGCAGTAGCAGGATCCTAATAAATTAAACTAAACCATTTTAATAATTATTCAGTCTCTTGATGTCAATCTACTCATGATGATTAATGATGTTGATTGTTTTTAAATTGCTTGTTTTTTGTTGTTGTTGCTTTGCATCGCTTTGAGATGTATTTATGTAATGATTAGCACTATAACAGTTAAAAACATTTTATATTATTATTACTAATCTCCAGAACCATGAATGAATTGAACTTCATCTTCATACACAAAGAGATCATTATGACATCATTGCTTTTGGAATTTGGAATTCCAATTCATTCTAGAACATATGTAAAACCACTTGACCCATTTGCTTAGCTAGGTTCTATACCATGGCTCCATGATCCATTTATTGTAAAAAATGAAGTCCTCACAAGTTTTCTTAAGAGAACCTTTTGTCACTGAAAGGCTAAGGAAGAGAACGGGTAAGTGCTCTGAAGTATTTTTGGCAAACGTAGCACTATCATGACATATTTATTTACATCCCATTTGATTTACAGTAAATATGAATCAGGATTGCCATAGCGTGACAGCAGGACCCTATTCTTTCTCTAACACCAGGTACCCAGTGGAGTCCTTTTCATGCTCAGGCATTAAGAGAAGCAGAACCCCCTAGTATACTTGGCTCCAAAACACCTCACACTCTCTGCCCTCCCCTGAAGCCAGCAGACATCTCCTACAGACACACGGCGAGGAAGGGAGGCAGTAGGTCAGTGGAGCCCAAGGAGCCGTCGTACACAGACCGCCTGGACTTCTGCTTCCTCAGAGCCTCCTCTGCCCTGGAGAAGTTCAATGGGGAACTGCTGTATAAGTGTGCCAGCTGCTTGTGGTACTACCCCAGCCTGTCCTCTCTGCAGACACACATCACCCTGGGCTTTATGGAGGGTTTCAGCTGCAGGGTCTACTACAGGAAGCTGAAGGAGCTGCGCTGCAGGAACGACATGAAGAGGATACAGGTGATCTCTCTGGAGACCACAGCCAAGAGAGTCAATCGCTTCTCAGCAGGAAATAGGGTGGCAGAGGAGCTGAGGAACAAGAGCAGTGAGGAGACAGAGAAGAAGAGCAGTGAGGAGCTGAGGAACAAGAGCAGTGAGGAGACAGAGAAGAAGAGCAGTGAGGAGCTGAGGAACAAGAGCAGTGAGGAGACAGAGAAGAAGAGCAGTGAGGAGCTGAGGAACAAGAGCAGTGAGGAGACAGAGAAGAAGAGCAGTGAGATTCAGAAGTGGCTTTCTGAGATAGAGGAACCCACTGATCATTACAGTCACTGAGATCATTATCCCTTTTTTCATTACAGATTCATTTTCACAGTAACAAAACATAGCTATATAAAATAAAACGTTTTCATGATCCCTGCTTCTTATTATTCTCAGAGTACAGTTGGAGCCAGATATACTAAATACATGCTATTTCATAAGGGAATTAATGAGTACACTGATTGGCATCTGGGATTTCAAACAGCTGAATTTCTAACTCTGTCCATGGTGCTGAAGTTGGGCACATCCAGAGGCCAGTAGCCCAACACCCTCAGATAAGTACTGGAGTACAAGGGAAAGCCTAGTGTCTTTTTGGACCGATCTGTAAAAGGTCCTTCTACAACAACTATGTCCTGCCCTGACCTGAGATATCTCTGTTTTCTTTATATTTTGGTTAGGTCAGGGTGTGACTAGGGAGGGTACGCTAGTTTTTGTATGTCTACGGTTTTTGTAGGTCTAGGTGATTTGTATGTCTATGGTGGCCTGATATGGTTCCCAGTCAGCGGCAGCTGTTTATCATTGTCTCTGATTGAGGATCATATTTAGGTAGCCATTTCCCTTTGGTGTTTGTGGGATCTTGTCTACAATTAGGTGCCTGTGTTCACTAGTAGCGGTTCGTTTGGTTATTTGTTGTTTTGTTTCGGTGAGTTTCAGGTGATTACAAATATGTGGAACTCTATTCACGCTGCGCCTTGGTCCGATCCTTATAACGAACGTGGCAAACTATCACTAATCACTATGTAGAACAGAATAGCAGTATTTTCTAAGTGTGTTAGAGCTCCTTTACTCAGCCCTCTTTTCTCAACACTCCAACACTGCCCTCTAGTGCATTTTATTGGCATGTCTGAGTAATTCTTTAACTAAATGGCCCTGCATATATTTGAAAATAATAGATTGTATTGTATTCAGAATGAGCTAGTTAGTTTGTCCAATATTTTATTTGTCAAGACCTCCAGAAAATTTGAGCAAAAGAAAACTGTTCATCTTATCACCAAACTTACAGCGTAACGTTTATTAATCTACCCAAGTGCTTCTTATGACAAACATATTCATTTTATTTCACATGAAAAGCAGGAGGCCCTCAAAGGCATAAGGAAAACACAAAAGTATAAAATGTGAACCATATCTATCTAATTTCTTAATGGCCTAATACATGGCACAACAGGACAATTCATAGACAGTTCAGTAGTAGGAGAGTAGTTTAAGAGCGTTAGAGGGCTCCAGAGAGCTTTACAGAGCTTTGGAGAGCTTCAGAGAGCTTTACGGGGCTTCAGAGAGCTTTACAGAGCTTCAGAAAGCTTTACAGAGCTTCAGAAAGCTTTAGAGAGCTTTACATAGCTTTAGAGAACTTTAGAGAACTTCAGAGAGCTTGAGATAGCTTTACAGAGCTTCAGAGTGCTTCGGAGAGCTTTAGAGAGCTTTAGAGAACTTCAGAGAGCTTGAGATAGCTTTACAGAGCTTCAGATAGCTTTAGAGAACTTCGGAGAGCTTTGGAGAGCTTCAGAGAGCTTTAGAGAGCTTTCTAGCCAGGCTCTGCATGACCACCCGTCTGGCCAGGTCACTGTACAGCGCCACTCGGTGGACACGACTATCCACGACGTGGTAATCAAACCCGTTCGCCTGTCCCATCACCAGCTGGCACACGCCCGCCTCGTCAAAGCCCTCGCCCACAGTGACGGCCAGCAGCTGTGTGTTCTCTGCCAGAGCGGCGGCGGCTCTGGGGATAGCAGCCCAGGCAGAGGCCACAGACCTGCCGTCCGTGAACACCACTACTTTCCTGGGGACAGCAGAGCGGCCCTCCCTCTGGAGGGTGGAGGTCAGGAAGGCCAGGGCAGCCGGTAAGTCGGTGGCCCCATCCATGCAGAGCGTAGCTGCTAGCCCCGTTAGCACATCCTCAACCCTAGCAGTGAAGGGCACCTCCACTCTCTGCTGCTGCCCATCGCTGTACTGCATGACGGACAGGCGGAGCAGCCCTCCCCGGTCCTGTGACAGCAGCCTGGCGGCCATGTTCTCAACAAACTCTCTGGCTCTGTAGAAGTTGGCCTGGCCCACACTGGAGGAGCCGTCCAACATGAAGACTATGTCTGTAGCTTCCTGGAAGTTGGCTGGAGGAAGAGTAGACTATTTTAGAACAGCAGTTGGGGTTCAGATACATTTACATACATTCCACTAAATCTTTAAATTGCAGTACTAGGCTGAATGCTAAAAAAAACAACGTATTGTAATGCATAGGAAACTGTGACCATAAAAACAAGGGAGAGGAGCAGTCTTACCTGGACAGGTGTAATCAGGACATTTCTTATCTGTAAACACAACCCAGACCTTAGTTGAGAGCATAGGAACATAGCATGTAGCTAGCTCCTGATATTGTAAATGAGGGCTAGCCTGTACAAAGACTACCTTGGCAGATGTAGCTAGCTCCAGATATTGTAAATTAGGGCTAGCCTGTACATAGACTACTTTGGCAGATGTAGCTAGCTCCAGATATTGTAAATTAGGGCTAGCCTGTACATAGACTACCTTAGCAGATGTAGCTAGCTCCAGATATTGTAAATTAGAGCTAGCCTGTACACAGTCTACCTTGGCAGACATAGCCAGTAACGTTGTTGAAGAAGGAGTCCTCCAGCAGTTGCACGTCGTCTGTAATCTTCAGGTAGAGTCCAGGTGAGGCTGTGCCCAGACAGGTGATCTCCTCCAGCATGGTGGCGTAGGACGCCCATCTGAAGATGTCACCTATGCCAATGCCCACCACCTGAGGAGCCAAGATGGAGGACATACTGAGGCTTTGCCACATAATGGCAGACTTGGAGGAGAGAGAGATGGTTCTCTTTATGTCTAATGAAATGAACCCTTGGTCCTGACATCATATCTTCACCCCCAACCTATACATGTCCTTCAGCCCACTCTCCCCCATTACCCAGTCCCATTGACATCCCTCACCCTTATATTGGGCACAGAGCAGAGGGAGGACAGCGGTTTGGCGTCCCGGCGGGTGTCCGACCGTCCGTCTGTCAAGACTATGGCCACCTTTCGGTCCAGCTGGGAGCTGCCGAATGCCTGCCGGGCAAAATCCAGCGCCTCTCCCGTGTACGTACCACCGGCAATCCAGCGCATGTTTCTCACCGAGCTGCAAGTATGGGACATCAAACACAACAGTTAGTCAGTCAGTGGCCGTGATCTTGCAGAGTTACTCCACCTCAAGAATTGCATTTGGTGAAAGGCTCGGAACACACATACTCATTCAAGCAAATGAGAAATAAGTGCACTCAGGCTATCCGGAAGGCCAATGTTAGTTACTTTAAGGAGCAGTTCTCTCTCTGTGGGTCTAGCCCCAAGAAGTTCTGGAGAACAGTTAAAGACCTGGAGAATAAACCCTCCTCCTCACAGCTGCCCATGTCCCTTAAAGTTGATGATATGGTTGTTACTGACAGTAAGCACATGGCTGAGCTCTTTAATCACCACTTCGTTAGGTCGGGATTCCTATTTGACTCAGCCATGCCTCCTTGCCCGTCCAACATTTCCTCATCTCCCACCCCTTATAATGTGGCTATCCCCGATGCTTCTCCCTCTTTTTCCTCTGCCCTGCAACAAAGTTTCTCCCTGCAGGCAGTCACTGAGTCAAAGGTGCTAAAGAAGCTCCTGAAACTTGACCTAAAAAAACACCTAGGTCAGATGGTTTAGACCCTTTCTTATTTAAGGTTGCTACCCCTATCATCACCAAGCCTATCTCCAACCTTTTTAACCTTTCTGTGGAGGATCCCCTTGCTTGGAAGGCAGCCACGGTTTGTTCTTTATTTAAAGGGGGAGATCAAGCTGATCCTAACTGTTATAGGCCTATTTCTATTTTGCCCTGTTTATCAAAAGTGTTGGAAAAACTTGTCAATAATCAACTGACTGACTTTCTTGATGTCTACAGTATTCTCTCTGGTATGCAATCTGGTTTCCGCTCAGGTTATGGATGTATCACTGCAACATTAAAGGTCCTCAATGATGCCACCATTGCCCTTGATTCTAAGCAATGTTGTACTGCTATTTTTATTGACTTGGCCAAAGCTTTGATATGGTAGACCATTCCATTCTTGGGAGTATTGGTGTCTCTGAGGGGTCTTTGGCCTGGTATGCTAACTATCTCTCTCAAAGAGTGCAGTGTATAAAGTCAGAAAATCTGCTGTCTCAGCCACTGTGTCACCAAGGAAGTACCCCAAGGCTCAATCCTAGGCCCCACGCTCTTCTCAATTTACATCAACAACATAGCTCAGGCAGTAGGAAGCTCTCTCATCCATTTATATGCAGATGATACAGTCTTATACTCAGCTGGCCCCTCCCCAGATTTGGTGTTAAATGCTCTACAACAAAGCTTTCTTAGTGTCCAACAAGATTTCTCCAACATTAACGTGGTTCTGAACACCTCCAAACAAAGATAATGTGGTTTGGTAAGAAGAATGCCCGTCTCCCCACAGGTGTGATTACTACCTCTGAGGGTTTAGAGCTTTAGGTAGTCACCTCATACAAGTAGTTGGGAGTATGGCTAGACGATACATTGTCCTTCTCTCAGCACATATCAAAGCTGCAGACTAAAGTTCAATCTAGACTTGGTTTCCTCTATCGTAATCGCTCCTCTTTCACCCCAGCTGCCAAACTAACCCTGACTCAGATGACCATCCTACCCATGCTAGATTATGGAGACATCATTTATAGATCGGCAGGTAAGGGTGCTCTCGAGTGGCTAGATGTTCTTTACCATTCGGCCATCAGATTTGCCACCAATGCTCCTTATAGGACACATCACTGCACTCTATACTCCTCTGTAAACAAACTGGTCATCTCTGTATACCCGTCGCAAGACCCACTGGTTGATGCTTATTTATAAAACCCTCTTAGGCCTACTGCACCCCTCATCCTCCACATACAACCCCCGTTCTGACAGTCACATTCTGTTAAAGGTTCCCAAAGCACACACATCCCTGTGTCTCTCATATTTTCAGTTCGCTTCAGCTAGCGACTGGAACGAGCTGCAACAAACACTCAAACGGGACAGTTTTATCTCAATCTCTTCATTCAAAGACTCAATCATGGACACTCTTACTGACAGTTGTGGCTGCTTTGCGTGATGTATTGTTGTCTCTACCTCCTTGCTCTTTGTGCTGTTGTCTGTGCCCAATAACATTTGTATCATGTTTTGTGCTGCTACCATGTTGTGTAGTCATGTTTTGTTGTTACCATGCTGTGTTGTCATGTGTTGCTGCCTTGCTATGTTGTTGTCTTAGGGTTCTCTTTATGTAGTGTTGTGTTGTCTCTCTTGTCGTGACGTGTTTTTTCCTATATTTCTTTTTCTTTTTTTAATCCCAGCCCCCGTCCCCGCAGGAGGCCTTTTGCCTTTTGGTTGGCCGTCATTGTAAATAAGAATTTGTTCTTAATTGACTTGCCTAGTTAAAATAAAGGTTAAATAAAAAAAATTACAAATTGAAGTGACCAAATGTCCCTCCTGGATGCAATGGATGCTGGCTGCAGAGACATCTCAGCTGAAGACTGCCAGGGGTGGATGAGGCAGGACAAGCGTTACTATCTAAGGTGCATAGCGAGAGATGACATAAGATGTGATGTGGACGAGAACATGTGTCTAAATGCTGAAGATGGTATAGATTAGAACAGGACGGGGCATTTTACTGGTTTTACCTTCTATGTCTTTTTTACTGTAATTGTGTTTTATTTTAACACATTTGGAACCAAAGGCCATGTATGTTGGATGTGTTGTTGAACCAAAGGTCATGTATGTTGGATGTGTTGTTGAACCAAAGGTCATGTATGTTGGATGTGTTGTTGAACCAAAGGCCATGTATGTTGGATGTGTTGTTGAACCAAAGGCCATGTATGTTGGATGCGTTGTTGAACCAAAGGCCATGTATGTTGGATGTGTTGTTTAACCAAAGGCCATGTGTGTTGGATGTGTTGTTGAACCAAAGGCCATGTATGTTGGATGTGTTGTTGAACCAAAGGCCATGTATGTTGGAGGTGTTGTTGAACCAAAGGCCATGTATGTTGGATGTGTTGTTGAACCAAAGGCCATGCATGTTGGAGGAGTTGTTGAACCAAAGGCCATGTTTGTTGGATGTGTTGTTGAACCAAAGGCCATGTATGTTGGAGGTGTTGTTGAACCAAAGGCCATGTATGTTGGAGGAGTTGTTGAACCAAAGGCCATGTTTGTTGGATGTGTTGTTGAACCAAAGGCCATGTATGTTGGAGGTGTTGTTGAACCAAAGGCCATGTATGTTGGATGTGTTGTTGAACCAAAGGCCATGTATGTTGGATGTGTTGTTGAACCAAAGGCCATGTATGTTGGATGTGTTGTTGAACCAAAGGCCATGTATGTTGGAGGTGTTGTTGAACCAAAGGCCATGTATGTTGGATGTGTTGTTGAACCAAAGGCCATGTATGTTGGATGTGTTGTTGAACCAAAGGCCATGTATGTTGGATGTGATGTTGAACCAAAGGCCATGTATGTTGGATGTGTTGTTGAACCAAAGGCCATGTATGTTGGATGTGTTGTTGAACCAAAGGCCATGTATGTTGGAGGTGTTGTTGAACCAAAGGCCATGTATGTTGGATGTGTTGTTGAACCAAAGGCCATGTATGTTGGAGGTGTTGTTGAACCAAAGGCCATGTATGTTGGAGGTGTTGTTGAACCAAAGGCCATGTGTGTTGGATGTGTTGTTGAACCAAAGGCTATGTGTGTTGGAGGTGTTGTTGAACCAAAGGCCATGTATGTTGGAGGTGTTGTTGAACCAAAGGCCATGTATGTTGGAGGTGTTGTTGAACCAAAGGCCATGTATGTTGGATGTGTTGTTGAACCAAAGGCCATGTATGTTGGATGTGATGTTGAACCAAAGGCCATGTATGTTGGAGGTGTTGTTGAACCAAAGGCCATGTATGTTGGAGGTGTTGTTGAACCAAAGGCCATGTATGTTGGATGTGTTGTTGAACCAAAGGCCATGTATGTTGGATGTGTTGTTGAACCAAAGGCCATGTATGTTGGATGTGTTGTTGAACCAAAGGCCATGCATGTTGGAGGAGTTGTTGAACCAAAGGCCATGTTTGTTGGATGTGTTGTTGAACCAAAGGCCATGCATGTTGGAGGTGTTGTTGAACCAAAGGCCATGTATGTTGGATGTGTTGTTGAACCAAAGGCCATGTATGTTGGATGTGTTGTTGAACCAAAGGCCATGCATGTTGGAGGTGTTGTTGAACCAAAGGCCATGTATGTTGGATGTGTTGTTGAACCAAAGGCCATGCGTGTTGGATGTGTTGTTGAACCAAAGGCCATGTTTGTTGGATGTGTTGTTGATCACTGGTAGTAATTTCATGTTGCTAATAAAGCTTTTACTGCAGCAATTCTGTCACTTACTATTTTTTTCTACTTTACATTCTATGAAGTAAAGATAACTCATTCACTTTTAGATAGTATGTTGCCAAAAATGCACACAATCGACACTCAACCAAAAAATGTAGAGTGGTTAAGAGGAAACTGAATGATAAAAACGATGGATTTCATATTGTCTAATGTCTGCAGGTAGAACTGAAACATGAAAAGTAATGCAGTTTTTGTAATGCCATTAACTGTTAGTATTTTGAAAGTCATTGTGTTCTGATTGACTATACGTTCCTCTTGGATAGAAAACATGTGTTTTGACAGAATGATTAGATACTGTATTGAGTCGGGTATGCCGTGCTTTGATAGAGTTAGTGTATGTACAGTAGAGAAAGGTTTTTTGCATTTTGAAATGTAGAGTTGGTATTTAATGTTTGTATTTGTATTTTGGTTTGAGCAGAAAATGTACTATTTGGCTAATTGTGTGATGTAGGGGTGTTGCTGTCTTAAGAGTTAATCATCTTAAGTATAAGTAAATGCTTGTTAGCAATTGTAAAAAACTTTAAAAACACTTGCATTCCAAACATACACAACAAGCACTGAACTACAGAGTTCTTACATTACATCCACAGCTGCCGCCACAATTTGTGTGTCCCTGAGTCTGTGTGCCTGCATATGTGTGTGCAAGTAAGTGTGTTCGAGAGTGTGTGTGTGCCTTCCTGCCTGCGTGTGTGTGTTTAAGTGATTGCGTGTGTGTTCGTTTGCATCTCTTTCACAAAGTTTGTCCCAAACTCAACCCAGGATAAATGATGCTTCAAATGAACTGTTTAGCTAGGAAGATAAACGGTGTATTAGTCATCTTTAAAGGAGACATGTTTAGATGACTAGTGCAGGGTACATTTCTAACAGTAGAGGTTGGGACTGTGTTCAGGCTCACTGATACATCTTCTAAATCTATGTTGAGTAAACTTATGTTTCACTAAAGGAACATATTCGGCACAGCACAATGTTCATCTGGAAAATAACCAGTATGACTGCATTTTGAGCACTCAATATACTTACAGCAGAGTTTCTGAATGACCTCCAGGATCTCACATTCCTGAGACAGGAAGATAAATGCATTACAGGGAGATTTAGGAGAATCTTGTGACTGTCCATTTCCATATACAGTGGGGAGAACAAGTATTTGATACACTGCCGATTTTGCAGGTTTTCCTACTACTTTTAGACCATGTAGAGGTCTGTAATTTTTTTATCATAGGTACACTTCAACTGTGAGAGACGGAATCTAAAACAAAAATCCAGAAAATCACATTGTATGACTTTTAAGTAATTCATTTGCATTTTATTGCATGACATAAGTATTTGATACATCAGAAAAGCAGAACTTAATATTTGGTACAGAAACCTTTGTTTGCAATTACAGAGATCATACGTTTCCTGTAGTTCTTGACCAGGTTTGCACACACTGTAGCAGGGATTTGGGCCCACTCCTCCATACAGACCTTCTCCAGATTCTTCAGCTTTCGGGGCTGTCGCTGGGCAATACAGACTTTCAGCTCCCTCCAAAGATTTTCTATTCGGTTCAGGTCTGGAGACTGGCTAGGCCACTCCAGGACCTTGAGATGCTTCTTACGGAGCCACTCCTTAGTTGCCCTGGCTGTGTGTTTCTGGTCGTTGTCAAGCTGGAAGACCCAGCTACGACCCATCTTCAATGGTCTTACTGAGGGAAGGAGGTTGTTGGCCAAGATCTCGCGATACATGGCCCCATCCATCCTCCCCTCAATACGGTGCAGTCGTCCTATCCGCTTTGCAGAAAAGCATCCCCAAAGAATGATGTTTCCACCTCCATGCTTCACGGTTGGGATGGTGTTCTTGGGGTTGTACTCATCCTTCTTCTTTCTCCAAACACGGTGAGTGGAGTTTAGACCAAAAAGCTCTATTTTTGTCTCATCAGACCACATGACCTTCTACCATTCCTCCTTTGGATCATCCAGATGGTCATTGGCAAACTTCAGATGGGCCTGGACATGCGCTGGCTTGAGCAGGGGGACCTTGCGTGCGCTGCAGGATTTTAATCCATGACGGCGTAGTGTGTTACCAATGGTTTTCTTTGAGACTGTGGTCCCAGCTCTCTTCAGGTCATTGACCAGGTCCTGCTGTGTAGTTCTGGGCTGATCCCTCACCTTCCTCATGATCATTGATGCCCCACGAGGTGAGATCTTGCATGGAGCCCCAGACCGAGGGTGATTGACTGTCATCTTGAACTTCTTCCATTTTCTAATAATTGCGCCAACAGTTGTTGCCTTCTCACCAAGCTGCTTGCCTATTATCCTGTTGCCCATCCCAGCCTTGTGCAGGTCTACAATTTTATCCCTGATGTCCTTACACAGCTCTCTGGTCTTGGCCATTGTGGAGAGGTTGGAGTCTGTTTGATTGAGTGTGTGGACAGGTGTCTTTTATACAGGTAACAAGTTCAAACAGGTGCAGTTAATACAGGTAATGAGTGGAGAACAGGAGGGCTTCTTAAAGAAAAACTAACAGGTCTGTGAGAGCCTTACTGGTTGGTAGGTGATCAAATACTTATGTCATGCAATAAAATGCAAATCCCCACTGAATCTCCCCACTGTGTGTTTGTGTGTGTGTGTGTGTGTGTGTGTGTGTGTGTGTGTGTGTGTGTGTGTGTGCGTGCATACGTACGTACGTACATGTGTGTGTGTGTGTGCGTGCATGCATGTGTGTGTGTGTCTGTGACTGTTATGTACGGGAGTGAAATATACACAGTTGTCATTCAGTGTAACCAGTGTTGACTGCTGACCTGTTTGACACAAATCACGATGACAAAGTTTAATACACACCGACTGTGACTGAGGAACAGAGGTCACTTTTTTACCTCTGACCAACCTCCTCAAACCAGCCCACCTTACACTTGCCCATCCCTACGAGCTCCAAGTCCCAACCTTCCTCAACTCTTATTCCTGCACTCCCCCATTACACACACACAGTGATGAAAAGTGTGTTGGACTTTGGCTCCTTCCCATCACCCTCAATTGCTCCATTATTTAAGAGTTACTCACGTCTGTCCCCAGATGGCCCACTGGGCCTGGTGATCCCTGTAGGGAAGGACATGAAGCCATGAGTCAGATAGCAGATTTTCGTTGGTACTTTGTAGGTACTACTTAACATATTCATACAGCATAGGTCATAATAAAAGTCGAAAAATATGTTAACTATGTATTCAGAGCTGTGGTTCTGTAATATTTACTGTGAACTCAATGTTGTTGTGGAACTTACATTCTCTCCTGTGAGACCAGGGTATCCTTTTGGCCCCTGGAGTTCTCCCCGACCTGGCTGGTCGTTCTGTGGAATCAATAAGGAAGGAGTATGAATGAGCAAACAGGTATTAGCTATGCTAGGCTAGGCAATTTATACCATACGGAGATGGCAGAGGTGGCAGTGGACAGTGCTGAACTCTTTAATCTAAGGTCAACTTACATCATCACTGCGATCACCTGGCAGGCCGACATCACCCTTCAGCCCTGTGAATCCCCTGATGCCCTATGAGAGAGAGAGAGAGAGAGAGAGAGAGAGAGAGACAGAGACGGTTAGTGGCTTGTGCTTCTAGTTCCGACCGTGCAGTAATATCTAACAAGTAATCCAACAATTTCACAATAACTACCTTATGCACACAAGTGTAAGGGAATGAATAAGAATATGTCATATAAATATATGGATGGGCGATGGCCAAACGGCATAGGCAAGATGCAGTAGATGGAATAGAGTACAGTATATACATTTGAGATGAGTAATGTAGGGTATGTAAACGTTATATAAAGTGGCAGTGTTTAAAGTGTCTAGTGATACATTTATTACATCCAATTTTTAATTATTAAAGTGGCTATAGATTTGAGTCAGTATGTTGGCAGCAGCCACGCTGTTGCGCCTTCTTCACCACGCTGTCTGTGTTGGTGGACCAATTCAGTTTGTCTGTGATGTGTACGCCGAGGAACTTAAAACTTTCCACCTTCTCCACTACTGTCCCGTCGATGTGGATAGGGGGGTGCTCCCTCTGCTGTTTCCTAAAGTCCACAATCATCTCCTTTGTTTTGTGGACGTTGAGTGTGAGGTTATTTTCCTGACACCACAATCCGAGGGCCCTCACCTCCTCCCTGTAGGCCGTCTCATCATGTTGGTAATCAAGCCTACCACTGTCGTCTGCAAACTTGATGATTGAGTCAGAGGTGTGTATGGCCACGCAGTCATGGGTGAACAGGGAATACAGGAGAGGGCTGAGAACGCACCGTTGTGGAGACCAAGTGTTGAGGATCAGCAGGGTGGAGATGTTGTTTCCTACCCTAACCACCTGGGGGAGGCTCGTCAGAAAGTTCAGGACCCAGTTGCACAGGGCGGGGTCAAGACCCAGGGTGAACAGCATTCTTACATAGGTATTCCTCTTGTCCAGATGAGTTAGGGCAGTGTGCAGTGTGATTGCGTCGTCTGTGGATCTATTGGGGTGGTAAGCAAATTGGACTGGGTCTAGGGTGTCAGGTAGGGTGGAGGTGATATGATTCTTGACTAGTCTCTCAAAGCACTTCATGATGAAGTGAGTGATAGTAATTTAATTTAGCTCAGTCACCTTCGCTTTCTTGGGAACAGGAATAATGGTGGCCCTCTTGAAGCATGTGGGAACAGCAGACTGGGATAAGGATTAATTGAATATGTCCGTAAACACACCAGCCAGCTGGTCTGCGCATGCTCTGAGGACACGGCTAGGGATGCCATCTGAGCCAGCAGCCTTGCAGGGCTTAACACGTTTAAATGTTTTACTCACATTGGCTGCGGTGAAGGAGAGCATGCAGGTTTTGGTAGCGGGGCGTGTCAGTGGCACTGTATTGTCCTCAAAGCGAGCAAAGAAGTTGTTTAGTTTATCTGGGAGCAAGACGTCGGTGTCCGCGACGGGGCTGGTTTTCTTTTTGTCATCTATGATTGACTGTAGACCCTGCCACATATGTCTCATGTCTGAGCCATTGAATTGCGACTCCACTTTGTCTCTATACTGGCGCTTAGCTTGTTTGATTGCCTTGCGGAGGGAATAGCTACACTGTTTGTGTATTTGGTCATGTTTCCGGTCGCCTTGCCATGATTAAAAGCAGTGGTTTGCGCTTTCAGTTTTGCGTGAATGCTGCCATCAATCCACGGTTTCTGGTTGGGGAAGGTTTTAATAGTCACCGTGGGTACATCATCACCGATGCACTTGCTAATAAACTCGCTCACCGAATCAGCGTATACATCAATGTTGTTGTCTGAGGCTATCCGGAACATATCCAAGTCCACATAATAAAAGCAATCTTGAAGCGTGGAATCAGCTTTCGTCGGACCAGCGTTGAACAGACCTGAGCACGGGCGTTTCCTGTTTTAGTTTATGGGCTGGGAGCAACAAAATTGAGTCGTGGTCAGACTTGCCGAAAGGAGGGCGAGGGAGAGCTTTGTATGCATCGCGGAAGTTAGAGTAGCGATAATCCAGAATTTTGCCAGCCCAGGTCGCGCATTCGATATGCTGATAAAATTTAAGGAGCCTTGTTTTCAGATTAGCCTTGTTAAAATACCCAGCTACAATAAATGCAGCCTCAGGATATGTGGTTTCCAGTTGACATAGTCCAATGAATGAGTCCAATGAAGTTCTTTCAAGGCCATTGAGGTGTCTCCTTGGGGGGGATATACACGGCTGTGATTATAATAGAAGAGAATTCTCTTGGTAGATAATGCGGTAGGCATTTGATTGTAAGGAATTCTAGGTCAGTTGAACAAAAGGACTTGAGTTCCTGTATGTTGTTATGATCACACCACGTCTCGTTAATCATAAGGCATAAACCCCCGCCCTTCTTCTTACTGGAGAGATGTTTGTTTATGTCGGCGCGATGCGTGAAGAAACCGGGTGGCTGTACTGACTCTGATAACGTATCCCGAGTGAACCATGTTTCCGTGAAACAGAGAATGTTACAATCTCTGATGTCTCTCTGGAAGGCAACCCTTGCTTGAATTTCGTCTGCCTTGTTGTCAAGAGACTGGACATTGGCAAGTAGTATACTCGGGAGCGGTGAGCAATGTGCCCATCTACGGAGCCTGACCAGAAGACCGCTCCGTTTGCCCCTTCTGCGGCGGCGTTGTTTTGGGTCGCCTACAGGGATCCGATCCATTGTCCTGGGAGGTGGTCCAAACAGAAGATCCACTTTGGGAAAGTCGTATTATTCCTAGTCGTAATGTTGGTAAGTTGGCATTGCTCTCATATCCAATAGTTATTCCCGGCTGTATGTCATAAGACTTAAGATTTCCTGGAGTAACAGTGTAAGAAAGAATACATAAAAAAACAAAATACTGCATTGTTTCCTAAGAACGCGAAGTGAGGCAACCATCTCTGTCGGCGCCATCACGATCCTGTGGTTCATTAAGTACCAGTAGGACATGATCCTGTGGTTCATTAAGTACCAGTAGGACATGATCCTGTGGTTCATTAAGTACCAGTAGGACATGATCCTGTGGTTCATTATGTACCAGTAGGACATGATCCTGTGGTTCATTAAGTACCAGTAGGACATGATCCTGTGGTTCATTAAGTACCAGTAGGACATGATCCTGTGGTTCATTAAGTACCAGTAGGACATGATCCTGTGGTTCATTAAGTACCAGTAGGACATGATCCTGTGGTTCATTAAGTACCAGTAGGACATGATTCAAGATCACTTGAATCTCTCTTTGACAGGCATGGCGCCAGGATTTTCTCTCCCATTGCTAAGGGGGAGCTTGACCAATACGTGGGGGATGCTCAGAAAATAATCGATTTTCATGACTTCAGAGTTATAAGGAAGTTCTCGTTTCTTCAATAAAAGCAGATATGGCACACAGCACATTCTATATAAATGTAGTTTAATTGAATTTGGCCAAAGAATATTAAACAAAATAGATACAAGCCTAATTAATACAAGTGACCACAAGGCAATGACAAAAACGTATTTCACGTGCAAAGGTGCAAGACTTCAGCACCAAGCACTGCATGGGCGCTGTCCGGTGCTGAAGTCTTTCAGCAATAACAACACACACAATACATCCAAAATGCGACAACAACAGGAAGTGCATTTATTCCATATGCATAATCAGACAACTGTGTGTTGGTAATAATGTTTCGGATTAAATGGCTATCAAGAAGTGCATTTACCCTATGCGTGTCAACTGTGCACACATAGTGTAAAACGAGCTGGCTATCATCACAATCTTAGCGATTATATTTAAATTGCAAAAAATACTTGTAGACCGACTGGCTGACAATATGCCTGTGTCTTCTTGTTCCATCCAGATCCAGATCAGCATGATTGAATCATGTTTCCACCACTGGACAGGCGCTCTGTCAATTAAAAGACCTTTCAGTTACTCACCAAGTGTTGTTTTATAGAAGGACAACGCGTCTGTTGTTGTGGTTTAGTGCAAGTTAGTCTATAATCTTCTGGACATACAGGGCCTGGTTGTTTCTGCGTGTATGGACAGGCAGGCAAGGTTGATGAATCGAGGGTTTGCCATTTTGTTTCTCATGTAGATTTTTACACGCAGCATGCAGGAAAAACTGCGCTCACATGACGTGGAGGTTACTGGCAGTGTGACAGATATGTGTACAAGTTTATAGATGTCCACGAAGGAGTCTTGAAGGGTTAAAGCATGGACAGGAACTCCAATGGGCTGCTAACTGTTTCGCCCGGTTCTTTTTTTCTTTCCAAGAGCCGGCGCACTTGGTGCACCTCTGCCAGCTGACTGTCCTCTCTGATTCCTCTCCTTTTGAAGGAATCTGGCATGCTTGGGGTTGAGGGCTGACTTCCCCATGAGAACTGTACCTGCTTCTGTGTAAAAGTGTTGGGTCATTTCGTTCACCAGTCGGTCAATGACATGAGAGGAGAGGACATGGATGGATGTTCGGTTTGAATTGGAGCTTCAACTATAAAGTCCTGTAGATGGCGAGGATGTTGGGATTGTCTCTTCTCTTGTGGGGCGGCGGTTGTACGGCAAGATCGACCTTTGTGCACAGGGCCTCTGCCTTGCTCCATATGGCTCTCCAAGAGTCCTCCGTGTGCTTTTCTTTTATGCTCGTGATGACGGACTGTGCGAGGTCAGTGGCAATCTCGAGCAAAAGATCAGGGGACTGTAGAGTGTCAGACAAAAAGTTTGCTGTGCGGAACAGATCCTCAAACAGGATAAGGTGGAAAATGAATTCAGAATCAACGAGTGTGAGTAGTGACCGCTCGTCAGTCGATCTGCGTGAATTGGGCTGCGACCTAATGTCCGTTAAGGTTGCAGTGATGGCTGGGAGGGGTTTTTGCACTGCCCACAGCGAGTAGTACTAGCAGGACCATCGCGTATTAGACAGTTTCTGGAGTTTAATGGGCTGCTGTGAAGGCTGAAGTTCCCTTTGCTTCATAATGAAATAGGCATGAACAAATGAGCCTGAGAAAAACAACATATTTACCTCATTGGTTGGATATTTAACAATTATTTACTTAACAAACAGTAAGATATTTCTGTCCTGCTAATGCTGTGTTTTAAAAACCAACAGCCACATTCCATTCTATGATTAGTGGTGCATATGAGACATATGTCTCCGGTCTGATTAAGCCTGCATTCCATAGACAAGATATGGTGTATGTGTAGCCGGGATAGAGAGAGCCTGGAGGAGCAGAACCAAGGCTTCAGTATTCCTAAGTATCCGGGAAACTAAGACAGGGTGGGGTTAAGACAACACCAGAGGCAGATGACCAGGAGATGAACCCAGAGTGGCTTATGATGGCCCTTAGTCTGAATGGGAAGGGTGGAGCCAGCCATGACAGCATTTTTAGGTCTACTGTATATACACACAACTCTGCATTTCTGTAAAAGTTAAGCTCTCGGCAACACAACTTAGGGTGTGCAGTCGACGGTTTCCTTATTGCAATAATGAATCGATGTTGAATAAAGATGATTGTTTGAATAATTGTCCAAGTCTCTCTCAGTACTGAAATTTCCACTACAAGCGCCATGCCTGCTCTCTGAAACTTTGACTGAAAAGTTTTCAACACAGCTTGAGTAATTGGAGAGATTTTTCACTTTATACATATGCCAGTCACTGCTTCCTCAAAGACACTTATACTGGTCTGGCTGTTGATAAAAGCCAAGGTGTTTGGATGTCAATGGCTAGTGGTGCAATCCAAGTTTATTGGTCCTGACAAGGAGTTGGAACCAGTTCATGGAAAAGAACCGAAAACATTTTCAATGAACAGAAACGGAACCAGGAGTGAAAGTGATCAATACTGTTCCAGAACAGAATGGTTATTTTAAAAGCATGGGAACCGGTTTATAACGTTATTTTACTTTCCAGGCATTTTTTTCTAGACCTACAAATGCAAAGTCCTCCCTCTGTCACTCAAAAACCTCTTCCAATGTCTACCAACAAGCTGAAAATCTTTACTAGTGTGTGTGTGTTTAGGCTATTGTAGCCCCTCCCCCCTCCAAAGCATAGGCTACTGTAGCCCTCCCCCTCCAAAGCATAGGCTACTGTAGCCCTCCCCCTCCAAAGCATAGGCTACTGTAGCCCTCCCCCCTACAAAGTATAGGCTACTGTAGCCCCTCCCCCCTGCAAAGCATAGGTTACTGTAGCCCCTCCCCCTCTAAAGCAGTACTGACATTACAAGCATGATTCAGAAGATAGGGAGAGAGATTTAATTAGCTGGAGAATAATTAACTTTTACAATACTAGTTAAGGATTCTATAGGCCGAGTTATCACATTTCACATTGGATATGTTAACTACAAAAAGGAAACGTGTTTTTAATTCAGCTGCCGCTCTGCACACACAAGCTTGTTAGCTCAAAGGACATTCAAAGTTCCTCCATAGAAGCTCCTCTTCCTAGATATAATTCTGTGGACCTAATTCAGATAACGCATGTCATAACAAGATGCCCAGCGCTTCAAGCCTCCTCCTCAACCTTCTCTCGCCCCTGCAAAATTTCAGTCACCATAGGCTACACTTGTCTGTCCATCACGTATGTAAACAACTAGTTTGCCTGCTCTATCCGCACTTATTGACAAAGTAATCTACTGAGCTAAACCGGTTCATATCTTTATTTTTCTGGACGTAACAGTGGAATGGACAGACACAGAGACAGAGACAGAGACAGAGACAGAGACAGAGACAGACAGACAGACCTTTAAACCTGCAGGTCCTCTCAGACCAGGGTATCCTGACAGACAGACAGACAGACAGAGCTTTAAACCTGCAGGTCCTCTCAGACCAGGGTATCCAGACAGACAGACAGACAGACCTTTAAACCTGCAGGTCCTCTCAGACCATGATATCCAGACAGACAGAGACAGACAGACAGACAGACAGACCTTTAAACCTGCAGGTCCTCTCAGACCAGGGTATCCCTGTAAGAAGATGAAAGAAAAATCTGAAATAGGCAAATGAGGTCCATGGACATTTTGTCCAGACAATGTTGATAAATCATACTTGTAACTAAGAATCAAAACATGAATGCCTACTTATTGCTCAGAATTTCACTGCTGAAGAAATACAGACCTGGAACCCTGGATATCCAGGTTGGCCTTCTCCTTGTGTTCCTGTTAAGGGAATTTTTATCAATGATGACTAATTATGTATACATTACAATCAGGACTGACTAATCAGAATACTATTATGTTACTGTATATGTACTAATCCGAATATTATTATGTTGCTGTAAATGTATGAGTTTTCTTTCTTGATCCCAGTACTGAATATAATGTGTGTGAATGTGGTCAAGAGTTAGAACAATGACTGTCTGTTCCTTGGTACAAATGAATCAGACTGGCTAGAATGCTTATCTACACGAGAAAACCTTGACTCGTAAATTATATTAAATTGGTAGGGAGACGGATGTGGGAAGGCTTGAGATACAGCCTTTGTACTGGAACGGAGATGGCACGGGTTGGTGCTGGAACTAATGACGTCATTTTCAGTTTATAACCTGTGGTAACCTGTATCGTGTTCAGTACTCTCGTGAATAAACTCTGCTGTATGACTTTAAGACTGGGCTCTGTCTATTATTATAGAATAAGGGTCTTACAAGTCCTTATGAATGGACAGAGTGTTTAATTTTAATTGGATATTAAAACATAGAGTAATTTAATTCCTTTACTAGTTCCATCATCACCCTGAAGAGAGAATCAAGATAATATTGTGTATTATTAGCCTCATGATAAATCAGATAAGCTCTTCAATACACTCACCCTTTTCCCAATGGGCCCTGCATCTCCCGGTGCTCCTGGAGGCCCCCTGGAGCCCTTAACATCCTGGGGGGAGAGACCCTGGTCAAAATATGCATTGTAGTTTGCATGTGTTACCACATGGTACAGCTGTGTCATCATCAAAATCATTAAATGACTGGCCATCGTACCACAGGCCTGTAAGGTCCCGGTTCTCCTCTGTAGGCTCCCGGCTCTCCTTTGAGCCCAGACACTCCACTCAGACCCTTTCAGGGGGAATAAATGAAGAGAGGGGGTGCGACAATGACTGGAGGTAAAACATCAACCTATATTTAGCAACAGCCCATGAGAGAGCTAGCCTGTTCCCCAAGAAGGTGTTGGTGGAACCATATAAGAAAGAACAAGTGATCACACAGAGTAATAGAGGACCGAGGGACACTCACCTGTGAACCCACGTCTCCAGCCTGACCTTCATGACCCTGTGCTCCAGCAGAGCCTGTGTCACCCGTCTCCCCTTGACCACCTCTTATTCCTGGAGCACCTCTTAGTCCCCTCTCTCCCCCTACACCCTTAAGAGAGACAAATAGGAAGAGAGAGGGAGAGAGAGTGTCATGTGTGCTCCCTCTCCGGCCTCTAGGTCACCAGGCTGCTCGTTAAGGCGCACACCTGTCACCATTACGCGCACCTGCGCATCGTCAGACTCATCTGGACTCCATCACTTCCTTTATTACCTGCCCTATATATGTCACTCCCTTTGGTTCCTTCCCCGGGCATCATTGTTTCTATTTCATGTCTGTGTGCTGTTTGTGTTTCTTGTTTTGTATTTAGTTGTATTTATTTATTAAAACACTCACTCCCTGAACTTGCTTCCTGACTCTCAGCACACGTCGTTACAGAGAGAGAGAGGTCACCAGCTTGGATGTGAACAGCATTGTTCAGCTAAACGGCAACTTCCCATCGGTCAACAAGGCCATTTTACCATAATGTAAACATCAAATAAAGGGTTTACAAAAGCTAAACCAACTTTTTTGATTCATTATATACTAATGTGTTTTCTTTTACAGTGATACAACTATTTAATTCAGCCATTTAGTCAATGTAGAGCAGGGATCATCAACTAGATTTCTTGAGCAGATTGTCGGGTGGACCGGAGCATAGTTACAAATAGAAAGCAAATTGACCTCAAGAAGCCCTGCTTACATTTGTATTCAATCACGTTTCTCTCTATTATGCGTGTGAATACTTGGGAACAGATTTCTTAAATTCCCTTGGAGCTGATTTCCTGTTGTCCAACAATAAAAACATAATAAGATGTCACTTATTTTTTAGAAAATTGGGGGGTCAAATAAAACCACCCCCGGGCCAAATTCGGCCCATGCGCCATCAGTTGGGGTACCCTGATGTTCAGTGATCTAGTAAGATATGTGTCTTCCTGTGTCAGATTATGTGGACAGTGTTCGTCCTGGTCCGGATGTTGTATTGATTCTAGAACTAGCTGAGTTCCAAACCTCTGTGCCTGGCGCTCCAGACGGTCCAAAGTCCCCCTGTAAAACACAGAAAGGTGGACAGGTGCCTGAGGTCATTGTCCAAATGTTATTGGTTATGGCATCATTTTTCCATTCAACTATAAAAAAATACACCGATACATTTGGGCGTTTATCACAACTGGCACAACTTTACTTCGTCTCCTTGGTCACCCTTATTTCCAGGTCCTCCGATTGGTCCAGGCTCCCCCTACAGACACAGATGAAACAATACAGCCACACAGAAAAGCTATCCTGTGTGATAGATGGATGGATGATTGAATGATTGAAATTGATGATTGAAATTATTGATTGATTAATTGATTGATTTGATTAGTTGATAAATCAATAAATTGATTGATTACCTTGGCTCCGTTGGCTCCAGACACTCCAGGAACCCCTGGCTCCCCAGGTGTTCCCATCTCTCCCTGTGGACAGGAAGGTCAAATAGAAACTTAAGTCACTCACACATTAAATAATGCAGAACAGACAATTAAGGTGCTGGGTATGACAGAGTTACCTTTTGTCCAGGTAATCCATAAGATCCTTCATCTCCTTTCTGCCCCAGAGGACCTGGCTCCCCCTATCAGAGGAAACAGTCATTACCAACATCAACCAGTCTGAACTTAAATATGAATACTTCAGATAGGAGGAAACAGTCATTACCAACATCAACCAGTCTGAACTTAAATATGAATACTTCAGATCAGAGGAAACTTAAACATGAATACTTCAGATCAGAGGAAACTTAAACATGAATACTTCAGATCAGAGGAAACAGTCATTACCAACATCAACCAGTCTGAACTTAAATATGAATACTTCAGATCAGAGGAAACTTAAACATGAATACTTCAGATCAGAGGAAACTTAAACATGAATACTTCAGATCAGAGGAAACAGTCATTACCAACATCAACCAGTCTGAATTTAAATATGAATACTTCAGATCAGAGGAAACTTAAACATGAATACTTCAGATCAGAGGAAACAGTCATTACCAACATCAACCAGTCTGAACTTATACATGAATACTTCAGATATAACTAACAGCATGAATCTACTATTTATCTAGTATTATTCTATCCAAGTGGGTGACTGGTAAAGACTCCCAAACAAATAAACTCCCACTCATACCCCAATCAGATATAAACAAACAAAAGGATTGTTCTTATCCGCCTGGCTAATTACCCCAACCATGGCAGAAAAAACACACTCAAAATAACCCTGTCTCATCTTCTGATTTTGTTTGAACTGAATTGCTTTCAACCGCAGAATGAAGCACACCTGCTTTAACAGCAAAAAGGGAATGACTATGAAGTCTGCTGAGGACAGAGTTATGGGAATAATGTGTAGTATCGTAACTCCCTGTTTGCAGTACATGTCAGTCTACTGACTAGCTCTGGCTCCTAGAGCGCTATTGGCTGCCAAGTGGTTCTTGGCTGTGGGGGGAAAATTCTGGGAAATGATGAACGCTTGGTGTAACACTCCCAGAGTTTCACTGTAACTAGTCTAGGAGGTCATGAATACAGTAAGCCGTGGTGTGTGTGTGGATGTGTGTGGTGCGTGTAGTGTGTATGTGGGTTCGTGTGGTGAGTGTGTGGGTGAGATGGTGAGTGTGGTGTGTGTGTGGGTGAGTGTGGTGCGTGTGTGGGTTCGTGTGGTGAGTGTGGTGTGTATGTAGGTTTGTGTGGTGAGTGTGGTGTGTGTGGGTGAGTGTGGTGTGTGTGTGTGTGGGTGAGTGTGGTGCGTGTGTGGGTTCGTGTGGTGCGTGTGTGGGTTTGTGTGGTGAGTGTGGTGTGTGTGTGGGTGTGGGTGTGGGTACGTGCACATGGGACGGAGTAGATGGTATTTTTTAAAGGGGGAGTGTGGAAGTGGGACTAAGGAGGGCCGGTGCTGATCAGTCTGGAAAGACTGTGAAGAAAAGGAAAAGCAGTAGGAAACAAGACAAGCAGAGTGTCATGACTTTGATTCTGGCTACATGACCTTGCATGACTCCTATAGACTTACCTCTGCCCCCTCGTCTCCTCTACAACCAGACAGGCCCATAACCCCAAAGTCCCCCTACAGAGAGAGAAAGAGAGAGGGCGACGTGGGAGTTTACTGCACATTTCAAGGAATAATACGAACATGTGTGACCTCACTGAAGGTTTCCAGAGAAACAGAACTCCCTAATGTACTTTGTAATCTGGAACTACTACACAGTTTTTTGCTCTGAAAAACATCTGCTCTGGTTTGAGAAGCATGTCAAGGGATTCAGGACCCGAGGTGGAGGTGGGGGTGGGGACTGCCTTTAAGCTAAATCTTAAATTTTAATAATGTTTTGGTAAATATTTTTTTATTATTTGACTTTATTGATTTATATATATATTTTAAATATATATATGTTTTATTTCAGAAAAAACAGTGT
The DNA here is from genome assembly GCF_013265735.2 of Oncorhynchus mykiss. NCBI lineage: Eukaryota > Metazoa > Chordata > Actinopteri > Salmoniformes > Salmonidae > Oncorhynchus > Oncorhynchus mykiss. The sequence continues at coordinate 14,208,564 of NC_048566.1, read as the reverse complement.
ACAGACAAAAAGTATAGAAACAGACAATGATAACATATGCTTATTAGTGATAACATAGTTTTATTAGTGAATTTACATAGATGAATATGACATTTTTCCATTAGTGCAATTCAATTAATGAAGTAAAATAGTTTTTCTTTATCCTTTTCATAGTTAAGGAACTTCCTGTCAAATCTCCCAGGGGGGGGGGGGGGTCTAAAGGGATGTGACCATGAGGCTTTAGTGCTGAACATTTAGTCTACAAAACACCTATATGATTCATCTGGCTCATATCCACCATGCAGCACCTGGATCGGTTTTAAGATAATTTTAATTTTTTTGGCACCCTGTTATGCTCCATATAGTGCCTCACGGGGATGGACAAAAGTATTGCTCTGTACTGTATAATAGGTCCAGAGCCTATGGAAGAAGGTACAGGTGTTACAAAATACTAACAGCCTTCAGCATGGGCTGAGCCATCCTTCGTCTGTATTTCATTCTCATCTTGTTTTCGTCTCAACCCCTCTAATAATTCTGGAATATGGGTGTATATAAAGGGAGACCTGTGAGGGCGAAGCCTGCATCCCTGTTTAATTGGTCACTCACACTTTACGAGGCCTTGATAGCCTTGTTTTTCTGTTTGTTAGTTTACAGAGTGATACTCTTGTTAAACATTTAATAATGCAGGGGCTGTGTGTTGAGTAAGAGGTAGAAAACAAACAAACCACAAGGCCATCCTTCCCGTCCACTCCATCCGCTCCTTTCTCACCCTAGAAACACATGGGTCACATGACTTCATTCCCACCACTGCAACTGGTTGAATTGGTGAGTATGTGACAATGTGCATGACTGAATGGATGGATGGACACATGAATGAATGAATGAATGAATGAATGAATGATGCATAAGATCAACAACATACCTTTTGTCCAGATGGTCCTCTCGGACCCTGTAGGGCAAAATAACGTTTGAACATTTTGACAGCTGAACCTATGGCTGTTGGATGATTTGATGTGATGTATTCTTTGTTTACATTATATACGTATGTACTACAAGGTTTATAAACACTATTATAATCACTATTACTCTCCACAAAATCGATGAGAGCTTACTCTGTCACCAGTAGGACCACGGTCACCCTTTAGAGAAAGAGAGTGACGAATATCAGAGTGTAGCTTCTAAGCACTTAATACGGATCCAGACAGTTAAAATTCCTGGTGTTGGAAACACTGGAAACATATGGCATATTTCAATACAGTTAAGTGAATGCTCATGGAACATTGCATTAGCTAACCTCATACAGCCAGACAAGTATGTCTCTAAATATTGCATTTACGCCATAGCTCTAAATTCTACCAGGCAATGTTACATTATAGCTAACCAGCATGTGTTATGAATAATCTAAAACATTCAAAGTGGTACATATTTTTATTTTAGATAAATAATCACTCTGACCTTCTCTCCTCTGTGTCCTTGGGGCCCCTGGTCACCTGCAGTCCCCTAGGTGACAAAGATATGATCCACATGTGATCCACATATGATCCACATTGCCTGTAGCCATAATCTGTAGCATCAAACAGGCTACAAAGCATAATGTCTCCACAGTCTACAGTCAGCAGATAGACAAGCTCATGTTCTGTAATGTGTCATATACTACCTTTGCTCCCAAACTTTCCGGTCTCCCGGCAACCCCCTGACGTCCTGGAGTTCCCTGAAAAAAAGAATCATATCTATTTCTCATTGTCATCAGTCAACCTCTTCCAGTGTTAGTCATTCTGAAGCAGAGTCTGAGTGAAGCCGTTTGTATAAACTGTGTTAAGCTACAGGAAGCTTCTATCCCCAAGCAATACGACTGATAAATAGATGACAAAATAGCTACATGGACTTTCTGAGTTAACCTTGTATCGGTTGAGCTTCTCCATCAGAGCAACATATGACGTCCTTCCAACACCAGTTAATCTTCACCAATGGTATGGTGAAGATCCGGACTGTGCCCTCTGTTCCATGCCAGCCAACCTCAGGCACATTCTCACAGGGTGTAAAACAAGCCTCACTCAAGGACGCTACACTTGGCGTCACAACCAAGTCCTTAAAAACCTTGCGTCCACCCTGGAGGACAACCGCGAAGGGGCTAAACCACCGAAGCGCGGCTCGACACCATTAGAGCGAGACCAGCTGCGCTTGGCCCGCGACTGGAAAATGCTAGCTGACATTGGCCGGCAACTTGTGTTTCCTCCGGAGATCGCAACCACCACCCTAAGACCTGACATGGTGCTCTGGTCCCGTTCACTCAAGAAGGTCTTCATCATTGAGCTCACAGTACCCTGGGAGGACTCAGTAGATGAGGCTTATGAGCGAAAGCATCTGCGCTATGCCGATCTAGCTGCCGAAGCACGGCATCATGGCTGGAACACAGAAGTCCGACCAGTGGAGGTGGGCTGCAGAGGTTTTGTGGCAACATCTACAACCAGACTGCTTAGAGACCTTGGAATTAAGGGCCAGAGCCAGCGTTCGGCAATCAAAGCTGTATCGGAGGCGGCAGAAGGCAGCAGTCAGTGGCTCTGGATGAAGAGGAAAGACCCCAGCTGGGCCCCGAAGTGAGAGGGCCAGGAGGTATGCGGTCAACAATGCTTGACTCAGGGAGGAGGATGCCCCTGCCATGCATAGTCCCATGGGATGTTGGCTATCATCAACAAGGCAACTCCTATGACTAATTGGGAATGGGACGCAAGCGTAGGATTGATCACCCTGTCGCTGGCCGCCTTTGGGGAGGGTGTACAGTGTGAAAGGCCGAAACACCCTAGGAACCAAAGGTACACTACTGATGATGCGCTCCCCAAATTTCACCAGGCTCACTGTTCATTAACTCTTGGAAGTGCTTGCACAAAGGATAGTAACATCTCATCCTGTGTTCTTGGAATCATTTACTGAGCTTTTATTTTTATTTGTGTACTGTCTCTGTTCACACGCACAGGGCCCCCCCCCACACACACACACACACACACACACACAGTCTCTGTTCACACGCAAACACACTGTCTCTGTTCACACGCACAGGTCCCCACACAGACACACACACACACACACACACACACCCTGTCTCTGTTCACACGCACAGGGCCCTACACACACACACACTGTCACTCCATCATCTGCTCACTCAGACATAATATGCACATTCATATTGACTCTACACACAAGCACATTCACTCACATACAAGCTGCTGCTACTCTGTTTATCTTATATCCTGTTGCCTAGTCACCTTACCCTTATATATATATATATATATATATATATATTTACCTCCAACACTCCAATGTTCCTGCACATTGTAAATATGGTATTGGAACTGACCCTGTATATAGTATGCTTACTTACTTACTTATTGTTAGGTTTTGAGTTTGCAAGAAAGGCATTTCACTGTACTTGTGCATGTGACATTATACCCTTTGGCCCAAAATTCCCATTGAGACAGAGAAGAAAGTCTTGGACTTGCCAGACTGCCAGAAGTTGTGCACAGAACACGGTACTGTACAATAGAATCAATCAAACTAAGCTTTTTCAGTTCCACTACCTCCTCGTCTCCTTAATGCATTTCTTGGCTGGAACACACAAGAGCTGTGTTGACTAGCAGTGGGCTAGGCAGGCCATCTGGACGCCATGATTAGATCAGACACAGAGAAGGCCAGAGTCATTAGTCCCCATCAGGTAAACAGGGGCATGCTCAGATCACACATAGAAATGTCTGTTATAGAGTGGACATGATTCCCTATTCCACATGACTTAGAAGCATGGCTTTTCTATGTAATATATTTCTATCTCAATGTTCCATAACGCTGCACCCCATGGAATACAGTCCTGGTAAAGCAAAGATTGTCATCTCATTAGCATTCCATTGGATATTGGCGCAAAGCCACTCCCGTCCTTAAAACCTTTGGTTTGAATCCAGACCACAGCAGGGGCAGCTCTGGATCCTCTGTAGACAAGTTACTACTGAATCAAGCCTCAGTCTTTCAATTTGTCTTCCTCTCGCTCTCATCACTCTTATACACAGTCATGCACGCCTCCATCACACACACACACACTCTTTTCTCTTTCTCACATGTACATTAGCGAGTGAAACACGTCTCTTTGCCCCGACAGTAAAAGCACATGCCATGCAATCTTATTCTGTAACGGAGAACATCCCATGATACTGTAGACGACTGGCTTGAAACCCTTGACCTCCACTAGCTGAATCTCATGTTTATAGATAAGCCAGTCTATTCCATCTTTTCTTGTTTTCAATCAATATGATTACAAACCAGTATCAGTACTTTCTGTATCACTCATTCTTTCACTGTCCTGATATTGACCTTGTAATACTGTGTGATTATAAATGTCTGGCATATTTATAGTAATGTGCACAAACGCACACATGCCGACGCACACACACTCACGCACGTGTTTACATTGTGAATCCTTACTGTATATGAACTGCAGTACGTGAGCCAAATCACCAGGGTTTGAGTAACGTTCCTCAGGCCCCCTTCTCCACCCCCCCCCCCCCCCAATGCTTACTAATCCCTTACTTAGTCAAGAGTTGGAGCTAAGCAAACCATCAGTAATATGAAGTAAGTGTAAGGTAAGTATATAGAACGCAGCGATCAGCATTTTCAACATTTTCACCAATAGCTAAGGTGGGCGACAGATAGCCCAGCCGTTAAGAGTGTTGGGCCAGTAACGGAAAGGTTGCTGGTTTGAATCTGTCGATGTGCCCTTGAGCAAGGCACTCTAATAACCCTAATTGACGAGCGTCTGGTAAATCTAAATGTGGTGTTTTAACTAAAAGGAAAACAGAGAGCACCCTACCGCGCCCCCTCCTGCACCAGCAGGGCCTTGAGATCCCAGGGGAGCCTGTGAAACAAAGAACACGGATGAGAAAGACCTCTGACTCCACTGGACCCCATATTAAGACTATACTGAGATCAGATTAATCAAGACAAACAATCTGTAATGAGGTTTTCTGCGAGATCATGTTGAAAAGGGACGACAATGTGATCAGGCTTACCTTGCACTCGAACGAACAGCACTGAAAAAGAACAATAAACATAAATCAACCACAGTCATAATCACTGTTCATAAATAAGATCACAAACAACAATCATCTCACTGTATTGGTCGGGAACTATCAAATCAAATCAAATTGTATTGGTAACATACACATATTTAGCAGATGTTGTAGCGAAATGCTTGTATCAAAAAGACTGAAGAAAAAACTCACCACAGATTCAGAATCCTTGTACTACAGATCCATAAAAGAAGAGACAGACATTTGGTTAGAATAGTCTGTTTGGGCAACAACAAAAATGGCCTACAGTAAATTACATTTAGGTACAGGGCCTTGGTTTAAAAATGGCCGCTTGTATGATGGTAACTATGTAACGATGGTGTACTAACTACTCAATCAACCAATCTGTCATGCCCTGATCTGTTTCACCTGTCATTGTGATTGTCTCCACCCCTTCCAGGTGTCGCTTATTTTCCACAGTGTATTTATCCCAGTGTTTCCTGTCTCTCTGAGCCAGTTCATCTTGTATGTTTCCAAGTCAACCAGCGTGTTTCTCCCCGTGCTTTTGCTAGTCCTCCCGGTTTTGACCCCATGCCTGTTTTCTGGACTCCGTACCCGCCTGCCTGTCCAGTCTGCCTGCCCTGACCTCGAGCCTGCCTGCCACTCTGTACCTCCTGGACTCTGATCTGGTTTTGACCTTTTGCCTGTCCACGACCATTCTCTCTCTACCCTTTTAACTAATAAATATAAAATACTCAAACCATCTGCATCTGGGCCCTGAGCCCTTATACAATCAATGGACTCACCCTGTCATCAGCTGCCCTGTTGCTACGGAGATGGCACAGTCGGTGTGGGTTCCCTTGCCGATGTAGCGAATGTCCTGTATAGCTCTCTTTAGCTGAGCTCTTCCTTGGGCCTCCTTGGTGCTGGTCAGCTCCCTCATCACCTTTACCTCATCACTGTAGTGCAGCACTCCCACACTCCACGTCAGGTTACGCTCACAGCTGTAGTATCTAGATGAGTACAGGCAGAGCTATGTCACAATGGCACACAAAGAGTGACACCAAGCATGCACTACAGGGACAATTCCCCTAAATCAGCAGTATTTAATTTACTGTCTACAGATTAGAAGGCAGGGAGTTCACTCATGGGAATGATGTATTGATTCCCAGAGGGGAGAAAGTGGTACTAAAACCTGATAGAACAAATCTATTACAAGTTTGCCATCTTGTCAAGCCCCACATTTACACCCATCGTCCTCCTGCTATTTTCTCCAGTACCCAATCAAACCATCAGGCAGTTGCTATTCTGATGAAGTCAATGAAAGATACATAAATACTCAACCAACCGTGTCAAGAACCAGGAGCTGTCAATAACTAGGTGTTCTTTAGCTCTTTGAACTTTAGGCCAGTAGCATTTTGCATACTTCAGTAGGATCACATCACTAATGAATCACATCACCAAAAAATATATATACTATATCCTTTATCCTTTATCCTTTATCCTATATATATATATACTATATCCTTTATATACTACTATCCTTTATAAACATTGAGCTGATGATATTTTATTGTACAACAATGTCTTGAATCACAGGGCTTCTCCAAAACATGGGCCCCAATTCAATAAATGTCAGATAATGACAAAGCTCACTGTGTGCCTGCATGACTGAAAGTGTTGTTCTCTTATATGTGTATTTCTGATCACGTGAAGACGTCATTCATCAGGTCCTCTGAACTTCAGGAGGACAACTCCTTAGCTGTAAGGTGAGACTTCGTTAGATAGAGATAACATATCAACCTTCCTCTCAGTCAGGAATGCAGCTCAGTGCCCCAAAGGTAAACCCCAAACCTTTTCTGGGCGAATGATTTGGAATGGCTGCACTGAACAAACACTTGCTGCCTGTCTGAGCTTGTTAGTGAGTAACACGCACGCACACACACACACACACACACACACACACACACACACACACACACACACACACACACACACACACACACACACACACACACACACACACACACACACACACACACACACACACACACACAAACTGACGCACACACAGGCATTCAGTGATGAAACATATCGGTATGGGCCACAGAAAACACAGCTCAAATATTTTAACCGTAATAGTTGCACTGTTTCCGAACAGTGGAATGGCAAAAGCAAATCTATTACGATTATAATAGATAAGTTGCAGCATCTGTATAAATGCCCAATGCGTTTTGTAGTTCAACAAGATGAGCCGTCTTGGCCTCCGTAGACCGCTTTCCTTCAGTCAAAAGACCAAATCGCCCTCTAGTGGCCTCATGGATGGAATGTTATTCATATTTGTCATCATTTCATAATGAATAAACGTTTCTTTTTTTTACTCCCGAAACTCCGGTGTTTTAATGTCAAACGATTTTGTTAGAATTTTGTTAGATTTTGTTATATCTGTCACACCCGGATCTGTTTCACCTGTCTTTGTGATTGTCTCCACCCCCCTCCAGGTGTCGCCCATCTCCCCCATTATCCCCTGTGTATTTATACCTGTGTTCTCTGTTTGTCTGTTGCCAGTTTGTCAAGTCAACCAGTGTTTTTGTTCTCAGCTCTGGCTTTTCCCAGTCTCTATTTTTCTCCCCCTCCTGGTTTTGACCCTTGGCTGTCCTGACTTTGAACCCGGCTGCCTGACCACTCTGCCTGAGCCTGCCTGCCGACCAGTACCTCTGGATTATTGACCTCTGCCTACCCTGACCCTGAGCCTGCCTGCCGTCCGGTACCGTTGCCCCACCTCTGGTTTACTGACCCCTGCCTACCCTGACCCTGAGCCTGCCTGCCGTCCGGTACCGTTGCCCCATCTCTGGTTTACTGACCCCTGCCTACCCTGACCCTGAGCCTGCCTGCCGACCGGTACAGTTGCCCCACCTCTGGTTTACTGACCCCTGCCTACCCTGACCCTGAGCCTGCCTGCCGTCCACAGTACCGTTGCCCCACCTCTGGTTTACTGACCCCTGCCTACCCTGACCCTGAGCCTGCCTGCCGTCCACAGTACCGTTGCCCCACCTCTGGTTTACTGACCCCTGCCTACCCTGACCCTGAGCCTGCCTGCCGTCCGGTACCGTTGCCCCACCTCTGGTTTACTGACCCCTGCCTACCCTGACCTGTCTATTGCCTGCCCTGTTGGATTATTAAATCATTGTTAATTTGATGTGTCTGCACCTGGGTCTTACCTTCATAACTGATAATATCTGACATGGTACAGGTGTATTCTTTTTTTAAGCCCATAACCATGTGTGTGAGGTGTATACTTTTGTTTCAAGGTAGATTTGTTTAAGACTAACAAGAAACACTCTGTGTGACTCTGTTTTAGCCCACAGCAGTATGCTTGTGCTTTTCCAAGAGCATCATATTAACGCAACCCTGAGCACCATGTAAGGAGAGAAGCTGTTCTCATACACTACCTCTCAGCCCCAATTCATCACTGTAGAACCACAGTTCACTCAGAGGTCAACACACAACCGTGTTTATAAGACTGCATGTAGTGAGGCAGACCTCCTGAGATGATCATCAACAACACATTGTCAGGAGAACACTACTGCCCAGAGCAGCTATCAATGGTCATTCTGCATGTCGCTTATCAGGGTGGGTCTGAGTGTGTGGTGAATAATACTGGTACAATATGACTGTATTTTTTAATAATGATCACAGAGGGGAGTTTAAGAAATGAAACAGGAGGTATGCTGATGGAAGCCTCTGTAGGAGGATTGATATTGTTTGGTCTGCGCTAGTCTGTGGGGTGAATAAACGGTCAGGCGCGAGTTTCCCAGAAGCCTTGTCGCTAACATGACACTTGATTTCTCTTGGCAAGCTCGCCATAATCATTACTACGTAGCATTAATTACCGTTTAGTTGCCAAATGTCATGAATTGAAGTAAGGGACCTGAAAGCACCCACATCATGTTAACCACATGATTTCTTAATGAATACCAGTCATGTAGCTGAAACTGTCAGTATGGAGGTGATACACACCTAGTATTGAGCTGGTCCACAAAGTCCAGGGCAAACTGCTTGATCTGATCAACAAAGGAGCCGTAGGGCTTGGCCCTCAGTGCCACACTCTCTGAGGTGTCCAGAACAATGTACACATCTGCTTCTGCTTCTTTATAGCCAACTCAGCACATTTGGGTTTGGTTAATCAATTTGGCCATTTTCCAAAATCATATACTGTATCATCTCCAGCACGAAACAACTGTCTATTCAGAAAGTACTCAGACCCCTTGAATTTGTTACGTTACAGCCTTATTCTAAAATGTATTAAATTATTTTTTTCCCTCAACAATCTACACAAAGTGAAAAAAACTTTTAAACAATTTTGCAAATGTATAAAATATATTTTTTAAACGAAATACCTTATTTACATACATATTCAGACCCTTTACTATGAGACTTGCAAAAATGGGGAGAAGGGCCTTGGTCAGGGAGGTGACAATGAACCCGATGGTCAATCTGAAAGAGCTCCAGATTTCCTCAGTGGAGATGGGAGAACCTTCCAGAAGGACAACCAACTCTGTAGCACTCCACCAATTAGGCCTTTATGGTAGAGTGGCCAGACAGCCCACTTGGAGTTTGCCAAAAGGAACCTAAAGACTCTCAGACCAGGAGAAATAAGATTCTCTGGTCTAATGAATCCAAGATTGAACTCTTTGGCCTGAATACCAAGCCCGTCTGGAGGAAACCTGGCACCATCCCTACGGTGAAGCATGGTGGTGGTAGCATCATACTGTGGGGATATTTTTCAGTTTCAGGGACTGTGAGACTCGTCAGGATCAAGGACAAGATGAACGGAGCAAAGTACAGAGAACTCCTTGGTGAAAACCTGCTCCAGAGCGCTCAGGGCCACAGACTGGGGCGAAGGTTCACCTTCCAACATGACAGTGACCCTAAGCACACAGCCAAGACAATGCAAGAGTGGCTTCGGGACAAGTCTCTGTATGTGATTGAGTGGCCCAGCCAGAGCCCGGACTTGAACCTGATCGAACATCACTGGAGAGTCCTGAAAATAGCTGTGCAGCGACACTCCCCATCCAACCTGACAGAGCTTGAGAAGATCTGCAGAGAACAATGAGAGAAACTCCCCAAATACAGGTGCGCCAAGTTTGTAGAGTCATACCCAAGAAGACTTGAGGCTGTAATTGCCGCGAAAGGTGCTTCAACAAAGAACTGAGTAAAGGGTCTGAATACTCATGTAAGTGTGATATTTCAGTATTTTTTATTTGCAAACATTTCTAAAAACCTGTTTTTGCTTTGTCATTATGGGCTATTGTGTGTAGATTGGTGAGTTAAAAAATAATTTAATAGATTTTAGTATAAGGCTGTAACGTAACAAAATTGAGAAAAAATAAAGGGGTCTGAATACTTTCCGAATGCACTGTATGTGAAAATTGCGCATTTATATGATCTGTGGTTAACAAGATAAGAGGAAAGAAATCCAAAGAAGTGCTTCTCTGACATCACAGGAAGGATACATTTATTTTTTTAACAGTGATTTTCAAAACCTTCAACGAGTTTCTAGCCAGAGGGAGGATATTTTTCTTGATCCCCACATCACCGCCAATCTCATAGTGTTCTAAAATCACTGTTTTTAAAATGTTTATACTTTTGATGATGTCATCGGGTAGGATGTTTTCAATTTTTTTTTTTATTATACAAAAACGTGTTGGCTATGTGTTGACTATGGTACGGTGCTGGAGATGATGAAAATGAGGTTGAAATGTGATGGAGTTGCCCTTTAAAGTGCATCTAAATTAATATGTACTACCATTTCACTGGGCAACATTAAGGATTATTGTGTTTAATGCTTTGCTTTGGCAAATGTTCAACAGATATTAAGCATTGGCATAACATCTTGCTAAGTAAAAAAAGAGTGGGCAGGAGAGCAAGGCTACTCAGCTACAGCTTGGCTTGATAGCCTACCATAGAGGTCTCCTCTGTTCCTCCCATTGAGAGAGCAGGCACCGTGGACTAGCGACACCAACGAGAGAAGTAGAATAGCACCGGTCAGCTTCATCATGGGAGAGGCCTTCTGGAGACGCAGGGGAGAAGGGACTTCAGGAGAACCTAGAGGCCAAATAAAAATATTCACTAAAAAGAGAATGTTTAAACACATCCAGCTTGAGTGGTCAAAGCCTGAAACCGCTCTTCACACCCAGCCTCCATACATCCTGTTGTAGGTCTTTATAATCATCATCCAAATATAAATGCATCAGAATTTTCCTCAGTCAACATCGGTATCTACTACCTACCTTCAACAAGTCAACATCGGTATCTACTACCTACCTTCAACAAGTCAACATCGGTATCTACTACCTACCTTCAACAAGTCAACATCGGTATCTACTACCTACCTTCAACAAGTCAACATCGGTATCTACTACCTAACTTCAACAAGTCAACATCGGTATCTACTACCTACCTTCAACAAGTCAACATCGGTATCTACTACCTACCTTCAACAAGTCAACATCGGTATCTACTACCTACCTTCAACAAGTCAACATCGGTATCTACTACCTACCTTCAACAAGACAACATCGGTATCTACTACCTACCTTCAACAAGTCAACATCGGTATCTACTACCTACCTTCAACAAGTCAACATCGGTATCTACTACCTACCTTCAACAAGTCAACATCGGTATCTACTACCTACCTTCAACAAGTCAACATCGGTATCTACTACCTACCTTCAACAAGTCGACATCGGTATCTACTACCTACCTTCAACAAGTCGACATCGGTATCTACTACCTACCTTCAACAAGTCAACATCGGTATCTACTACCTACCTTCAACAAGTCAACATCGGTATCTACTACCTACCTTCAACAAGTCAACATCGGTATCTACTACCTAACTTCAACAAGTCAACATCGGTATCTACTACCTACCTTCAACAAGTCAACATCGGTATCTACTACCTACCTTCAACAAGTCGACATCGGTATCTACTACCTAACTTCAACAAGTCAACATCGGTATCTACTACCTAACTTCAACAAGTCAACATCGGTATCTACTACCTAACTTCAACAAGTCAACATCGGTATCTACTACCTACCTTCAACAAGTCAACATCGGTATCTACTACCTAACTTCAACAAGTCAACATCGGTATCTACTACCTACCTTCAACAAGTCAACATCGGTATCTACTACCTAACTTCAACAAGTCAACATCGGTATCTACTACCTACCTTCAACAAGTCAACATCGGTATCTACTACCTACCTTCAACAAGTCAACATCGGTATCTACTACCTACCTTCAACAAGTCAACATCGGTATCTACTACCTAACTTCAACAAGACAACATCGGTATCTACTACCTACCTTCAACAAGTCAACATCGGTATCTACTACCTACCTTCAACAAGTCAACATCGGTATCTACTACCTACCTTCAACAAGTCAACATCGGTATCTACTACCTACCTTCAACAAGTCAACATCGGTATCTACTACCTACCTTCAACAAGTCAACATCGGTATCTACTACCTACCTTCAACAAGTCAACATCGGTATCTACTACCTACCTTCAACAAGTCAACATCGGTATCTACTACCTACCTTCAACAAGTCAACATCGGTATCTACTACCTACCTTCAACAAGTCAACATCGGTATCTACTACCTACCTTCAACAAGTCAACATCGGTATCTACTACCTACCTTCAACAAGTCAACATCGGTATCTACTACCTACCTTCAACAAGTCAACATCGGTATCTACTACCTACCTTCAACAAGTCAACATCGGTATCTACTACCTACCTTCAACAAGTCAACATCGGTATCTACTACCTAACTTCAACAAGTCAACATCGGTATCTACTACCTAACTTCAACAAGTCAACATCGGTATCTACTACCTACCTTCAACAAGTCAACATCGGTATCTACTACCTATCTTCAACAAGTCAACATCGGTATCTACTACCTATCTTCAACAAGTCAACATCGGTATCTACTACCTACCTTCAACAAGTCAACATCGGTATCTACTACCTACCTTCAACAAGTCAACATCGGTATCTACTACCTAACTTCAACAAGTCAACATCGGTATCTACTACCTAACTTCAACAAGTCAACATCGGTATCTACTACCTACCTTCAACAAGTCAACATCGGTATCTACTACCTACCTTCAACAAGTCAACATCGGTATCTACTACCTACCTTCAACAAGTCAACATCGGTATCTACTACCTACCTTCAACAAGTCAACATCGGTATCTACTACCTACCTTCAACAAGTCAACATCGGTATCTACTACCTACCTTCAACAAGTCAACATCGGTATCTACTACCTACCTTCAACAAGTCAACATCGGTATCTACTACCTACCTTCAACAAGTCAACATCGGTATCTACTACCTACCTTCAACAAGTCAACATCGGTATCTACTACCTACCTTCAACAAGTCAACATCGGTATCTACTACCTACCTTCAACAAGTCAACATCGGTATCTACTACCTACCTTCAACAAGTCAACATCGGTATCTACTACCTACCTTCAACAAGTCAACAAGAGTAAATGCTTTTCAAAAATAAAGTACAGTGTTTAAAAAAACATGTATTGACAAATGATTTTCCAATACTGGTATTTCCAAATGCTTTAACTTCAGATCCCATTGAATCGACACTTGACAACAGAGAGGTTTCCTTACCATTCTAAAGACAAGTGGCATGGTTCTAAACTGACAAATGGATTTGTTCCAAACTCTTCTAAAGTGACCAGTGGTAGGTTCTAAGCACTTTAGAATACCTATGTGTTTAATAAAGTGGCATTTCTTTCCTTTCTCTTTTTTGCATATGTGTTAAAATGTGAATATCCCACAGGTTTGTGTTGTCCAGGTGTGTTTGCTGCTCTCTCTGCTAGCAGTCTGTGCAACAGGAGAGGATGGGGCTCTCCTGCAAAGTGTCCTCCCATCTCATACAGTTTACACCCCACACAATCCTTACTGCTACCTTACAGCAGCTTCTACTGAGGCCGATAGAGTAAATTACAGGGGATTTAATAAAGTAGGCTGCACAAATACATAGCACACAGTGCAATCTTTGTATGAAGTATCGCTGTGTGTGGCCTAAAAATATTGCCAGTAGTGAAGATTCAAGGCCCCCTGAAGGTTCAATGTCCTCTTAGAGAAGTTTCTACAGGATGCACTTCCTCACATTATAACAGTTTCACAGTCTTCACCTCAGAATGACATGGAGGTCTGACTCAGTCAACTGAACAAGACTGTGCGAAGAATGAGAACACAGTTCTTGGCTAAAGTTGTTCGATTCAAGTGTCTGCAAAGTCCAATCTAAACAATGTAATGGATCTCAAATAGCATTTGGCTCTCCCCAGATCAGACCTGAAGGAGTCCTTTCATTGCTATAAACTTGGCATTGATGGAAACATTGACGAGTCAAGCGCCCAGCTACCTTTTCTATCTCACTCTTATGCAACATTGAAGCTAAAAGCTGTGTCAAAGTGTCCTGGTAAATTGTTTTTTTAATGTACAATAGATTTCTCATTTCCTCAGACACGAGAAAAACAGAAATCTCTTGCTCTAACACAGGAGTTCGGTGGAACCTTAATTGGGGAGCTCGGGCTCGTGGAAATGACTGGAGTGGAATCAGTGGAATGGTATCAAACACATGGTTTCCATGGTTTCCAGGTGTTTGATCCCATTCCATTTGCTCCATTCCGGCCATTGTTAGCAGCCTCCATTAAGAATAAGTTCACATGCAGATAAGTACCTGCAGCATGCAATTCAAATCTGATATGGACTGGTCTTTGTCTCAGCTGGGCCTGTTTTGCCCTCAGGCTAACATAATGGAAGTCAGGAACTGCGAAGGCCAAACATGCAGATACATGCATGCAACCTGGCTGCCACCACTGACAGACCATCGTGCTCCTAAGTATGGATGGAAACGTTCAGCATGGTGGGCTGAACAACAACATGGTAGACAGGGGCAAAGATTTCCACAATCACTCAAAGTAAATTGCACATTGGTTTTCTTGTTCAACATTTAGTTGACCAATAGATGATTGTATCTCCTAACTTGGTATAGGCTCTGAGATGAAATAGGATATGAAGTCACTCTCCTATCTCATAGCAATAGGCTACTATAATATATAATACTATATATTTTAAGTAGGCTACTGGTCTATTTATTTTCGATGCTTATTGAATGAGAGACAGATCAAGGGTAGCTTAACATTTGTTGTGTAGCGGTAATAAACCAGTCATGTAAGACAATAAGAGACATGTCCTGCTGTAACGATACGCGCTGAGAGTCGGGAAGCAAGTTCAGGGAGTGAGTGTTTTAATAAAATAAACATCATGCAAAACCAGAAACACTAACAGCACACAGACATGAAACTGAAATAGAAACAGTGACACCTGGGGAAGGACCCAAAGGGAGTGACATATATAGGGAAGTAACCAAAGGGAGTAACATATATAGGGAAGGAACCAAAGGGAGTGACATATATAGGAAAGGACCCAAAGGGAGTGACATATATAGGGAAGGAACCAAAGGGAGTGACATATATAGGGAAGGACCCAAAGGGAGTGACATATAGAGGGAAGGAACCAAAGGGAGTGACATATATAGGGAAGGAACCAAAGGGAGTGACATATATAGGGAAGTAACCAAAGGGAGTGACATATATAGGGAAGGAACCAAAGGGAGTGACATATGGAGGGAAGGAACCAAAGGGAGTGACATATATAGGGAAGGAACCAAAGGGAGTGACATATATAGGGAAGGACCCAAAGGGAGTGACATATAGAGGGAAGGAACCAAAGGGAGTGACATATATAGGGAAGGAACCAAAGGGAGTGACATATATAGGGAAGTAACCAAAGGGAGTGACATATATAGGGAAGGAACCAAAGGGAGTGACATATGGAGGGAAGGAACCAAAGGGAGTGACATATATAGGGAAGGACCCAAAGGGAGTGACATATATAGGAAAGGAATCAAAGGGAGTGACATATAGAGGGAAGGAACCAAAGGGAGTGACATATATAGGGAAGGAACCAAAGGGACTGACATATATAGGGAAGGAACCAAAGGGACTGACATATATATGGAAGGAACCAAAGGGAGTGACATATATAGGGAAGGAACCAAAGGGAGTGACATATATAGGGAAGGACCCAAAGTGAGTGACATATATAGGGAAGGAACCAAAGGGAGTGACATATATAGGGAAGGACCCAAAGGGAGTGACATATAGAGGGAAGGAACCAAAGGGAGTGACATATATAGGGAAGGAACCAAAGGGACTGACATATATAGGGAAGGAACCAAAGGGACTGACATATATATGGAAGGAACCAAAGGGAGTGACATATATAGGGAAGGACCCAAAGGGAGTGACATATATAGGGAAGGTAATATGATATGATCAGGCTATGATTTAGGCCTATATACTGTGATAAAAGTAAAATAAATATTATACGACATACTATGTGAGATGGTAGACGACAATTTGTGCATAACTATGGTCTGAGCTGATTGTGGAAATATGCACACTTTCCAACTGACAAATATATAATCTACCAAGATTTAAAAATAACTGAAATTGGCACAAGATGGAGGTAATGTTGGAACAGCACTAACAAAATTACAGTTAACTAAAATGTACAGTTAATCCAGTATAAACTAATTTATAGAATTTAATACACAAGAGACAACATTCACAAATTCTACAGCACAAGGCAGAGTAATGTCTTAAATGTAAAACTAACAATTACTCAGTAATCCATGCATTCTGGGAATGCTATAAAATCCCAAAGTTATGGGCGGAGTTAGGAAGTTGGCTGTCAGAAGTATTACAATGTAAATGTACTTTTAATCCTCCTGTCTTCATATTTCAAGACGTGGCACATGAGCGTGGAGATACAACATAGATTGGACAAATCTCTGAGGATGCTGTAAGGGGCTCTCTCTGAGGATGCTGTGAGGTCTGGCTGTTTCTGAGGATGCTGTGAGGGCTGGCTGTCTCTGAGGATGCTGTAAGGGGCTCTCTCTGAGGATGCTGTGAGGTCTGGCTGTTTCTGAGGATGCTGCGAGGGCTGGCTGTCTCTGAGGATGCTGTGAGGGGCTGGCTGTCTCTCAGTATGCTGTGAGGGTCTGTCTCTGAGGATGCGGTGAAAGGCTGGCTGTCTCTGAGGATGCTGTGAGAGGCTGGCTGTCTCTGAGGATGCTGTAAGGGCTGTCTCTGAGGATGCTGTGAGGATCTGTCTGTCTCTGAGGATGCTGTAAGGGCTGTCTCTGAGGATGCTGTGAGGGTCTGTCTGTCTCTGAGGATGCTGTAAGGACTGTCTCTGAGGATGCTGTAAGGGCTGTCTCTGAGGATGCTGTGGGGGTCTGTCTGTCTCTGAGGATGCTGTAAGGGCTGTCTCTGAGGATGCTGTGAGGGTCTGTCTGTCTCTGAGGATGCTGTAAGGACTGTCTCTGAGGATGCTGTAAAGGCTGTCTGTCTCTGAGGATACTGTGAGAGGCTGGCTGTCTCTGAGGATGCTGTGAGAGGCTGGCTGTCTCTGAGGATGCTGTGAGTGGCTGGCTGTCTCTGAGGATGCTGTAAGGGCTGTCTCTGAGGATGCTGTGAGGATCTGTCTGTCTCTGAGGATGCTGTAAGGGCTGTCTCTGAGGATGCTGTGAGGGTCTGTCTGTCTCTGAGGATGCTGTAAGGACTGTCTCTGAGGATGCTGTAAGGGCTGTCTCTGAGGATGCTGTGGGGGTCTGTCTGTCTCTGAGGATGCTGTAAGGGCTGTCTCTGAGGATGCTGTGAGGGTCTGTCTGTCTCTGAGGATGCTGTAAGGACTGTCTCTGAGGATGCTGTAAAGGCTGTCTGTCTCTGAGGATACTGTGAGAGGCTGGCTGTCTCTGAGGATGCTGTGAGAGGCTGGCTGTCTCTGAGGATGCTGTGAGTGGCTGGCTGTCTCTGAGGATGCTGTGAGTGGCTGGCTGTCTCCGAGGATGCTGTAAAGGCTGTCTCTGAGGATGCTGTGAGGGTTATCTCTGAGGATGCTGTGAGGGGCTGTATCTGGATAGAGCCAGAGTGTTCAATGAATAAATGGGAGCTGAGTGAACGCAGCATGGTCCCGTAAAGCTATAGGAGGCCCTTCCCCAGGGCCAGGCCCTATGATTTATGACATGAACCAGAAATGGGAAGGGAGGGGAGTGGGACGGATGAAGAGATAGAGAGAAAGAGAAGGGAAGTCTGTCTTCAATCAGACTAGATGCCTCTGGGCCATGTTTTACTCTAGATTATAGATTCTGATAACTCAAATGGTGAACATTATTTTCACAGAGAGGGAGGATTCCTGACAGATATAAAGCATGATGTCACATTTTCAACATGCACACTTGGACGTTCCTGTCATTCCTGTCTTGCAGGAAATCACGCACAGAATGAGCAGTATGGCTTGTGGCATTGTCATGCTGGAGGGTCGTGTCTCAGGATGAGCTTATTGTTTTGTTCTGTTGTGTTTGATTAAACATTATGGACACTTACCACGCTGCGCATTGGTCCTTCGATCCTTCTCGCTACTCCTCAGAAGAGGAGGACGAGATCCGTTACATAGCTGGGGTAGCCTAGACCAGCAGTTCCCTAGTCCTCAGAAGAGGAGGACGAGATCCGTTACATAGCTGGGGTAGCCTAGCCCAGCAGTTCCCTACTCCTCAGAAGAGGAGGACGAGATCCGTTACATAGCTGGTGTAGCCTAGCCCAGCAGTTCCCAACTCCTCAGAAGAGGAGGGCGAGATCCATTACATAGCTGGGGTAGCCTAGCCCAGCAGTTCCCTACTCCTCAGAAGAGGAGGGCGAGATCCACTACATAGCTGGGGTAGCCTAGCCCAGCAGTTCCCAACTCCTCAGAAGAGGAGGGCGAGATCCATTACATAGCTGGGGTAGCCTAGCCCAGCAGTTCCCTACTCCTCAGAAGAGGAGGGCGAGATCCATTACATAGCTGGGGTAGCCTAGCCCAGCAGTTCCCAACTCCTCAGAAGAGGAGGACGAGATCCGTTACATAGCTGGGGTAGCCTAGCCCAGCAGTACCCTACTCCTCAGAAGAGGAGGGCGAGATCCATTACATAGCTGGGGTAGCCTAGCCCAGCAGTTCCCTACTCCTCAGAAGAGGAGGACGAGATCCGTTACATAGCTGGGGTAGCCTAGCCCAGCAGTTCCCTACTCCTCAGAAGAGGAGGGCGAGATCCATTACATAGCTGGGGTAGCCTAGCCCAGCAGTTCCCTACTCCTCAGAAGAGGAGGATGAGATCCGTTACATAGCTGGGGTAGCCTAGCTGGGGTAGCCTAACTAAGAAAAGCCCACCGCAAAGTATTCATCAGCCCATTATCCCGTCACATCTATGACATCTAAACATGAGTTGCCAAATACAAGTACACTGGCAGTACATTTTTTTATGTTGAGAAATAAGTCCTGTCATGTTTATTAAAAAAGATGCAGGGTTGAGCTCAATTCCTAACTCACTCAGCTATTACATTCAGGGAGTGTAGACCAAAAAGCAATGATCTGGAAACAAATGTATTTCTTTGTTCAGGAGGCAGAGTGGCGTGGGAGGCAATTCATTGAATATAAAAAATAGTTATGTAAAAAGGGTTGTGTTTGCTGCAGTTCTGTGGTGAGTTTTATAGCATGCTAAATGAGGCCATAAATGTAACTAGTTGTAGCCCAGCAGTTCCCAACTCCAGTCCTCGAGTACCCTCACAGCACACGTGTTGTAGCCCAGACAAACATACCTGATTCAACTCATTGAGGGCCTGATGATTAGTTGACAAGTTGAAGTGTGCTTGTCCGGGGCTACAATAAAACTGTGTACTGTTGGGGATACTGGAGGACCGGAGCTGGGAACCACTGGCCTAGGCTACTATATGCCAGTGTGGGGTTAGCATGGTAACTGGGCTGAGTTTAAACCTTGACAAGTGTTGCCCAAGGATAAATGTCTGCTGAGTGAAAAAGGTGTCAGAGTCAGACCTCTTGGCATCACAACTTTTTTTTATTTAACTAGGCAAGTCAGTTAAGAACAAATTCTTATTTACAATGACGGCCTACACAGGCCAAACCCAGATGATGCTGAGCCAATTGTGCGCTGCCCTATGGGACTCCCAATCACAGCCAGTTGTGATACAGCCTGGATTTGAACCAGGGTGTTTGTAGTGATGCCTCAAGCACTGAGATGCAGTTTCTTAGACTACTGCACCACTCGGGAGCCCCAACTTCTTCTGCACTGGTGTCAGAAATGGGATGGAGTTCACTGAAGGTGTGTTTTCGAGTGGGGTGTCCTAGAGCAGAGAGGTGCAGTTATATTTCACCTATCCTGCTAGGTCTGGAAAGGTAACAGCAAAATTATCAAAGGTGTTAGTAATTGTCACTGAAAGTTACAGAAAAGCAAGACAAGATTGTGAGGTTTGGCAAGGTTGTTGTAAGGTACTGGGTGTCGTGAGTGGTGAACCACGGCCACCCCACTAAACACTTGGTGCTCAAAACAAAATCCCCCAGACACGGGGAACGATACCATAAACCAACACGTTCGTCTGTATCAAACACCAGGGTTACAATAATCAATCCCGCACAAAGAAACGTGCGGGCCGGCTGACTAATAAAGCCCAAATAATTACAACAAACTCAAAACAGGTGTAATCAATAAACACATAAGGAGGGGAGAAAATAATCAGTGGCAGCTAGTAGGCCGGCGACGACGACCGCCACCCGAACGGGAAGGGGAGCCACCTTCGGTCTGAGTCGTGACAGTTGTGAGGTTTGTAAATCTCATTATACGTTGAAGAGCATATAGCACTTGGAGGCACATTCCCGCTCCTCTTGCAAAACACAATCGTAGAAAACAAACGGTCCTCAATCAGCCGTTTGAATTTCCCCAGAGGCACCAATTCATCCAAATTGAGAGAGCCTTACATAACCGATAAAGACCAACAACACTAGGCCTATATTGTAAAGGCTAATATTATAACACCAATATTTAATGGTGTTAGTCTCCTGGTACAAATAACCACTCCTGTTACATCACTTTACTATTTCTATCTGCTTCAGAATTTCCTTAGAATTCCTTCCCGCGGCTCCGAACATCACGTTTCCCGGTAAAACTAATTCAGGGGGATGTATGGGGTGTGTATGACGCACAGGTCGTGTAGACTATACCGAATAGTAGCGGGATGAATACTGTAGGCTATTCTTTGCCTAACCATTCGATGATTCGGGGCGGGGTGTGAGTAGTGGCCGGCCGCACCAATTTCTGCAGAACAAGATTGGGCTTTGGGTTCTATAAGGGAATGGGATTCCTGCCTGCGCGCACCAGATAGTGCTTCAGCCACATTGTAAGTTTATACATTTTCCATACGCTTTTTTTGTTTGTTGTGCATGCAAACCTCGTCTACATTTAAATAATACAAAAATGTTGTGATTTAACGAATTAGCTCACAATGTCTCAGTGTATATGCCTAATTATCCTTTTGAGGGACATACTTGGAAACATAATGTAGGTTTTTATAGACAAACTTTTGAATTCAATGGGTGGTTTTGAGGATGTTATTCTAAGTGCAAAGTTGTTAAGTAATTTTTTTTTAATGTAAAATAATCGTGTAGGCTAATAAAATAAATAGGCTGAAGTGAATTGATCACAAATCCCTCTAATGATGGTGTCCATTGGATAGGCCTACCTGTCGTCGCAGTTTGCGTTCATTTAAGTTCAGCAAGTGAATAGTCTACTCTGAAATGTTAAACATTTAGGGCTACAAAGATAATACAGCTACCTTGTTGATAATAGTTAGGCTATAGACAGCATGCGCAACTTGTATGTTCAACATGTTTGAAGAGTGTATTGAACAAATTAATTCGGTTCAAATTATTATGGAAAATATATCTCTTTGCCGTGGATAAATCAAAAATAAACAGTAGAATGGTATGTGTGCGTAAGTGCATGTGTTCTTGAAATTAATTGTAAGAAATTCTTGTCCATTTGCCAAAATCATGTTCTGAGAACATTTGGATAACTTTCTCAAACATTCTGTGACAGTCTTTGTTCCCAAAATTGGTGTGTTGGTTGTAGATAAATGGTGTTCACTGGTAGTGGAGCCTCCTGCCAGCTGGATGCTGTAACAGTATTTCACAGACACTCCAGACTACTGCAGATCATGCTTATCATACTACCCACCATTAATCACCATGCTGTACAGTTGCATAATAGACCATTCCCCTGTTAAAGTACGTTTGTTCACTAATGAAGTTTGTCACTGGATGACGCCTTATGATGCTGGGGTGTTAGTACCTTATGATGCTGGGATGTTAGTACCTTATGATGCTGGGTAGTTAGTACCTTATGATGCTGGGATGTTAGCACCTTATGATGCTGGGATGTTAGCACCTTATGATGCTGAGATGTTAGCACCTTATGATGCTGGGATGTTAGCACCTTATGTTGCTGGGATGTTAGTACCTTATGATGCTGCGATGTCAGCACCTTGTGATGTCTTGTTTTCTAACCGTGTATATCTAAAACCTCAAAGGGTTAATCGGCTGTCCCCATAGAATAACTATTTGAAGAACCCTTTTTGGTTCCAGGTAAAAACTATTGAAGCCAACACTTTTAGGTTCCTTGTAGAACCTTTTCTACAGAGGGTTAATTTGGGAAACCTTTTTTTCTAAGACAGTGTGATTGTTCTTTGGCCCAGATGAATGTCCACACGTTTGATTCTGGATTTTAGATGAGCGCCCCCCCCCCCCCCCCCCCCAATGCTTTATGAATAAAGGCAGCCAGCACTCACAAAGATGGTACATTATTTTGTTTCACTCCATAGTTTGACTTTCCAGGAAACCATGAATCAAGGCTTGAGGTTGAGCAGGTACAATGTTTGTGATATGCTGGTTGTAAACTCAAGACACGATGTTGAGTCTTCGTCTGACCAGATAAACACAGTCAAGCACAGTTTATAGGTGCTGCACACACACACACACACACACACACACACACACACACACACACACACACACACACACACACACACACACACACACACACACACACACACACACACACACACACACACACACACACACCACAGAGCAGAGTGAATACATCCATCAGTAGGTCCAACCCAGAGACCAGACCATCTAGTGACTGTTTATGGTTTCCTGTTTATATTGCTGTTGGGGCAAATATTTTTTTCATGTTCAGGAAATTGCTCCAGGTGTGTTTACAGGTTCTGTCACGGCTTCTTCGACACCACATGAAGGCTCCTCATCAAATCCATTCATTATAACCCACACAATAATTCACATTTCCTTTTGCTGTAGGATTCTGTCCTGTTGTGAGAAACTGGTGAAATGAAGATCCTGCATCTGTAACCATTATTCTGCCCTGCCCTCCACCTCTCTTTCCAAATAACATTTTAATTTAGATGGGATACTTTTGTTAAGACCAAGTTTGGATACTTTCTCATTATATCATTCAGTGTTGCTCTATTTCCTTTCAGGATAAACACAGTGTTCTCTTCCTGTTGTGTCAGTCTGCATCACAATGCCCATGGACGTGCACCCTTCATTTGTTGCGGGATATCATAATGGGGAATTTCCGCTTAATACACAAGACAGAGCCAATTAACGGGAAAGTGGCCTTTCAGACCATTTAGGGCAATGTGTAATTGTTTCACCCCCAAGCTCAGACTTGATCTTGCCAAAGCCACATATACGTCTGTCAAAAGTTTGCAACACAAACAATACCGTTTTTAGTCTTCAATGACATGCAAACCACAACAGCCACATCAATAAGTGCCCTGACTTAATTTCTCAGATGTACTGCATCATATCACAGCCAAATCAGAGAAGTGTGCTAAGTTTGAAGCCAATAACAGCCAAGAAATAACATCTAATCAGTGCTACTCCAACTGCTTATGGTTCAAGTAGCCTTACATACTGTTATGGTTAAGCAATCTGGTACAATGTGATCATTACAATATGAATTCAGTGTAGTGTTCTGTTCTATTGATGATCAAGGTCACACAGTACAATGTTATTAATATTGTGTAATTACTGTGGTTGTTACTGTACTGCACGGCAACACTATTGTAGCCAACACTACATTACTTAAATCTGCAACATTGGTTTGCTGAAACCTCAGCCACTGATAGATGTCAACTGCATCACTCACCAACCGCCACATTGTGAATAACAGTAAGACTGCAGAAACCACTGCTGCCAAGGTGATCTAATTCAGCTTCATGACAAATAAGAATCTATAATAACGTTTCACAGGCTTCTGAATTTTCAACATGATTGAAATGAGCTGTGATAGTGGTTGTCTGGAAAAGCTGCTGCCACTCCCCCTGTAAAAAGCCTTTTGAGAAACACTCTGGCTGTGTAAACAAACTGACTGTGTTCACATAGCTACCCGAAGAACACAATTCACATTTTTTTTTTTTTTCTTGAGTTTCCAGACTCAGTGTCCAGACATTTTACCCATATCAGATTTGCTCATTCACACAGATGTAGCCTCTGAAGTAGATGGCCGGGCGGGGTGGATGTGGAGCCAGAGAAAGCAGGGGTTCAAAGTGTAGAACACAGTTCCTACATTTGAATATAAAAATGGATTTTATCGAACACGACTATGCTACATTTTTATCTCTGGGACCCTCAGGATGACAAATCAGAGCAAGATTACTGAATGTAAGTCAATTATTTACCTTCAGAGGTGAATATATCAAACCAGTTGCTGGGATAAACGTTTTTTGCTGTTGTGCACTCTCCTCAAACTATAGCATGGTATTTTTTCACTGTAATAGCTACTGTAAATTGGACAGTATGTTAGATTATCAAGAATTTAAGATTTCTGCCCATATAAGACATGTCTATGTCCTGGAAAGTTTGCTGTTACTTACAACTGTCATGCAAATCACATTAGCGCACATTAGCTCAACCATCCCAGTATAGGGACGCCGATCATGTAGAAGTTAAAATGTTGGGGTGGTTGCCATGGTAATGGCAGGTCATGTGCAAAAAAAGGAACACTTCAGAGTAAATCAGTTCTGATTTGAGCATCTAGACTGAGGTCACATATGTAGCATCAGGATTGAGATCCACATACAGTATGGTGGTGGTATACAGTAAATCATAAGTCAAAAGATCAGATTCCATGTGTTTTTTGTTGTTGCTGTTTACACATTAGGGACAAGATTAGATAGGTATCAGATATGGAAATAATGTACAAAAGATCTGAATTGGGCTGCCTGTGTAAACACTGCCCCTGTGGTCCACAGCCAGACTAGCATGACCTGTAGTTCTGTACATTGAACAGCCAAGTTTCTTTGTTTACACCTCCTAAAGCCTCAACGCCTGTGTATAAAACACAGCCGGCACCAGCTGTAAATCCAAAGTGATAAGAAGTAAATGTTAGGCTTCTCTATTTAGAGAAAGAGGAGGGGAAGAAGGACATTGTATTGGTTATCCCATAGGTCTAGGACGTCTTGTCAGCAGAGCTAACAACAGCATACAGCTGTAGTGAAGAGCTCTGAAATAGGATCCATTCACGTCTTCGGGCTTTATGATGATGATGATGATGATGATGATGATGTGTATGTTTAATGGAACAGTCATGCAGCTAAAGCAGTTCATAACTGATGCCTACCAGAACCCCACAGTCATCAGTTCAACAGTCAACATGGATTGATAGGTAACAAACAGAAATGAAGCTTGAAATCAACCAGCCACTGAAACCCTATTGTTGATTTATATGTTATGTTAAAGAGTCAGTCTTGGATAATTGTACTGGACCGTTCTGACCATAGACAATCTTGACCTTGACTCGTCATGAAGAGGTAAACAAAATGTTGGTGGTGCAATCATTGTCCTGTAGAAAGCTTTAAAGTACTCCCTAAGTTAACAGATCCCTTGTGCCTGAATGTTCACGGTCAATCTGTGACCACAGTTTCTGAGTGGAATAGATGATTTGCCATTGAAAACAATGGGCCCCCACTTTTTTAGACCTCACTCTGTTGACTGGAAAGAAACTGCTTTGAACGATGCCTAAATAAACTGAGGTAGAGAACAGAGTGAAGGAAATGTGCATGGAGATCTGTTAGACCCAGATGTAAGTATATTCATTGGACTCTGACCTGAACAAATGAGATGTCAAGACCGCCCTTTCAATCACTGTCATTCAAATGCGATTCTTGTTTGAAATGGGAGTCTGCAAATCCTGATTACGTCCAGATGCATCCGGTTAGGATGGACCCCCGTTTCCTGAATTTCTCAACTCATTGGGATCGGGCCTCAACAAGCAATGGTATAAGACTCTTAAACAACCAGACACATACAGTACACATTAACCAGGCACAGATAATCCAGATAATCCATAGATAAAGTATTTTCAAAACGGCCTTTGTCCTAAATATGTTTATAGGCTGTTTTACATTAGCTGAATCCTGTCCTAAAGACATTTATAGGCTGTTTTACATTAGCTGAATCCTGTCCTAAACACATTTATAGTCTGTTTTACATTAGCTGAATCCTGTCCTAAAGACATTTATAGGCTGTTTTACATTAGCTGAATCCTGTCCTAAAGACATGTATAGGCTGTTTTACATCAGCTGAATCCTGTCCTAAAGACATTTATAGGCTGTGCTGTATATTAGCTGAATCTTGTCCTAAAGACATTTATAGGCTGTGCTGTACATTAGCTGAATCTTGTCCTAAAACACATTTATAAGCTGTGTTGTGCATTAGGTGAATCCTGTTCGGGAGTGAAAGAAGAACAACAATTCAGATAAGCGGCCCACTTCGACATGCTCTTGGTCTAGAATGTGGTGCACACATGCCATACTGCCAGGCAGGAAATGAACTCTTCTGTTCCCTTAACATCAAAATAGATGGCACTGGCAATGTCTCAAATGGACACAAATGTCCTAAAAGTGTGATAGAGGACCAGTGTGTGTGTGTGCACTTAGAAAAAAGGCTTTCAAAAGGGTTCTTCGGATATCCCCATAGAAGAACCCTTTTTGGTTCTATGTAGAAACCCTTTTGGTTTTTAGGTAGAACCCTTTTTCCATGTAGCACCCTCTATGGAAAGGATTCTTCATGGAACCCAAAAGGGTTCTTGAAAGGGTTCTCCTACACAGTAAATTTATCTGAGTAAATTTTACTCAAATTGAATACAATTATACTCTACAAAAGATATAATTTGGTCCCAGTCTAAATAGAGTAAAAATAACTATTGTTGCAGTTACATTTTTAGAGTTATTTCTACTCTATTCTGTGTTTATATTTAACTCTACAAACTGTAATTTACTCAATTTAGAGTAACATGGAAACAACTCTACTGCCAATTCACTCAAAATAGAATTAAATATTATCAGTCAAGAGTATGTCAATCCAGTCAATCCATCAATCCAGTGTCATCGCCCACACTTCTGAGGTACATGCACACACACACACACATGCATGTGCAATCGTGTGCAAACACACATAGACACACGCACACATTAATACAAACACGCACGCACACACACACAAGCAATCAGGGACCTTAGATGTTGTCTGATGCACTACATCTGGAACTGATTGGCTATCTATTTACAGAGCAGCAACCCAGAGAAATCCATTTCATCCAGATGCTTCATGTTTGGCCAACTGTGCTCTGAAGTCATTAAATGTTTGACCTTGATTTTACTGTAAGATACACAAATTGTCACAGTACCCTTTCCTCCACCTCCACATTGCCACAAACTATTTTAAAAAATGTAGGATCTAATTTAGGCACTGATATGTAACCAGTGTGAAATAACTAGCTAGCTAGTTAGTGATGCGCGCTAGTGGCATTTCAATCGGTGACAACACTCTCTGAGACCTTGAAGTAGTTGTTTCCCTTGCTCTGCAGTGGTCCAAGGTACTAATGTAAAGGCTTTTGTGGAGCGATAGGTAACGATGCTTCGTCTGAGGCAGTTGTTGATGTGTTCATAGGATCCCTATTTTTTAGCCCAGGTTGGGGTGAGGAGAGTGACAGGAGCAACACTGTTACACATGCATGAGCAGGGTTGGGTAGGTTACTTTCTAAATGTAATGCGTTAGTTACTAGTTACCTGTACAAAATTGTAATCAGTAATGTAACGTTTGGATTACTCAAACTCAGTAATGTAATCTGATTACATTTTGATTACACTTTTTGGTTACTTTCCCTTAAGCGGCATTAGAAGAAGCCAAAAATGTATGTTACCAATTGATCGACATCTATTGCAGGATAAATCAATGTTAAAGTTTACATAGCTGGCCATATATGGATGTTAAATTTGACTTTATGGGTTGGTTATGTAGGCTTCTTCTAACCCATCACTTTCTACTACATGTAATAATACGATTAAATTTTATTTTTACATTAAAATCTATCAGAATTCCAGTCATTCCAATAAATGTCATGCCCCTTGATCTTCAAGAATAGGATTTGGAAATATGAAAGTATAGATTAGCCAAATTGTTTTATCTGAGCATGACCCCAAAATGAAGGACTTATTAGCCAGCTCTACTCTGTTGTTTATGATTTTGTTGTCATGAAGGATTGATTGGGCTCATTGATTTGGGTTGAAAGATGAATTCTTCGCTCATGGAATGGCATGCTTTGAGCACTACTGAAAAGTGCAATTTACATGGGAAAAATGAATGCCATATGCTGCACTTGCTATAGGCCTATTGTTTACCTTTTTGTTGGTGACACTTTAATATCTTGATAATATGCAGATGTTTAAATGGCAAATCCACAGATGAAACAATAACAAAACGGTTGCCCCGCCTCTGTTTTGATAAATAGCTAAGGGATGGGCCTGGAGAAATGTAACCACTCTCAGATTAATAGACAAAGACTGGTCATCCATGATATCAAAATTATTGATTTCAAAATGACTGATCATCCATGATATCCATGTTATGAGGCTATACAGTGTTGGTTTACATTTACAATGTTTACAAACAATGGAGTAAAACATTCTTATATTTTGAGTTCTCATGTCATGTCTTTACTATCATTAAATTGAAGACTTACAGTTTTTATCAAAGATTCTCTGTAATTAGTATTACACGATCAACTGATTAATCATGTAACTGTAATTAACTAGGAAGTCGGGGCACCAAGGAAAATATTCAGATTACAAAGTTATAATTTCCTAATATAACTTTTCAGATATTTTATATCTGATCAATTAGTCTTCGAATTAATTAATTATTTACTTTACCTCACGTTAGTCTCATTTCAAACGTCGAAAATTGTTGGTTATCTGCATGAACCCAGTCTTCACTATGAGTCATACATCAATTGTCTTAAATAATTGATTTATTAACTAACCAAACAATCACAGAAGTGCATAAACAAACAAGTAAATATGTTTACAAGAAATGATAGGGGAATGTGCCCTAGCGGGCTAAACCGGCATGGCGACTTGTTAGACGAAAGGGGAGTGGGGGTCAGCTGAGAAGTCACTACAGAGTAGATAATTATAACAATTGAAATGCTAATCCTTTGCACATGAACGCTCACTCATTCGGGAACAATTACAATCAATATATATATATTTACGCTCAGTGTGTCGTCTTGATCACTGTTGAAAAGTTTGTTTCTTTCGTAGACTTGTCCGTCTCTCTCTCTCTGTCGTGGTTAGAATGGATAGTTCAGAGTGACATTCATTCATGTTTCGGCGGTTGTCGTTCTTCGCGTTCAATGATACCGAATTCCTAGCTGCAGACTAGTAATTAATATCAAAGACTTGTTCTTATTCTGTCGGTATCGATAGTCTTAAGAGTTTAACCACGTGGTATGGTTAAAAGATTCAGCAATCATCTGCAACCTTTGTCCTCTCGTGATTGAGAGAAAACATGGTCTGTTGAAAACTTCTCAAAGTTGGGGTTTTATTCGGGAGTTGCAGAAAAGGGCCTGCACCAGGATGCCCGACCCTAACTGGGCTCATGGGCGGTCCTCTGATTTAGTTAAACTCAAAAGGGAATTGGAGTGTCCTTCATTAAACAGTCCAAAATCACATTACACAATTTTACAAACAGTATCATCCTCACTCGTTCATCTTATACAACAATTAGATGTAAACCTCATATCTGAGGCTATTATATTAACAGTGTTATGGTAATGTGGCCGCACCGTCTCTCATGAGTTTTACAAACTTGTACCAAGCGGACCAGTTCATAGCTGAATTCTTCACCGATCTTTTATACCTTCTCCGGAACATAAATGTTGTTCAGACCTCAAGTTCTGTGAGGTGGAAGAAATTCGTTTGTTCTGAAAATTCACTCTGTCACTATACTGTGGCCATGAGGAGATAATCTCTTCCAGAAATTTACGACCTCTCTGACCACAGCAGTCTAGTTGTAGGAGGCAGGGAGAGGGGGATGGGGCTTGCTGTACCCAAAGAGGGCAACATCATGACAACTGTGACAGTTGAATTAAGCTCATGAGGCACATATACATACAATTTATAAGTCTAAAAATGGATGTAGCAACTACAGATTGTCCCTTGTAAGTCTATTAAAAGTGTACAAGGTTGAGCATGTGTACATTAGGCCTATGGATTTTTTTTTTGATTAGCATGAATTAGATTGAGCAATAAAAGCCCCACCTTTAGTCCATAGACTGGGATCCGCATTATGCTGATGTTGCAAGACCACATTTTTCACCGGCTGTCCACTGGTTTCAAAAACAATGATTGATAGGCAGCTTTAACTTCTTGAATTCAAACATTTATTGGGTTCAAATACACGTATAGATTTGTGAACAGCCATCCACAACAACAACAATCCATGAGGCGCAAATAGCTAAAAGAGAGAGCAGCAGTGTGATTCACATCAATGCGCTATGTAGATATCAATAATAAGTCATATCCGTATCGCCGTAGACTACACCACTGCTGTCATCCTTGCCGCCAAGCATTTATTCAAGTTGGATAATCTTTTGAAGCCGACAGCAGTCGCACCATTAGAAGACATAGCTTTGACTGTAGACTACAGAAGCCCATTCCTGCTCTTTTCCCGCAATCCATCAAACACATTTGGTGTGCCATCATATTGGTCTCTGATTTGTGGTCAGACTCGCTCAGGTAGAACAAACTTAAACTTGCTCCTTTTTTCAATGCTGATTTGAATGTCATTGAAAAAAACAGAAGTGTTAGATTTGTTTATTTCGCAAAAAAATGTCGTAATCATGTCGTTTTTCAGATGTATCTGTACATGTAATCCTACTCCCCAACCCTGAGCATGAGCATGAGTAGAGCAAAATAATCTGTTATCCTGTAAGAAACATTTATAAATGAAGGCCAGGATGTCACAGGATGCTATGTTTAAATTAGATCTAACCACATTTCAGTTGAATCTGTTGTCAACACAACTTGATCTGATAAACAGCAACTTTCTGTGTTCCAACAGTTGATCTGTCCATGTTTGTGTTCAAGGAGAGAGACTAGAGAAACGTTCCAACATGGAGGGGACACAGGGCCTCCTGGCCATCTTCACCATAGCAACATGTTTTCTGGTTAACGGAGCACAAAAAACAGGTAAGCATGTTTGTCTCCTGACATCTGAATCATTCCAGAATGCAGATCACAGTCCTGAATGGCATAAACATAGAAGCATTGAAGAAATACCACACAAATGCAAAATGATGACCAACTCTTTGGGGCTTTAGACTGCTGAGCAGTTATAAGAAATTGTTTTTTATAAAAGCACAATAAAAATAATATTTGATTAATAGATTGATTTATTGATTAATTGCTTTCATTGCTCATCCCATGCACAAAAAACCTTGTGGTTTAGACACTTGTACGGAATTCCATAGGCTGACGATTGTTTTCTACCCCTCCCAGTCTGCAAGGAAGAGGCCGTGGCCGACATCGTCTTCCTAGTGGATGGTTCATGGAGCATCGGCTCAGAGAACTTCAAACAGATTCGGCAGTTCTTGTACACGCTGGTTAACAGCTTTGAAGTGGCCCCCGACCAGGTGCGCATCGGTTTGGTCCAGTACAGCAACACACCACGCACTGAGTTCCTCCTCAACACCTTCCAGGACAAACAGGACATCCTGCAGTACATTACAAACCTGCGTTATATGGGTGGTGAAACCAACACGGGCCTGGGCCTGGACTTCCTGCTGAACGAGCTCTTTGTTGACCGCGCAGGGAGCCGGGTGAATGAGAACGTGCCCCAGATCGGTGTGGTGATCACTGACGGTGAATCAATGGACAATGTGGGGCTGCATGCCCTTAAGCTGAAGAAGCAGGGTGTCACGCTGTACGCCATCGGGATCAAAGAAGCAGACGAAGATCAGCTGAAGGAGATTGCCACTACACCTCACAACCAGCATGTGTACAGCGTGTCAGACTTTGCTGCGCTGCAGGGGATCTCCCAGAGCCTCATCCAGGTGCTATGTACTACCGTAGATGAGGCAAAGAGACCAATATCCAAAGTGGTACAAGGTACTATAACGGTGTATTTATTGTTTCCATTTGAAAAATATTCTTTATAAATAAATTACATTATTATTTTCCTTAATCTCCAGAGTGCCTCAACGCCACAGTGGCTGACATTGTGTTCCTTGTGGATGGCTCCACCAGCATCAGCCCTACAAACTTCCAGGAGGTTCGGAGGTTTCTCCACAGCTTCATCGAGGGTCTGGATATTGGAGCGGACAAGGTTCGCATAGGACTGGCCCAGTTCAGTAATGAGATCCAGAAGCAATTCCATTTGGGGGAACATACGGACCAAAGGGCCCTACTGGAGCAAGTGGACAGGCTTCCACAGCTCGGGGGAGGCACAGCCACCGGCAAAGCCATTACTGTCCTTCGGGAAGAGTTTTTCACCAAGGCAAACGGTAGCCGCGCTGATCAGAGGGTGCCTCAGATTGCTGTGGTGCTCACCGACGGGGCGTCTGCGGACAAGGTAACGCTGCCAGCCAAGGCGCTAAGGCAGCAAGGGGTCATTGTGTTTGCTATTGGAGTTGGGGCAGCCAACACCAACGAGCTGAAGGATATCGCTAACAGGCCCCATGAGCGTTTCCTGGTCAACATAGAAAGTTTCCAGGCCCTACAAACACTTTCTCAGGGTCTGTTGCAGACTGTCTGTGTCTCCATGGAGAACCAGAGGATGGGTAAGGGACTTTTATAAGGAAACATACTGTATGTTGTAACAAATTGTGAATGTTGAACTTGCAAACTATGTAATCCAAGTGACTTGTTCTACCATGGGATGCCATTCTATGTAAAAGTATGCAACCTTGAGAGGCAGACATTGGTTACGGCCGCTTGTGCCAACATTAAAGTCAACATTCAAAGGAACATTTCTAAAAATGAAAATAAAATATGACATACATTCACACTGTTGTCATAGCAATTATTATTTCTTTTTTCAGCTCTAATCCCAAAGTTCTCTGATATCTTCTTCCTGGTGGACAGCAATATGATGCAGGCAGACTTCCAGCTGGTCAGAACCCTTCTGATGCGACTGGTCAACCAACTCAACCCGAGCACTAAAACGATGCGCCTGGGTCTGGCCCAGTTTGCCCAGGACACCAAGGTGGAGTTCTTACTGAACACCCACAACACCAAGGAAGAGTACTTGGCAGCTCTTAGGAAATTCAGGCTGCCGCTGCGTCCCAACAGGTCTCGTCACCTGGGCGATGCCCTGGAATACGCCCGTGCACACTTCTTCACTACAGCGTCTGGTGGCCGTAATGAACAAGGCTACCGGCAGTTTCTAGTCACAGTGACAGGGGGGGATTCGAAGGATAACGTGATGAAGGTGGCACGTACTATCAAATCTGAAGGGACAACCATTGTGTCTATCGGGTTGGGTGAATCTACACTTCCAGAGCTAAAGTTAATGGCCACCTCGCCATTCTTTTACCAGACTACATCCATCACCTCTGTGCTAAAGACTGTCTTTGAGACTGAAGAGGTGGTCACTGTGACTGACGGTAAGGGCATTTGTGGATTTTTGCTGAATTAAGTGAATATCTGATCTCTTGTGAAATAGTTGCTCATTATACATAAAGGATAGCAGATTGCTGTTGACTAACAATTTCCTCTCTATTGCAGATTGCAGTGAAGCTTCACTGGCTGACATTGTGTTTATAGTTGATGAGTCTTCGAGCAATAGAACTGCAAACTTCCAGCTGGTTCGTGGATTCATCCACAAGATAGTAGACGGCCTAGATATAGACTTCAACAGGGTGAGGGTGGGCATCGTCCTCTATAGCAACAAGGCCTCGGCCCAGGTCTACCTCAACTCCTTCCAAGAAAAAACAAATATCCTTCAGTTCATCAAGATCCTGCCCTACCGTCGCGGTCTCACATACACTGGCGAGGCCCTGGAGTATGCCAGGGAGAAGATGTTTATCAAGGAGAGGGGCAGCCGGAAAGAACAGGGGGTGCAGCAGGTGGCGATAGTCATCACCGGAAAGTCCCAGGACAACGTAACTTCTCATGCCGCTGCACTGCGCAGAGCTGGCGTCACTGTCTATGCAGTGGGGATCAAGGATGCTGACGAGAACGAGCTGAGACAGATCGCTTCAGATCCCCCTAACAAGCACGTATTGCATGTGGACAGCTTTGCCAAGCTCAAGACCCTGGAGAAGAGCCTGAAGAAGAGTGTGTGCTACAACATCCTTAAAAAAGCAGTCAAAGACAACGCAAGGACATACACTGCCAAGCAAAGTGAGATCAAAATGACTGTAACAATGCTTCTTGTTGTTTAATTTGTAGAGGAATGTCGATACAGACATAATGTGATCTCCGAGATGACACTAGTGCTTTCTTTTCTCTTTTGATTCTAGGCTGTTTGCAGACAGATGAAGCAGACATGTTCTTCCTGATCGACCACTCAGGGAGTATTGAATATCCAGACTTTGCTGACATGAAGACATTCATTAACAAATTCATAAACACATTCCACATCGGACCGCATCATGTCCGCGTGGGTGTGGTAAAGTTCTCTGATACACCAGCTCTTGAGTTTGATCTGACAACCTACCCTGACAAACCTTCAGTGGAGAAAGCAGTGGATGGTATCATCCAACTTGGAGGCGGGACAAAGACCGGATTAGCGCTGAACTCTATGGGTCCGCACTTTGATCGGGCTAAGGCCACCCGAAGTCACAAAGTTCGCGAGTACCTCATTGTCATCACAGACGGAGAGTCTGAAGACAACGTGAAGGATCAAGCAGCAAAGCTGAGGGCGCAGGGCATCACCATATATGCCATTGGGGTGAATCTAGCTAACGA
This sequence comes from Oncorhynchus mykiss, assembly GCF_013265735.2. Lineage (NCBI taxonomy): Eukaryota > Metazoa > Chordata > Actinopteri > Salmoniformes > Salmonidae > Oncorhynchus > Oncorhynchus mykiss. The sequence continues at coordinate 14,173,184 of NC_048566.1, read as the reverse complement.
TACACAGCTGCTGGAGATTGCTGGCAGCCAAGAGAAGAAGTTCTTTGTCAACAACTTTGACGCTCTGAAACCAATAAAAAATGACATCATCACAGATATCTGCTCCCCTGATAGTAAGGGCATCTCTATTGTTTTTAAGTGTTACATCTTATTTATTTTCAGTAAAAATATGAAACACCTTGTCTCTTGCCAGGGATTGATTATGAGCACACATTGAGTTATAACAACAGCTAAATTAATATTTGTTCTCTATTCATAGTTTGCAACGACATGAAGGGGGACGTCCTCTTCTTGATTGACAGCTCAGGTAGCATTAACAACCCAGACTTCCAGAAGATGAAGGTCTTCATGCAATCCATCATCAACAAATCTGACATAGGCCTGGATAAAGTGCACGTGGGCATCATACAGTTCAGCACCAGCCAACAGGTGATCTTCCCTCTCAACAAGCATAACGATAAGGAAGGCATGTTGCAGGATTTACAAACGATGCAACAGATAGGCGGGGGCACACACACCGGCAGAGCCCTGTCCTACACCTCACAGTTCTTTGACCCACCGAAAGGAGGGCGCACTAACGTGAAGCAGTTCCTGATTGTCGTAACCGATGGTGAGGCGCAGGATGAGGTCATGTCTCCTGCCAAGAAACTTCAAGACAAGGGTGTGATCATCTACGCTATTGGGGTGGTCAATGCCAACAATACACAATTACTGGAGATCAGTGGCGCACAGGAGAGGGTCTACTCCGAGAGGGACTTTGATGCACTCAAGGCTTTGGATAGCCAACTGGCATTGGCAATCTGTGATCCGGAGAGAGGTGAGTGCCACTTGTTTCATGAAACATTACTTAAAAGCAACAATGAGTTCACATTTCTTAGATTTTGACATTGATATTTTCCTCTATCTCTTCTTCTCTTCCACCAGAGTGTGTGAGGACGGAGATCGCAGACATCATTTTCTTGGTGGACGGCTCCACCAGCATCAGCTCAGATAATTTTGACATAATGAAAAACTTCATGATGTCCGTGGTCAATGAAACCTCTGTTGGGGAGAAGCAGACACGCTATGGTCTGATTGTCTTTTCAGACAACCCCGAGTCTAAATTCACACTCAACGAATACAAATCTAAGCGAGACGTCAATAGTGCCATCACAAAGCTTAGAGAGCCCAGTGGAGACACTTACACTGGAAAGGCACTCAAGTATTCCTTGGGTTATTTTGGTGCACAGTACGGCGGGCGAAAGGCCCTAAATGTTCCCCAGTGGTTGATGGTGATCACAGATGGTGAGGCTACTGACCCCTATAGCCTAGCTGGGCCAGCCAAGGAGCTACGGGACAATGGGATCATAGTCTATAGCATCGGAGTGGTTGGAGCAAATAAGCAAGAGCTTGAGCTCATGGCAGGGGACACGAATAAGGTTTTCTTTGTGGATGACTTCCATAAACTAGACACACTGCACAAAAATATTTCCTTTGAATTCTGCCAAACCAGCAAACCAGGTAAGACAGAATCCAACTGTAAAAACATCTATGCTGAAAGTACAAAGCCTTGTAGCATAAGCATTTTGAAATTAGATGGTTCAACATGATCTGACGTCTTCTCTTCTCCTCTTAGTCTGTGAAAAAACGCAGGGGGATCTGGTCCTGTTAATTGACAGCTCAGGGAGCATCAGCACCACCGACTTCACTATCATGAAGAAGTTTGCCACAGACCTTGTTTCCAGCTTCAACATTGCAGAGCAGTCCTTCCGGGTGGGAGTCGCCCAGTTCAGCAGTGATCCTAAAAAGGAGTTCTTCTTGAATGAGTATTACACAGAAGCAGAGGTGAACAACCAGATAAACAATATGATGCAGATTAGGTACACAACGAACATCGGAAAGGCCCTGAACTACGTCCGTAAAGAGTACTTCCAACCAGCTAGAGGGAGCCGTATCAATGCCAAGGTCTCTCAGAACCTGGTTGTAATCACTGACGGACGTTCAGATGATGATGTTGTTGATGCAGCAGAGAAGCTCAAGGCCATGAACATTGAGGTGTTTGCCATCGGTATCGGGAAAGACCACAAACCTGTTGAGCTTGGGCAAATCACTCTCAACCCAGAAAGGGTCTTCTCTGTGCAGGACTTTGCCAGCCTGGACAAGATCAAGAAGAAGGTGGTGGATACTATATGCTCCTCCAAGGTACCAGACACTCAAGCGGGTGAGTAAACCGTATGCACGTTTTATTTCCTCTGTCTCTCCTGACTCAATGTAAAACTCTCGTCAAAGAATGCTTGTTAGTGTTTGAAAAACAGGCTATTTTACATTGTCTCATATTATCCTTGAGTAAACCTAACACATAAAGCTTTTGAACTTGTTAAAGGGGTTCATTTGGATGATAAGTAATAATGAGTGTGTCTGTGTCCAATAGGCTGCACCATAGACATCGCCATGGGGTTCGATATTACACGCAGGGCCACCGCCCAGGGGCTCTTCGATGGCCAAGCCCAGCTACAGGCCTTCCTGCCACAGATCATCCGCTATGTGTCCAACCTGAAGGGCCTGTGCTGCGTGGCGGGAGATGGTTCCATTGAGACTAACATTGGCTTCCGCGTGGTGGAGCAGGACGGAAAGGTTCTCTACGACTACAACTTCGAGAAGTACGACGAGAAAATTGTGGAGAAGGTTATGGCCCTGCAGACCACCCAGACAACATACTTCAACTCCTTCCTCCTGCGCTCCTTCAGTGATAAGTTCCAGAAATCTAACGCTGGCGTGAAGGTGGGCCCAAACATTATGTCTCCTGTGTGGTTGATCCCAGACTCCAAAAATGTTCATTTCATAACATATTTTGTTGGTTATATCACATTGTAATAACAATGTCACAACTACTTTGTCCTTTAGGTGCTGGTGATCTTCTCAGACGGACTCGATGATGACGTGGTGAAACTGGAGCAAGAGTCGGAACTTCTCCGCACTAAAGGTTAAAGAACCAGGGGAAACCCACCGAAACGGACAAATTTAAGAACATTCATGAGACAAAAATTAACATTAAAATCGGTTATACTTTTATCTCTGTCTTCCATGTCACATTTCCGGAAAAGGTATCAACGCCCTGCTTACAGTCGCCCTAGAAGGTGTCCAAAATGCCAACCTTCTTCAGATGGTGGAGTTTGGGCGAGGATTTGGCTACAAGCAGCCGCTCAACATTGGCATGCACAATTTGGGAAACACCCTGTTGACACAAATAGTAAGTGGTTCATCATTTTGTGACAACAGAATCAGAACAACCCTTTTAGTTGTATCTCCCTGTGTTGTAGTAATACTGTATGTCACTTAGACTGGCTAAGACTCTTTGGGCTGACATGTAAGTCCTTTATGTCTCTATCTACAGTAATTCCATTTCCAGTCATATTCCCAGCTGTAGGGATAGAGAAGTATTTCTGATATGTCTGAGTATTTTGGGTCATACAGTACAATGACAAATGTTTCTGTTTAAAAAAGCGGATTACGTGACATTGTTGAAGAATGTCAGGATGTCAGAAATGACAGAAAGGATTTGTGTTCCTGTTTCGGCATGTCAGGTTGGAAGCATCAAAACTAGAACTCTGGGGTCATGGGAAATGGGATATAGTACACCACGAAATAGAGTCGTCACTTGCTAGAAATGTACTTAGCAACAGGAGCCACTGGAGACAAGAAAAACAGACCAGTGACGTGATTGGTTGTTTTTAGATTGGCTTTTGAGATGAGTGCCTCCAAAGGTGTCTCCAATTATGAGGGTGTGTCAACAAATTACATATTGGATTTAATAACACATGGTCTCATTCTCTCTCTTTCTATCCCACTCTCTCCTTCTCCCCCTCTTTCTTCCCCCTCTCCCTTTCTCTCTCGAGGACACAGTGGCTGAGAGGGAGTGCTGCAATGTGATGTGTAAGTGCACCGGACATGAGGGTATCCGTGGCAACAGAGGACGCCCAGGGACAAAGGTGAGGCCCTCTGAGCCTTCTTTATAAAATTATACAGTGTTTAAGATGTGACGTGACACAGTAATTTAACACTGTTAAAATACTGTAAAGAAGATGTGGGTCTATGTACTTCGTCAGTCCTCCCTTTGGCAGTTTCAGTTTCCTCATTTGCTTTTCGTTTCTCTCCTTACAGAGTCAGCCAGGACTGAAAGGACACCCTGGCTTCCCTGGCGAGGAGGGGGGAATTGTAAGTGTGTATTTTCAGGAAGGGAAGAATAATTCTCAGTGTGGTATTCAGACATCTGACAAATCAAAACATATGAATCGTGGATGGTGGGCAAGGTCTACAAGTCAGTTTAATAACCTGTGACCTTTGACCTTAAAACCAATGACCCTTGTCCTCTCTCTCTGATTTGCCACAGGGCGAGAGAGGTCCACCAGGTCCCACTGGCCCACAGGGACTACAGGGCTGTTCTGGGAGGAGAGGCCTCAAGGTGAGCAGATGGACTACTGACTAACCAAAAATCTATGTTTATAGACCGTCTGGTCTGGAATGTTTCCCATTAGATGTCTTCCCGACATCTGCTTTTAGATCACCTTTTACCAGCAGTTACCTGTCCAAAATAATCCCATCTAATCTGATCTCTGAACCATGACCCTGGGACCTGTCCAAAATAATCCCATCTAATCTGACCTCTGAATCATGATGCGCTAGAGTTACCTGTTTTAAATAATCCCATCTAATCTGTTCTCTGAACCATGACACGCTGGAGTTACCAGTCTAAAATAATCCCATCTGATCTCTGAACCATGATGCGCTGGAGTTACCGGTCTAAAATAATCCCATCTAATCTGATCTCTGAACCATGACGCGCTGGAGTTACCAGTCTAAAATAATCCCATCTGATCTCTGAACCATGATGCGCTGGAGTTACCAGTCTAAAATAATCCCATCTGATCTCTGAACCATGACGCGCTGGAGTTACCTGTCTAAAATAATCCCATCTGATCTCTGAACCATGATGCGCTGGAGTTACCAGTCTAAAATAATCCCATCTGATCTCTGAACCATGATGCGCTGGAGTTACCGGTCTAAAATAATCCCATTTGATCTCTGAACCATGATGCGCTGGAGTTACCAGTCTAAAATAATCCCATTTGATCTCTGAACCATGATGCGCTGGAGTTACCAGTCTAAAATAATCCCATCTAATCTGATCTCTGTTTTTTTACAGGGCTCAAGAGCCTACAGAGGGGACAGGGTAAGTGAATGAAGCTGTTGATACCACGTTCACACAGCTAAATGTAGTGTACAGTAGAAACCTTTCTATGTGCAGTATACTAGGTATTTTGTCTTAACCGATGGAAAACCAGGTTTACCATGGTGCTTTCTTTTTTTCATTGTGTGGATGTAAACGTCTGCTGTTGTTGAGTGTGTTGTGAATCAGTGTGCACATTACCATGGCAGGGTGATGACGGAGACCATGGCCTTGATGGGGTTGATGGTGAACAGGGTCTGATTGGAACAGCTGGAGCTGCAGGAGAGAGAGGAAACCCAGGAAGACCAGTAAACACATTTTCTCATATTCTACATATATTTCGCCAATATACTACTCCTAGGTCACTGATATACTACTGCTATGTCAATAATACGCTACTCCTATGTCACCAATATACTACTTCCATGTCACCAGTATACTACTTCCATGTCACCAGTATACTACTCCTATGTCATTAATATCGTTCTCCTATGTCACCAATATACTACTCCTATGTCACCAATATGCTACTTCCATGTCACCAGTATACTACTCCTATGTCATTAATATCGTTCTCCTATGTCACCAATATACTACTCCTATGTCATTAATATCGTTCTCCTATGTCACCAATATACTACTTCCATGTCACCAATATACTACTCCTATGTCACCAATATGCTACTCCTATGTCACCAATATGCTACTTCCATGTCACCAGTATAGTACTTCCATGTCACCAATATGCTACTTCCATGTCACCAATATGCTACTTCCATGTCACCAATATGCTACTCCTATGTCACCAATATGCTACTTCCATGTCACCAGTATAGTACTTCCATGTCACCAATATGCTACTTCCATGTCACCAATATGCTACTTCCATGTCACCAATATGCTACTTCCATGTCACCAGTATACTACTCCTATGTCACCAGTATACTGCTCTTATGTCACCAGTATACTGCTCTTATGTCACTAATTTCGTCCTCCTATGTCACCAATACACTACTCCTATGTCACCAATATACTACTTCCATGTCACCAGCATAGTACTCCTATGTCACCAGTTTACTTCTCCTATATCACTAATATCGTTATCATATGTCACCAATATACTACTCCTACATCACCAGTATACTACTCCTATGTCACTAATGTCATTCTCCTGTCACCAATATACTTCTCCTATGTCCCCAATATCCTACTCTTACTAGATTCTCTTCTCTAATGTCTAACCTATTGATGGTGGGTTCTCTTGCAGGGCAACAGCGGCCTCATAGGAGAGCCAGGAGTGAAGGGGCAGCGTGGACTTAGAGGTGACCCTGTAAGTCACATAAACTATGGACGCCATTTAACAGTGCAAATGATTTACGATGGTTCAAGGACCAGTATCTGCTGGTTTTAGGTTTTCCTTTCAATTAAGATCTAGATAACCAGAGGAGGGCAGTTCCTCACTAATTAGTGACCTTAATTCATCAATCAGGTACAAGGGAGGAGCAAAAACCCACAGAGACTCGGATTGAGTTTGGAATGAGTTTGACAGTTGTGGTTTAGACTGTAACAAATGCTGTGTTTCTATATCTTATTTTCTAACTGCTACTAAAAGTTAGTCTCTGGTCTTTTAGGGAGACTCTGGAGTGGACAGCATTGTCGCGGGTCCCAAAGGAGGAAGGGGAAACCCAGGACTACCGGTATGTAGCTTGTAGTTGGCCACTGTCAATGTACTGATCTAAGAATCAGAATCGCTTATTCACCAAGTTCATTTGCTAATTTGATCATTTTGACTGGCTCTTTCTAGTGAGTAAAGCAGGATTCCCTTACCGTCCTGGAGGGTGACAACACTGCTGTTATTCTCATCCTCTCTCTCCCTCAAAAACACCTTTTCTCTCTTGTCTCCCTTTCCACACCGACAGGGAGACCCAGGAGAAGAGGGCAGTCGAGCAGAAAGTGGAATCGTCGGAAACCCAGTGAGCGAAGTTTCATTTCTGCTAAGCTGTCCTTGTCCTGTTATACTGATGTTGTCTCACCTTTTTGGTCAATTGTCAAGTGATGATTATGTCCTGTGTCCTGCTTTGTAGGGTCCTCAAGGAAGAAGAGGTCTCCCTGGTCCAAATGTACAGTAGGCAGCTACTTCATGAATAACAGTCCCTAGGATTACTATCTATATTTACTGTATGTACCCATTACTGTGTTCTTTGTGTGTGTATGTGTGTTTTGTGTGTATGTTTGCCTGTGTGTGTGTGTGTGTCTAGGGAACACCAGGGGATCCAGGAGTTGTAGGCCTCCAAGGAATTCCTGGCCCTTCTGGACCACAGGTAAGTAATATATACCCATTCCCCTCATCCACAACTCCACAGTAATGCTACTACTGATGCACTTCTGTTGCATTTGGGACAGTACCCCCAATACCTACTGTTGCTGAACATGTTTCTCTCCTGTGTGCACAGGGTATAAGAGGAGACTTGGGCCAGCCTGGACCCAGGGGCCTGCAGGGTTTACCTGGACCTCAGGTCACTTTTCTTACCTTTCTACTTCCATCCCATCTGACCACATTGAGGATGCCTGATGCATAAATCCTACTGTTATGTGATGTTGACATGTAATGATGGCGTATGAATGGCTTTTCCCTCAGGGCACACCTGGAACTATGGGTGGCAAAGGTTCAACAGGAAGACGAGGGATGAATGGACAGAAGGTGCATTGCCTTTGTTAGCAATTTATGTTATTCTTCAATAACACAAACTACAAAGCAAATCAGGGGGAGAAAAATAGGTTTATTTGAGAAGGATAAATCAAGATGTTATGCTGGGAGATAGATGTTCAGATGTTCAGTCTCCCCTGTCCTCAGCTTTTCCCCACTGAACAAAGGAACAAGATACCATTTAATAACCCCCATCCTAGTTTAGGGTTGACCAATCAGAAGTCCTTGCAGAACAACTTGGCCAACGGCCAAATAAATAGTATCCTGCCCCAGACTCCATGTATAGAACGTACTACACGTCACTCTGAGTTCAGGAGTGACATTGGACAGATTCTAAACAGATGTTGAACTGAAACCCAACTCCTATTTATAATCCTCTATTGACCATTAGGACTTTTAGTACGCTCGTCCTCTCAAACCCTCAAACTCTGCATCTTCTAAATATTCCATTACCTTTGACCTACAGTTATGTAATACATTACAATACAAAACATTGGCCATCTTGGTAGGACAATTTGTTACCAGGCCTGCAGAGCAACAGAAACATATTACATATAGACACATAAAAAGTATACATTAAAACATGTCTGTAAAATAATGTTTTATAGCCCTTCTTCCAACCCAATACTGTGTGGTTTCCTCACAGGGCCAACCTGGGGACCTCGGGGTCAACGGAGCCCTTGGAACACTTGGGCCAAGAGGGATGCCGGTAAGGTGTTGCCTTGTCATTACACACTTCACCTGCAGGTACACACACACATGCTGTACACACACTGCAAGACTGTATGTGTTTGTAAGGTCATGTAAGAATGGGACGTGATGGTGTGTTTTCTTTAATACAGGGTCTTGATGGCAGTGACGGCCATGGGCCTCCCGGACCCCAGGGAATGAAGGTAAGGTACACTTACTCAGTACTCAGATCAACAGCTGCTGTCCATAGACATCCTAGTAGTTGATGAGGTTTTCCCCTTTGGAAAATATTGTTCATGTACTTAGTAGATCATAAAATAAAATCTATTTTCATCTAAATGATGGTCGACTGACCGAAAGCTCAGCTAAATGAAATAAATGTGCATCTGACTGGAAGTGTTCAGAGACTTTTTCCTACTTCTCTAGTGTCATTTTATTCCTCCAGCACCTTCACTAATCAGATCTGGTTGTGTGCTAGATTCTGCCTATTATCTTTTCATTCAAATGAAAGGATTTTAATATACAGTAGATTTGTATTCCAGACATGTTTGATGGACACTAATAAATTATTCCTTGTGTTTTGTGATTACTTTAAAGGGAGAGCCTGGTTTCCATGGTTACCCTGGATTACAGGTCAGTTATTGATATAAAATCTCCCCTTTCAGAATGGATAAGAGAACAAGGCTGGAATCCAATCATGGCACATTGCATTCTGAAGCTCACAAAAAGTAAACAATCCCCTTTTCCTGTTTGTCATCTTCAGGGTGAAAGTGGTGATTTTGGAGTCAAAGGAGGTCCAGGCCCCAAAGGAAACCGAGGCAGAGGGGTGAGACTCACACACACTATCGCTAGAAGACCCCAGAGTGTCCTGTTGCACATGCATTGCTGTAATTGTTAAGTCAATACCGCTACATTTTTAGTGCCCAGAACGGTCACACTTTATTTGGATAATCCCAGTGTACAAAACATTGACGTCTGCTTTTTCCGTGACATAGACTGACCAGGTGAATCCAGGCGAAAGCTATGATCCCATATTGATGTCACTTGTTAAATCCACTTAAATCAGTGAAAATGAAGGGGAGGAGACAGGTAGAAGAAGGATTTTTAAGCCTCGAGACATGGATTGTGCATGCGTGCCATTCAGAGGATGAATGGGCAAGACAAAATATGTAATTGCCTTTGGACAGGGTATGGTAGTATGTGCTAGGCGCACCGGTTTGTGTCAAGAACTGCAATGCTGCTGGGTTTTTCAAGCTCAACAGTTTTCTGGGTGTATCAAGAATGGTTCACTTCCCAAAGGACATCCAGCCTACTTGACACAACTGAGGGAAGCATTGGAGTCAGTATGGGGCAGCATCCCCGTGGAACGCTTTGGAGACCTTGTACTGTCCATGCCCCAACGAATGGAGGCTGTTCTGAGGGCGAAAGGGGGTGCAACTCAATAGTAGCAAGCTGTCCTTAATGTTTTGTTCACTCAGTGTAGATGCTCTACAGATGGTCATACTATTAATAAGCTATCTGTTGATAAGCAACTGCTTGTTAAGGTTACAGTTAGGGATAGGGTTAGGTTTTGATTTAGGGTTAGTTTTAGAATAAGGGTTAGGGTAAGGGTTAGTTTTAGAATAAGGGTTAGGGTTACTTTTAGAATAAGGGTTAGGGTTAGTTTTAGAATAAGGGTTAGGGTTAGTTTTAGAATAAGGGTTAGGGTAAGGGTTAGTTTTAGAATATGGGTAAGGGTTAGTTTTAGAATAAGGGTAAGGGTTAGTTTTAGAATAAGGGTAAGGGTTAGTTTTAGAATAAGGGTTAGGGTTAGTTTTAGAATAAGGGTAAGGGTTAGTTTTAGAATAAGGGTTAGGGTTAGTTTTAGAATAAGGGTTAGGGTTAGTTTTAGAATAAGGGTTAGGGTAAGGGTTAGTTTTAGAATAAGGGTTAGGGTTAGTTTTAGAATAAGGGTTAGGGTTAGTTTTAGAATAAGGGTAAGGGTTAGTTTTAGAATAAGGGTTAGGGTTAGTTTTAGAATAAGGGTAAGGGTTAGTTTTAGAATAAGGGTTAGGGTTAGTTTTAGAATAAGGGTTAGGGTTAGTTTTAGAATAAGGGTTAGGGTTAGGGTTAGTTATAGAATAAGGGTAAGGGTTAGTTTTAGAATAAGGGTAAGGGTTAGTTTTAGAATAAGGGTAAGGGTTAGTTTTAGAATAAGGGTAAGGGTTAGTTTTAGAATAAGGGTAAGGGTTAGTTTTAGAATAAGGGTAAGGGTTAGTTTTAGAATAAGGGTAAGGGTTAGTTTTAGAATAAGGGTAAGGGTTAGTTTTAGAATAAGGGTAAGGGCTAGGGTTAGTGGATAGTTAGTTGCTATGTTGTTGACAGTTATTGAACATCTACAAACTATCTTCGTGGGACTAAAGTGTCACCCTCCAGAACTGTATATACTCACACATAGAGTCTCTATGCTTGAGTCAAAGAGTGTCTAACACCACTGCTTATATTCTCAGGTGTTGTACTTCAAACCGTGTGACATTTGCTTGGGCCACAGGTACTAATATGTGTTGACATGTATAAAATCTTCTGTTAAAATTGCCATACGTTACGATGTGATTGAACCAGGGGAACTCGGGCAGATCGGGTGAGTCAGGAGATCCCGGATCCATTGGACCACCGGGACACACTGTTAGTATTTCATTTGCGTTTTTGGATCTTTTAAAGGAACTTTACAAATCTCATGTATTAGTTGTTTTATTATTGTTATTTGTTTCAAGTGAATAATAATAGTAGTTGTAGTTTTGGTTGTATTGTAAGATATAAGTATTGGTAAGATATTCACTGTTTCCATGTGGATTTCTGACTAATTCTCTATTTCTATCTAGGGCTCTAGAGGCAGACCAGGAGAGAGAGCCATGTCTGTATGTGTATTCTGTCTGATTTTTGTTCCAATTTAACTCTAAAACATTTTATGTAGAGAATCTTGAGAGCTATTTAACATGTTATTTTATTTGTCTCCCTAGGAATGCCAGCTGACCACCTATATCCGTGATAACTGTGGTAAGCTCTTGGTATTCCTACTCTATATTTTTTGTAAGAAAAGATCCACTGTGTCAATTGCTTTATTGCTGGTAAGGTCATGTTTTCATAAGCAAAGATGAATTCATTCCTAATTTTGTCTCTAAACTATGATATTTTTCTCCCCCAAACAGCATGCTCTCAAGGTATGTCTCCATTAACCCTTCATCGTCCAAATAAATGTATGTACCTGACTGAAGATTCTGGTGTAATCAAACCAGAACTCTTGGCAAAGTGATGTTATGAATGGGTGTCATTTAAAAATACCATTGCCCCCCTCACCCCCTCTCTCCCTCTCCCCATCTCTCTCTCTCTGTACCTCTCTCCCCCTCTCTCCCTCTCTCTGTACCTCTCTCCCTCTCTCTGTACCTCTCTCCCTCTCTCTGTACCTCTCTCCCTTCCTCTATCCTTCTCTCTCTGTCCCTCTCTCCCTTCCTCTCCCCTTGTCTCTCTCTGTCCCTCTCTCACTCTATCCCCCAGGCCAGGCAGCGTGCCCAGCCTACCCCACAGAGCTGGTCTTTGCTCTGGATATGTCACAGGATGTGGAGCCTGCCACGTTTGAGAGGATGCACTCCGCTCTCCTCTCCATATTGGATGACGTTGCCATCGCCGAGAGCAACTGCCCGACGGGTGCACGTGTTGCCGTGGTATCCTATAGTGCCAACACCAAGTACCTGATCCGATTCCAGGACTACCAACGCAAGCCGGAGTTGTTGGAGGCCATCCAAAACATTGCACTGGAACGAACGTCCAACCAGCGCCATCTTGGGGAGGCCATGCGCTTTGTGGGGCGCCATGTCTTCAAGCGAACCCGTAAAGCGTTGACGATGAGGAAGGTGGCAGTGTTCTTCACCAACGGGCCCTCTGTGGACAGCGCTGCCATCGTCACGGCCGCCATGGAGTTCAAGGCCTTGAACATCGCTCCTGCTGTCATCGCACTGAGGAACTCCCCCGATGTTCAACGGGCTTTTGAGGTACAATTGCTAACAGATGCTTTCTGGTTATGGGATAGTGAACAGGGCAGCGGAAAGGCTGGTGAATTGAAATGCAGCCCATGTATGTTTTTGTTTTGTTGTGGCGCAGGCTGATGACACGGGCAGCTTCATCCTTGTTCGGCTGGTGGATAGGTCACAGGACCAAAATGCTGTGCTGACAAGAATAAAAAATTGCGTCATCTGCTACGGTAAGCACACAGGGACAAAATAAAATATAGTCTTATTTGGTATCAATGTATGTCTTCGTTTTTATGGTTAATTCTGCTGTAGAACCAATATTTCCCTTGGGCATAAATAATTATCTACTACTACTACACTATTACTGAAGCTACTGTACTACTACTACTACACTACTAATGATGCTACTGTACTACACTACTACACTACTAATAATGCTACTGTACTACTACTACTACATTACTACTACTACTACTGATGTTACTGTACTATACTACTACTACTACTACTAATACACTACTACTGATGCTACTGTACTACTACTACTACTACACTACTAATGATGCTACTGTACTACTACATTACTACTACTGATGATACTGTACTACACTACAACTACTACTACACTACTAATGATGCTACTGTACTACACTACTACACTACTAATGATGCTACTGTACTACTACTACATTACTACTACTACTAATGATGTTACTGTACTATACTACAACTACTACTACTAATACACTACTACTGATGCTACTGTACTACTACTAGTGATGCTACTGTACTACTACTGCTGCTGCTACTGTACTACTACTGATGCTGCTACTGTACTACTACTACTACTGATGCTGCTACTGTACTCTTCCTCCTACTACTACTACTGATGCTACTGTACTACTACTAATACTACTACTACTACTACTACTACTACTACTACTGATTCTATTGTACTACTACAGTACTGCTACTGTACTGCTACTGATGCTACTGTACTACTACTACTACTACTGATTTTACTGTACTACTACAGTACTACTACTGATTATACTGTACTACTACTGATGCTACTGTACTACTACTAATACTACTACTACTAATACTGATGCTACTGTACTACTACTAATACTACTATTACTACTACTGATGCTACTGTACTACTACTAATACTACTACTGATGCTACTGTACTACTACAGTACTACTACTGATTATACTGTACTTCTACAGTGCTACTACTGATTATACTGTACTACTACTGATGCTACTGTACTACTACTACTACTGATGCTACTGTACTACTCCTCATACTACTACTGATGCTACTGTACTACTAATACTATTACTACTACAGTACTACTGATGCTACTGTACTACTATTACTGATGCTACTGTACTACTGCTACTGTACTACTACTGTACTACTACTACTGGTACTACTGCTACTGCACTACTACTATACTACTACTACTGATGCTACTACACTACTACTGTACGACTATTGCTGAGGCTACTGTGCTACTGTACTACTACTGTACTACTACTACTGATGCTACTGCACTACTACTGTACTACTACTGTACTACTACTACACTCTGTGTGTCCATCAGACCACTGTAAACCAGCCCAGGGGTGTGATTTTACTGACGCTCAGCGGCCCCTGGTGGTGGATATGGACCTGACCCTGGTGGTGGACGGTTCAAGGGAGATCCGGGCCGATCAGTACGCTGGCGTCCAGGAGCTTCTGGGCTCAGTGGTGAAGCAGGTAGCCTGGAGCCCCAAACCCAGCGTGGCTGACGGCCGGGCCAGAGTGGCCCTTCTCCAGACCAGTGGTTCTCTGCTCCCCCAGACTTCCCAGGCCGTCAAGGTAGAGTTTGACCTGCAGAAGTACCACAACCACATTGGTCTACAGAGACACCTGAGGAGCATGCAGCAGCAGGGAGGAGTGTCGTCTCTGGGGCAGACCCTGGAGTACGCTCTGAGCAAGGTGTTCCTCAAGGCCACCAGGCCCAGGAAGAGTAGAGTGGTGCTGGCTGTGGTGGGGGCCGAGACAGCCCACTGGGACCAGGCCAAGCTGGCCTACATTTCCCAGAAGGCCAAGTGTCAGGGCGTTTCCCTGTTTGTGATCGCGGTGGGCGACCATTACAACAGCACCCAGGTGGAGGAGTTGGCGAGCACGCCGTCAGAGCAGCACCTGCTCCATCTGTGGCACGTGAAGGAGTGGGAGAGAGGCTACGCACAGCGCTTCTTCAGAGCCTTCCTCAGGGTCCTCAGTAGTAAGGAACACTAGCATGCTTCTTCATCTGGTTGTCTCTTGAGGGAGAGATAATTATGCCAGAACAAATCATACATTTTAACATTTGCATTTGTATTTATTAGGGATCCCCATTAGCTGCTGCCAAGGCAGTGCTACTGTGTGTCCTAACTCTTTCACTTCTCCCTCACTATTTCAGAGGGAGGGAACAGCTACCCTCCTGCCCATCTCAAACTCAAGTGTGATCTGATGCTGGGACAGGAACACGGACAGGGACAAGGACAGGCAGAGTGGGATGTGTGGAAAGAGGAAGAGGAGTACACAGATGAGGAGGAGTTCCTGGAGCACACTGGTGTATTTCCGACTCAGATAGCTCTTGACCAGGTTGACACTATACATGCCTTCTCCAGGGGAGATGGAGCCACTTCACCCCCCCGGCCACAGCCAAACTCTAATGGTAATCAGTAACCCCATATTTATAACAGAACTTCTATTTCTATCTCTCCCTCACGTTCCCTCGTATCCCACTGCATGAGTAGTCTCAGTTTGCAACCTCATACTGCATATCTTCCTCCCCGTTTACAAACCTGCTTGTTCTGCTTTTAGCCCACTGTAAGTTGGATGTGGACAGTGACACTAACTGCGGGGACTATGGCCAGCGATGGCACTTTAACAAAACGCTCTGTTAATGATTGCCTTTTTGGTACGGAGGTTGTGACACTAACGCCAACCGTTTTAGCACGGAAAACTAATGCTTTGAGACCTGTGGCACTTCCAGTAAGTCCCCCCAGCCCTCTACTGAACATCATGTGGAGGTCATAGATGTAGAGCTCTGTTAGCCACAACCTGAATTACGACGACTGTTGTGATGTTTGTCAAATGCTGAATCACATAATGCTACATGAGAAGAGAACACTAGTTGTTCTATTTGCATTCTCAAATCAGGAGGCTTTCAGTTGAGATAATTCTAATGAGCTGAACCCCTAACATTAGTGACTGTAATATACCTTGTTTAAACAGTATGGCAATTGCAGGTTTGAAATGACAAAAGTTGTGATGCCATTTTTGTCAGTTGTCATGTTGTTTCATGTTGTCGTGTTGTCGTGTTGTCACGTCAGCTGCGAGGTCATCATTCACAGCACTACACCAGAGATTTTCTTCTAATGTTATGTGTTCACAGATCACACAACCCTCCTGAGGACAGAGGAAAGTACAGTTCTTAACCAGGGTAAGGACCACATCTCTCTCTAATTTTGTATGCAATAATACATGTGAAAAGACAGCAGGCTCGGGTCTGTACAATAGTGTAAAAGGCATGAGTCTCAAACTTTGGCTTTGTCCTCTCCCCTCTCTTTCCTCTCCCCTCTCTCTTTCCTCTCCCCTCTCTCTTTCCTCTCCCCTCTCTCTTTCCTCTCCCCTCTCTCTTTCCTCTCCCCTCTCTCTTTCCTCTCCTCTCTCTCTTTCCTCTCCTCTCTCTCTCTCTTTCCTCTTCTCTCTCTCTTTCCCCTCTCCTCTCTCTTTCCTCTCCTCTCTCTCTTTCCTCTCCTCTCTCTTTCCTCTCCCCCCTTTCTTTTGTTTTCTCCTGAATCCTATCCCCTTTTTTCTATCTCCCATTTCTCCCCTTTGCCCCGTTTCCTCTCCCTCTTCCCCAGATGCATGTTTCTTCAAACAGGACAAGGGAGGTTGTGAGAACTACACTCTGAAGTGGTACTTTGACACGACACAGAGCGAGTGCTCCCGTTTCTGGTATGGCGGCTGTGGCGGCAACGCTAACCGTTTCGAGACGCAGGAGACTTGTGAAGGCCTCTGTCTGAGGAGGAACTCCACACATGTAAAACCCTGATTAGAGTGAATAGAAGAAGATCACGCCAGAAAACCAGCCAAACAAATGTCTCATTCAAGGTGTAAACATCAAAAACAACACTGTCTGTGTAAATAACTCTGGCCCTTATCTTTTAGCATTTAGTTGTTCTCCTTTTGGGTACAAATGGAAATTACTGAAACAGAAGTATGAATATTTCTCTCTTTTATTCAAGTCTGTTCAAGCAGACCTAAGTAACGGATCTGACTCTCATGCAGTCATGCAACAATGCATAAGGGCACTGCTGCTTTTGTGAGAATGACTTTAAAGCAATGAAATAACCTGTGTTGTCTCTTGTGGCTATTTTCCATCATCACAGATCAACAGCTACCAAACCAAGTCAAGCACCAGGCAATGCACTGTTAACTTGGATGTTAACCGTACATGTAAATTCAGGCTGTATGTCATCCGCTCAGTGTTTTGTAAATAGGATTTGTTGCACTGTGTGTCTGTGTTTCCTCTAACTTGACCATTTTGTTTACATACCCTACATCTCATATGTATATACTGTACTCGATACCATCTACTCCATCTTGCCTATGCCGCTCTGTACCATCACTCATTCATATATCTTTATCTACATATTCTTTATCTCTTTACACTTGTGTGTGTGTATAAGGTAGTAGTTTTGGAATTGTTAGGTTAGATTACTCATTGGTTATTTCTGCATTGTCAGAACTAGAAGCAAAAGCATTTCGCTACACTCTCATTAACATCTGCTAACCATGTGTATGTGACAAATACATTTGATTTGGTGCTACATGTTGAAAATAAAACTCCACAAATTCCCTAGCGGTCAGTGTATTTTTGATGCTCTTATGACCTTATTCTACTGATATTGATTCTGAATGGATACTGGGCCGGATTAAGAAATCATAACAATAGCCCAGGCCAATGAAGAGACACACAGATACAGTGCCTTGCGAAAGTATTCGGCCCCCTTGAACTTTACGACCTTTTGCCACATTTCAGGCTTCAAACATAAAGATATAAAACTGTATTTTTTTGTGAAGAATCGACAACAAGTGGGACACAATCATGAAGTGGAACGACATTTATTGGATATTTCAAACTTTTTTAACAAATCAAAAACTGAAAAATTGGGCGTGCAAAATTATTCAGCCCCCTTAAGTTAATACTTTGTAGCGCCACCTTTTGCTGCGATAACAGCTGTAAGTCGCTTGGGGTATGTCTCTATCAGTTTTGCACCTCGAGAGACTGAACATTTTTCCCATTCCTCCTTGCAAAACAGCTCGAGCTCAGTGAGGTTGGATGGAGAGCATTTGTGAACAGCAGTTTTCAGTTCTTTCCACAGATTCTCGATTGGATTCAGGTCTGGACTTTGACTTGGCCATTCTAACACCTGGATATGTTTATTTTTGAACCATTCCATTGTAGATGTTGCTTTATGTTTTGGATCATTGTCTTGTTGGAAGACAAATCTCCGTCCCAGTCTCAGGTCTTTTGCAGACTCCATCAGGTTTTCTTCCAGAATGGTCCTGTATTTGGCTCCATCCATCTTCCCATCAATTTTAACCATCTTCCCTGTCCCTGCTGAAGAAAAGCAGGTCCAAACCATGATGCTGCCACCACCATGTTTGACAGTGGGGATGGTGTGTACAGCTGTGTTGCTTTTACGCCAAACATAACGTTTTGCATTGTTGCCAAAAAGTTCAATTTTGGTTTCATCTGACCAGAGCACCTTCTTCCACATGTTTGGTGTGTCTCCCAGGTGGCTTGTGGCAAACTTTAAACAACACTTTTTATGGATATCTTTAAGAAATGGCTTTCTTCTTGCCACTCTTCCATAAAGGCCAGATTTGTGCAATATACGACTGATTGTTGTCCTATGGACAGAGTCTCCCACCTCAGCTGTAGATCTCTGCAGTTCATCCAGAGTGATCATGGGCCTCTTGGCTGCATCTCTGATGAGTCTTCTCCTTGTATGAACTGAAAGTTTAGAGGGACGGCCAGGTCTTGGTAGATTTGCAGTGGTCTGATACTCCTTCCATTTCAATATTATCGCTTGCACAGTGCTCCTTGGGATGTTTAAAGCTTGGAAAATCTTTTTGTATCCAAATCCGGCTTTAAACTTCTTCACAACAGTATCTCGGACCTGCCTGGTGTGTTCCTTGTTCTTCATGATGCTCTCTGCGCTTTTAACGGACCTCTGAGACTATCACAGTGCAGGTGCATTTATACGGAGACTTGATTACACACAGGTGGATTGTATTTATCATCATTAGTCATTTAGGTCAACATTGGATCATTCAGAGATCCTCACTGAACTTATGGAGAGAGTTTGCTGCACTGAAAGTAAAGGGGCTGAATAATTTTGCACGCCCAATTTTTCAGTTTTTGATTTGTTAAAAAAGTTTGAAATATCCAATAAATGTTGTTCCACTTCATGATTGTGTCCCACTTGTTGTTGATTCTTCACAAAAAAATACAGTTTTATATCTTTATGTTTGAAGCCTGAAATGTGGCAAAAGGTCGCAAAGTTCAAGGGGGCCAAATACTTTCGCAAGGCACTGTAAGAGTAAAATGTGGAGTAAGTAATTATTACATTGTGGCATCAAAATGATACTGCAGTATTTACTGCATGATAATGATAACTACATGAACAGCAGCATTTACTGCATGATAATGATAACTACATGATACTGCAGTATTTACTGCATGATAATGATAACTACATGACAGAAAAAAAACAGTTATGAGCTTAACATAATAGTATGCCAGTGGAAGGGAGGACAGTTGGCAGGTGACCCACAGTTGGTTTGTGACTACTATGAATTTCCATTGTAGCCAATTCAATTGCAGTCATTCCGTTAGGGCCCGATTCCGACCTGAAGTGTGCTTAAAAGGAATGCAATTCCTTATTTAATGCACTTTTTTCTATGAAAAAAATGACGTGAATGAAGGGCTACAGTAGCCTGAACAGCACTCTGGGGTAGTACCATGGTGTAGCCAGAGGACACCTAGCTTCAATACAACACCTAGGAGGCTCATGGTTCTTGCACAGTAATTATGACAACTTCCGGAAGACGTCCTCCAACAAATCAGAGAGCTAGCAGCATGAACTGACAAGTTGTTCACCCAATCAAAGGATCAGAGTGTCAGGATTTGGCCAGGGTTGTTCCGGTTTTTGGTCACTAGATGCCCCCATTGTGCTTTTTGACCTTTTGTTTTCCCTTGATCCCCATTATTATTTGCACCTGTGCCTCGTTTCCCCTGATTGTATTTAAACCCTTAGTTTTCCTCAGTTCTTTGCTCTGTGTTTGTATGTTAGCACCCAGCCCTAGTATTCTGTGAACTCTTGTTGATCCCGGTGGACTCTCTTGTGGAATTCTGTTTTTGTTCTTGTTTATTTATTTTTGAGTATCTTTTGAGGCTTTTTATGCTATTCCTACCACCTTGTGGATTTACCTTTTTTGTCTTGGAGGATTACCTTTGTTCTTGTGGAATTCCTTTTGAGGTTGTGGAGTTACATGTTTTCCTGAAGGACTTCTCTTTTTACTTCATTAAATACACCGTCTCAAGTACTGCTGTGTCTGCCTCATCTTCTGGGTTCTGCCGACTATTCGTGGCTCAGTAGGTTAAGTGACTGTTTCTCACTCCGAAGACCCGGGTTCGTAACCGGGTCCTGACAGAAGCACAGAGCCAAAAATGAACCCAGAGGCAGCCAGTTCCCAGGACCTTGTTGCCATGCTGTCCCACCACCAGGAGACTGTCCAACGCCACGAAGCCGCCCTGGTTCAGCAAGAGGCCTTAATGGCTAGACATTCTCATCTTCTGTCGGAGATGCTGACTTCCATAAAGCAGATATCTGATCGACTTACCCCGGCAACAGTTCCCGTCCCAGTACCTCAGATTCACGTACCCATGGCAGTTAATCCCCTGGCTGAACCTCGTCTTCCACCTCCCCAACGGTTCTCAGGTGATCCAAGTGCTTGTAAAGGGTTTCTCACCCAATGTTCTCTCTCCTTTGAGCTGCAACCCTCGTCGTTCCCCACCGACCGGTCTAAGATCGCATATATCATCACCCTGCTGTCGGAAAAGGCCCTGGCCTGGGCTACTGCTGTGTGGGATGCCCATAATTCCTGCTGTGCCAGCTACTCTGCCTTTGCTGAGGAATTCAAACGAGTGTTTCAAGGCCCAAGCAGTGGTCCTGACTCAGCCAAACAGCTCCTGACTCTCCACCAAGGTCGGCGCAGCGTGACGGACTATGCCATCCAGTTCCGCACGGTAGCAGCAGCGAGTGGCTGGAACAACAAGGCGCTCACGGTGTGCTTTCTGAAAGGCCTTTCCGACACTATCCATGATGAACTGGCCACTCGGGAACCACCGGACAATCTCGAGTCCCTGATCAAGTTGGCCTCACGCATTGACCAGCGTCTGAGAGAGAGAGAACTCAACCGTAGACCTCTAGCCCCTATCAGTCCCAGCTCTGAGTCCCCACCTTTATCCTCGCTGGCTCCACCGGAACCCATGCAGATTGGACGTATCTCCCAGGCTGAGAGAGACCGCCGGATGAGGGAGCGACGCTGTCTATATTGTGGCAAACCGGGCCATTTCCGTTCCACGTGTCCCGGGCTCCAGGGAAACGCTCTGTCCCGTACAGACCGGGGGGAACTGTAACGGGAAACATAACCTCCTCCCATCCGTCCAACTCCCGTCTGCTCATTCCAGACACCCTTTCCTGGGACAACCACAAGCTTCACCTTCAAGCCTTGGTAGACTCTGGAGCCGCAGGTAACTTCATGGATGGTGTCTGGGCGAAGGAGAATGGCGTTCCCTCTGAACCTCTAAGTGACCCCATGAGGGTTACTACATTGGATGGAAGCCCTTTGGGATCTGGACTTGTCACTCATGTCACTACCTCCTTGCGACTTTCAGTTTCACAACACCAGGAATTGATGAACTTTCATTTGATCTCCTGTTCCGAGTTCCCTCTCGTCCTTGGATACCCCTGGCTTCACAGCCATAACCCTCACATCGACTGATCTGTGGGCACTATCAAGCAGTGGGGTCCTACGTGCCAAGCTACTTGTATTTTCTCGAATTCCCCGAGTTCTACTCCCGAGTCTTTAGAATCCATCGACCTGACCCGAGTTCCCGAGTGTTACCATGACCTCAAACTGGTATTTAGCAAACAGAGGGCCACCATGCTACCACCCCATAGACCTTATGATTGCCCCATCGAACTGTTTCCGGGCACTTGCCCCCCCAGGGGTCGGATCTTTTCCCTATCTCCACCCGAACGAGCTGCTATGGATACCTACATCAAGGACGCTCTGGAAGCAGGCCTCATGCGTCCATCCACCTCCCCGGCGGGAGCAGGGTTTTTCTTTGTGGCCAAGAAAGACGGTGGCTTACGTCCTTGCATCGACTACCGGGGACTCAATGCCATAACCGTCCGTAACCGTTACCCGCTACCCCTTATGGCCACAGCCTTCGAGCTGCTCCAGGAAGCAGTTGTTTTCACTAAGCTTGACCTGCGGAACGCATACCATCTTGTGCGGATCAGACCTGGTGATGAGTGGAAGACCGCTTTCAACACGCCTACTGGTCACTATGAATACTTGGTGATGCCCTTCGGCCTGACCAACGCCCCAGCGGTGTTCCAAGCGCTCATAAACGATGTGCTTAGGGATATGCTTAACATATTTGTGTTCGTTTACTTGGATGACATCCTCATCTTTTCGAGCTCTCTTCAAGAACACACAAAGCATGTCAGACAAGTACTCAAACGCCTCCTAGACAGCCATCTGTACGTTAAGCCGGAAAAATGTGAATTCCATTCATCCCGAGTACAATTCCTGGGATTTGTAGTGGAACCCGGTCGAGTCCAAATGGACCCCAGGAAGGTAGGGGCGGTAGCGGATTGGCCCACCCCCAAATCTGTTAAGGAAGTTCAGCGTTTCCTGGGCTTCACAAACTTTTACCGCAAGTTCATCAAGAACTTCAGCTTGGTGGCAGCCCCTCTCTCAGCTTTAACCAAGGGTGGCAATGCAAGGTTTTTGTGGGGAAGAGAAGCTGAGACGGCCTTCCAAGGACTCAAGCAGCGCGTCCTCTCTGCTCCCATCCTGATACTACCGACTACGGATGAACCGTTTGTGGTGGAGGTAGACGCCTCAGAGGTTGGTGTTGGAGCTGTCCTGTCTCAGAGGGGTGAAGACAAGAAGCTTCATCCGTGCGCTTTCTTCTCACACCGGCTTACCCCGGCTGAGAGGAACTACGATGTGGGGGATCGTGAACTCCTAGCAGTTAAGATGGCATTGAAGGAATGGAGACACTGGCTCGAGGGGGCTTCTCACCCGTTTCAAGTGCTCACGGACCACAAAAATCTGGAGTATATCCAGCAGGCGAAGCGGTTGAACTCTAGACAAGCTAGATGGTCTCTTTTCTTCAATCGATTCCAGTTTATCCTCACCTATCGGCCCGGGTCGAAGAATCTCAAACCGGATGCCCTGTCCCGAGTCTACGCTCCTGCCATTCGAGATGACACGGACATGCCTGTCCTTCCTGCTGCTAAGATCGTGGCTCCGATCTCGTGGCAAGTTGAGGATACCGTGAGACGAGCTCAAGCTATCGAACCGGACCCGAAAGGAGGCCCTGCCAATCGGTTGTTTGTCCCCAAGGCAGTGAGGACTCAGGTCCTTCTGTGGGGGCACTCCTCTCGCCTCACCTGTCATCCGGGCGTAGGTCGCACCTTGGAGTTCATCCAGCGTAAGTTCTGGTGGCCTACCATAAGAGAAGACGTTGCCACTTTCGTCAATGCCTGCCCTGTGTGCTGCCAGGGCAAATCTTCTCACCTCCGCCCTCAAGGACTCCTTCACCCTTTACCTGTTCCCCACAGACCCTGGTCCCATATCTCGTTGGACTTTATTACTGGCCTTCCTCCATCCCATGGCAATACTACTATCCTAGTCATAATCGACAGGTTTTCTAAGGCGGCCAGGTTCGTCCCTCTGACTAAGTTACCTTCTGCCAAGGAAACTGCTGAGTTGGTAATTAATCATGTGTTCCGAGTCTTCGGCATTCCTCAAGATATGGTTTCTGACAGAGGTCCCCAGTTCGCCTCAAGGTTTTGGAAGGCCTTCTGCCAACTCATGGGGGCTTCTGCCAGTCTATCTTCAGGGTACCATCCGGAGTCCAACGGTCAAACAGAGAGGATGAATCAAGAGCTGGAAACCACCCTCCGATGTATGACTCGTAACAACCCGTCCACATGGTCGTCCTTCATTGTTTGGGCCAAATACGCGCACAACACCTTGCGCTCCTCCTCCACTGGTATGTCCCCGCACGAGTGTCAGTTTGGCTATGCCCCTCCATTGTTCCCGGACCAGGAGGCAGAAGTCAGAGTGCCTTCAGCCTTGAAGTTCGTCAGACGCTGTCGGCTTATGTGGAGGAAGACCCGTCTTAATTTATGCGTTCCTCACAGAGGTACCAACAACAAGCCAACAGACGTCGCCGTCCCGGGCCTACCCTGCGCCCCGGCCAGAGAGTCTGGCTCTCCACAAGAGACTTACCACTACGGGTGGAGTCTCGCAAGCTGTCCCAAAAATACATCGGTCCCTTTAAGGTTGCCAGGAGAGTTAACCCAGTTTCTTATCGCCTACACTTACCCAGATCCCTTAAGATTAATCCCACGTTTCACATTTCCTTATTAAAACCTGTTTTTTCTCCCCTTGTCCCGGCAGACAGACCTCCCCCTCCGCCTCGTGTCATTGGAGGCCAGCCGGCTTATACCGTCCATCAGATACTGGATTCCCGCCGGGTGCAGCGGTCCTGGCAGTATCTGGTGGACTGGGAAGGCTACGGTCCCGAGGAGCGCTCCTGGGTTCCTGCCAAAGACATACTGGACCCTGACCTCATTCGTCGGTTCAGGGCCCTCCACCCCGAGAGAGCTGGTAGGAACGTCAGGAGCCGTTCCTAGGGGGGGGATTCTGTCAGGATTTGGCCAGGGTTGTTCCGGTTTTTGGTCACTATATGCCCCCATTGTGCTTTTTGACCTTTTGTTTTCCCTTGATCCCCATTATTATTTGCACCTGTGCCTCGTTTCCCCTGATTGTATTTAAACCCTTAGTTTTCCTCAGTTCTTTGCTCTGTGTTTGTATGTTAGCACCCAGCCCTAGTATTCTGTGAACTCTTGTTGATCCCGGTGGACTCTCTTGTGGAATTCTGTTTTTGTTCTTGTTTATTTATTTTTGAGTATCTTTTGAGGCTTTTTATGCTATTCCTACCACCTTGTGGATTTACCTTTTTGTCTTGGAGGATTACCTTTGTTCTTGTGGAATTCCTTTTGAGGTTGTGGAGTTACATGTTTTCCTGAAGGACTTCTCTTTTTACTTCATTAAATACACCGTCTCAAGTACTGCTGTGTCTGCCTCATCTTCTGGGTTCTGCCAACTATTCGTGGCTCAGTAGGTTAAGTGACTGTTTCTCACTCCGGAGACCCGGGTTCGTAACCGGGTCCTGACACAGAGAAAGAATTTAGAACTGAAAGCATAGCCTACAGCTAGCTAGCATAGCAGTGCATAAAATGGAGGTGAGCAGTTAACTCAAGTAGAGATTAAGACAGTAGTTTGACAGATTTGAACAAATGAATGTCTTCAAAAATGAAGGAGAAGCAAGAGAGAGTGTAAGCTAGCTGTATTTTGTTGTATTTTCATTTTGTTAGCTAGCGAATGCAGCTAGCTAGTTTAGCCTACTCAAACAGCCGGCTCAAACAAACAAAGACGGGAGCTATGTTAGCTAGCTGGCTATCCAACAATGGAACTCTTCCAAGGTCAGCTTTTGGTTTTATTAATGTAATGCCACTGGGGCCTGCCAGTTTAACTGCTGAATTGCACTGCATGATTGTAGTGGGTTTACTAACACGTTAGTTCTAGTAGTCATGTTGACTATGACGTTAGCTAATATGGTGATAACGATGTAGGCTGTGTGTAGCGGTTGTCGGTTATGGTATGAAGGTTTGGCTTGGAAAGGTTTTTGTCTGGTCACAGACAGCTGTTGTGTGACCAGTCCACAAGCGAAGGAAAAAGGTGAGAGGAGGAGAACGTGTAGATGCGAGAAGGAATTATACAACGAGAAAAGTGATAATGCTGTTTCTATGTAGCTGCTATGAAAGTGAACTGTTTGAAGGTGCTCATGTCGATTCTGTTGAGAATAATTTCTTAAAACAGAAGCAAACTGAACGGGAATGAACATTACTGAATTTGTCCAATAGAAACTCTTGTTTGTAACTAATGATGACACCTTAGATCTGGCAGATGTAGGCAAGAGTGTGCAAGGCATTTATTTTATTTAACTAGGCAAGTCCGTTAAGAACAAATTCTTATTTACAATGACGGCCTACCCAGACGTCGAGCAGAAGTAACGTTAGCTAGATGACTAAATACCGCAGAGGCTAACGTTCAGACCCCTTCCCTTTTCCCAATTTTGTTATGTTACAGCCTAATTCTAAAATGGATTACATTTATTTTTGTTCCATCCATCTACACACAATACCCCATAATGACAAAGTAAAAACCAGGTTTAGAATTTTTTGCAAATGTGTATATATATTTTTTAAAACTGAACAAAAACCTAAGTATTCAGACCTTTTACTCGGTACTTTGTTGAAGCACCTTTGGCAGTGATTACAGCTTAGTCTTCTTGGGTATGACGCTACAAGCTTGGCACACCTGTATTTGGGTAGTTTCTCCCATTGTTCTCTACAGATCCTCTCAAGCTCTATCAGGTTGGATGGGGAGTGTCGCTGCACAGCTATTTTCAGGTCTGTCCAGAGATGTTCGATCGGGTTCAAGTCCGGGCTCTGGCTGGGCCACTCAAGGACATTCAGAGACTTGTCCCGAAGCCACTCCTGTGTCGTCTTGGCTGTGTGCTTGGGGTCATTGTCCTGTTGGAAGGTGAACCTTCACCACAGTCCGAGGTCATCATCAAGGAGCTCTCTGTTTCCCTCGATCCTAACTAGTTTCCCAGTCCCTGCCGCTGAAGTCCCTGCCGTTACCCGGACTATTTGCATTGTGTGCCCCCCCAGCCCCTCTTTTACGCTGCTGCTACTCTCTGTTTATCTTATAGTCACTTTAACTATACATTCATGTACATACTACCTAATCGGCCCAACCAACCAGTGCTCCCGCACATTGGCTAACCGGGCTATCTGCATTGTGTCCCACCACCCGCCAACCCCTCTTTTTACGCTTCTGCTACTCTGTTCATCATATTTGCATAGTAACTTTAACAATATCTACATGTACATACTACCTCAATAAGCCTGACTAGTAGGTGTCTGTTTGATTTGAAAAACAGCCCCACAGCATGATGCTGCCACTACACTTCACCGCAGGTGATGAAGGGTGCCTGGTTTCCTCCAGATTGAACTCTTTGGCCTGAATGCCAAGCGTCACATCTTGATTTCATCAGACCAGAGAATCTTGTTTCGCATGGTCAGAGTCCTTTAAGTGACTTTTGGCAAATTCTAGGCAGGCTTTTATGTGCCTTTTACTGAAGAGTGGCTTCCGTCTGGCCACTCTACCATAAAGTCCTGATTGGTGGAGTGCTGCAGAGATGGTTGTCCTTCTGTAAGGTTCTCTGATCCCCACAGAGGAACTCTAGAGCTCCTTCAGAGTGACCATCGGGTTTGTGGTCACCTCCCCGACCAAGGCCCTTCTCCCCAGATTGCTCAGTTTGGCTGAACGGCCAGCTCTAGGAAGAGTCTTGGTGGTTCCAAACTTCTTCCATTTAAGAATGATGGAGGCCACTGTGTTCTTGGGGACCTTCAATGCTGCAGAAATGTTTTGGTACCCTTCCTCAGATCTATGCCTCGATACAATCCTGACTCGGAGGTCTACGGACAATTCCGTCAACCTCATTGCTTAGTTTATGCTCTGACATGCGCTGTCATCTGTGGGACCTTATATAGACGTGTGTGTGCGCCGTTCCAAATCATGTCCAACCAATTGAATTTACCACAGGTGGACTCCAATGAAGTTGTAGAAACATCTCAAGGATGATCAATGGAAACAGGATGCACCCGAGCTCAATTTTGAGTCACATAGCAAAGGGTCTAAATACATATGTAAATAAGGTATCCTTCATATTTTTAACACATTTGCAAACATTTCTAAAAACCTGTTTTCACTTTGTTATTATAGGGCATTGTGGATAGATTGAGGAATCTTTTTAAAGATTTAAACCAGCTTCTACCCCCAAATCTTTTTAAAGATTTAAACCAGCTTCTACCCCCAAGCCATAAGACTCCTGAACAGCTAATCAAATGGCTACCTGGACTATTTGCATTGACCCGCCTATTTGCATTGACCCCCCTATTTTTACACTGCTGCTACCCTCTATTTATTATCACTTTACCTCTACCTACATGTACATATTACCTCAATTACCTCGACTAACCTGTGGCCCCGCACATTGACTCTGTACCAGTACCCCCTGTATATAGCCTCCACATTGACACATTGACTCTGTACCGGTACCCCCTGTATATAGCCTCCACATTGACTCTGTACCGGTACCCCCTGTATATAGCCTCCACATTGACTCTGTACCGGTACCCCCTGTATATAGCCTCCACATTGACTCTGTACCAGTACCCCCTGTATATAGCCTCCACATTGACTCTGTACCGGTACCCCCTGTATATAGCCTCCACATTGACTCTGTAACAGTACCCCCTTTATATAGCCTCCACATTGACTCTGTACCAGTACCCCCTGTATATAGCCTCCACATTGACTCTGTACCGGTACCCCCTGTATATAGCCTCCACATTGACTCTGTACCAGTACCCCCTGTATATAGCCTCCACATTGACTCTGTACCAGTACCCCCTGTATATAGCCTCGTTACTGTTTTTTTATTGTTGCTCTTTAATTATTTGATATCTTTCTATTTAATTTTGTTTTACTATTTAGTAAATACTTACTTAAGACTTATTTTTGTTAGAACTGCATTTTTGGTTAAGGGCTTATAAGTAAGCATTTCACTGTTGTATTCAGTGTGTGTGACAAATATCATTTGATTTGATTTGATTTTATGATTTTGGTTGAGCCAAATCAATGTTTTAGCGTCTATCCTATGGCTCCCCCTCCTGTCAGTAATAATTTGAAACAAAACGTGAAACATTTAAAAACATATTTTTATCCAAATAGCATTTAAGCCTTTATTAGATTAGTTTCTGTGTATTATTTCTAAACAAGCAAGTATATTATACTGCTGTACATGTTTATAACATTGCATTAAACATTTGACAACAATAATAATATAGTCATTAAGCTCACACTTGATCCAATACAACTTACTGTTAAACAGGATATGCAATGGCTCCTTCTTGGCCTGAGCTGGAGGCAACAATATCATATGACTCTACAGACTTTCAATTATATTTCAAAAACCTAATCACATTAAAAGTTGATACTGATACAAGTGTTGTACCATGTGACTAAATTAAATAGTATGTCTGATTTTGCACGGCAGGGTAGCCTAGTGGTTAGCGTGTTGGACTAGTAACCGGAAGGTTGCAAGTTCAAACCCCCGAGCTGACAAGGTACAAATCTGTCGTTCTGCCCCTGAACAGGCAGTTAACCCAGGCCGTCATTGAAGATAAGAATGTGTTCTTAACTGACTTGCCTAGTTAAATAAAGGTAAAATAACACACATCATACCTCAGAACAGAACAATAAATATGTAAATATGTAGAAAGCTCAAAAGCCTTGTATTCCACCCAGAACCATCTCACCCACATGGCTACTGGTTGCCATAGAGACTCTTGCCAAAAGGTATAGGCCTGCATTCACCATTCTTCAATCTCTCAGGTGAGGGAGGTCTGAGTACTTGCATGTCTTAGCCTTGACAAGTGAGCATCTTCCTGCTGACTCCTCTATCACTGATTCTTCCTACTGAATTACTGGAGCGCCACCTTGTGGATCATCAAGCCCATTGATGTTTACCATCAAATTATATTTGCAATACTTCAGGAGAAAAGTTTCAGGCCACTCTTTCTGCGCCTCTGGGTGTCACCCAATGAAAAGAGCTTCCTTAGGTGGACAAATACAAAATGTTTCACACCGGCCAGCTTGGAGGAAGATATGGCAATGAACTCTGGAGGATTGGGCCTGTGAAGAGAGAGTTTAAAGGTTAAATGCCATTTTAATGTCGGCCAAAAAATGGTGATATTAAAGATACACTGTAAATGAGTTCTATTACATTCAACAATTCAAAATATGCGCCATTAACTCCAAACATCTGTATATTACTAGGTAATAGAGTAAGATGTTTACCTTGGAGCTCTAGGCCGATTCTTGGCCTCTCCGACAGGCCTTTGGGTGATGAGTCTTCCCCTAGCTCGCAGTGGCAGGGTTCTAGCCTGTGAACTATGCCTCCTGGTGTAACTGGGAGCCATGACGTTCCTGGATAGAGCTGCCATGTACTCCCTGTAGACAAGGCCATGTCTGGAAGATATGCTGCAGTGGTGACACGTGGCCAACTGAGAGAGAGGTAAAATAAGGGCAGAGGTCAATGTAAAAGACACTGCCATAGGGGTTAGCTATTCCACGTTACAGACATGCTGAGACAATTCCCAAAGACATTCAAAGAAGGAAGTTGAGGAAAGTAAGTGAGTAAGGATGATAAACAAATCATTAAAACCAGGCCACGCTACTCCCTGTAATACTGAAAGTCATGTAGACCTGGTTAAAACCAAGACCCTAGAGGCCTCTCTCCATAAAGAACACAAGGCTAAATTCTGATGTGATAACACACATGTTGGCCCTAGCCCACTGTCAATTACTTCCCTCCACCAATAGGATATCAGGACAGCTCTCTAGAGTCTGGAGAGCATCAGGCGCATCATAGCCCCACTTCTAAACCAGAACTATTTATTTATTTTACAAGTTAATAATTTAGCAGACTCTGTCATCCAGAGTGACTTACAGATAGTACATTCATCTTAAGATAGCTAGGTGGGACAACATAGTAAGTACATTGAATCTATTGTATGGTGCACACTGGATTAAAGGCTATCATCACATTATGTTGCCCACAAATTTTCTTATGACATTTCTATGGAGAACAGTGTTTCACTCTTTCTCTGCTTAGTTTATAAAAATAGTAGCGACAATAACTTATGTTTTTATAATAACTATATGTTTTGGTTCTATGCATAGTATTTGTGTCACACGTAAATTAAGCAAGGATAAGCATGATACATTCAGAAACTGTTACAGTAGCCTACAGTAATATGTTGTCTCTGGAAAGAGAAAAACATCGCTAAATTATAAGACTAGCCCTAAATGATTCCCCTCTTCTATCAGACATTCCTTAAATTTACCATGGAAACGATAAAACAAAGTATACATTCTTTACCTAGCACAATTCAACAATCTGCTACCACACTCCCAAATGATCAACTCACAAACAATGTTGTATCAAAGCATTGAGAGTCAACAAAGTTGTGTAAATGCCTGGAAGAGAGGAACTCACCGAGACAAAGGCTGCCATGCTGTGCTGTTTCTGTTCTTCTTCACAAGAGTCACAATGTGTGACAGTCACTCTAACACAAAACGCTCTGTCATCCTACATATGGGTGGAGCCAGGGGGCGATTAAATAAATGACATCTCAGCCCACTGCTTCTTAAGAATGTCACCAGTACATGATTCCTGCCTACAGCCATAATCTATACTCTAGACTGTGGATTAGGGTCTGAAACAACCCCCACACCAAACCAATAGGGTTGTGAACAGGCTGTCCTATTTTAACCTGAATAATCTTGGAAAGTGAACCAAGCTGTCAGTGTTACATCAACAACAATTGATTTGATGTTCTGTTCTGTGTTTCTGGGTTAGATAACGGAATATATCCTTTTGTGTGATTACACAACACTACAATTTCATGTCAGAAAAGGATATTACAGGGTTGATTTTCTGTCCTAAAATGTCATCTTGGGGCGGCAGGGTAGCCTAGTGGTTAGAGCGTTGGACTAGTAACCGGAAGGTTGCAAGTTCAAACCCCTGAGCTGACAAGGTACAAATTTGTCGTTCTGCCCCTGAACAGGCAGTTAACCCACTGTTCCTAGGACATAATTGAAAATAAGAATTTGTTCTTAACTGACTTGCCTAGTTAAATAAAGGTCAAATACAAAATCTTGACTGATGTGTCTTGCCTATTTATAGGTTTGTGATCCAAGAATACCACTATGCAGATGGGTATCATGATAGAATACCACTATGCAGATGGGAATCATGATAGAATACCACTATGCAGATGGGTATCATGATAGAATACCACTATGCAGATGGGTATCATGATAGAATACCACTATGCAGATGGGTATCATGATAGAATACCACTATGCAGATGGGTATCATGATAGAATACCACTCTGCAGATGGGTATCATGATAGAATACCACTATGCAGATGGATCCTATGATAGAATACCACTATGCAGATGGGTATCATGATAGAATACCACTCTGCAGATGGGAATCATGATAGAATATCACTATGCAGATGGGTATCATGATAGAATACCACTATGCAGATGGGTATCATGATAGAATACCACTATGCAGATGGGTATCATGATAGAATATCACTATGCAGATGGATAGCATGACAGAATACCACTCTGCAGATGGATAGCATGACAGAATACCACTCTGCAGATGGATCCTATGATAGAATACCACTATGCAGATGGGTCTCATGATAGAATATCACTATGATTGGATGGATACCATTATACAATACCACTTTGCAGATGGATACCATTATAGAATCCCACTCTGCAGACTATCTTTCATGATAGTCTTTCATGGTTAAGCGTTGAGGAGAAATGGACTACTTCTCTTCTAGTCTTCTAACAAAACATTTATGTGTTGAAAATGGCTAAGCCCTTGATTAATATTTTTTCATATACTTCAAACAGACTTACAAACCCCACCATACATGCCTTTATGGTGTATCTTCACAGTATCCAAACAAAAAACAGATGTAATGTATCAAATCAAATTGTATGGTCACTTACACATACTTAGCAGATGTTATTGCGGGTGTAGCAAAAGGCTTGTATAGAGCCATGTCATGGTGGAATGCTCTGCCACCAGAGGTTACTCAGGCAAAAAGCAAGTTCAACTTTAAAAAACAGATACAGAAAACATCTTGCATCAAAGTGCCTCTCCTATTTCTAAAGAGATATTGTAATTTAACTATACTGTATAAGAATGAATATGGATATAGTGTGTGTAGATTTTTGTTGTCTCTTGGTGTCTTTCCTATATAAAACTCTTATGTTATTTGTAAACAAATATTTTGAATTTAATGTAATATATTATGTTGTTCTTGTCTATTTCTGTTGTGTACTTTGTAATGTATTTGTATTTATGTGGACACTGTAACGGCTTTCCTCCTGGGAAGGAGAGGCGGATCAAAATGCAGCGTGGTTATAGTTCATGTTTTTTAATAAGAAAACTCAACATGAACATAATACAAAAAATAAACGTGGAAAAACCGAAACAGCCCTATCTGGTGCAACAAACACAAAGACAGGAAACAACCACCCACCAAACCCAACACAAAACAGGCTACCTAAATATGGTTCCCAATCAGAGACAATGACTAACACCTGCCTCTGATTGAGAACCATATCAGGCCCAAACACAGAAACAGACAAACTAGACATCCAACATAGAATGCCCACTCAGATCACACCCTGAGCAAACAAAACATAGAAACATGCAAAGCAAACTATGGTCAGGGTGTGACAGTACCCCCCCCCCCCCCCCCCCCCCCAAGGTGCGGACTCCGGCAGCAAAACCTGAACCTATTGGGGAGGGTCTGGGTGGGCATCTGTCCGCAGTGGCGGCTCTGGTGCTGGACGTGGCCCCCACTTCACCATAGTCTTAGTCCGCCTCATTGTCCGTCTCCGTGGCCTCCTAACCACGGCGACCCTTCTAAATGACTCCACTGGACTGAGGGGCAGCATCGGGACAGATGGGCAGCTCGGGACAGAGGGGCAGCTCGGGACTGAGGGGCAGCTCAGTGCTGAGGGGTAGCTCCGTACTGGCTGACGACTCTGGCAGATCCTGGCTGACTGACGGCTCTGGCGGATCCTGGCTGACTGGCGGCTCTGGCGGATCCTGGCTGACTGGCGGCTCTGGCGGATCCTGGCTGACTGGCGGATCCTGGCTGACTGGCGGATCCTGGCTGACTGGCGGCTCTGGCGGATCCTGGCTGACTGGCGGATCCTGGCTGACTGGCGGCTCTGGCGGATCCTGGCTGACTGGCGGCTCTGGCGGATCCTGGCTGACGGGAGACTCTGGAAGATCCTGGCTGACGGGAGACTCTGGAAGATCCTGGCTGACGGGAGACTCTGGCGGCTCATGACAGACGGGAGACTCTGGCGGCTCATGACAGACGGGAGACTCTGGCGGCTCATGACAGACGGGAGACTCTGGCGGCTCATGACAGACGGGAGACTCTGGCGGCTCATGACAGACGGGAGACTCTGGCGGCTCATGACAGACGGGAGACTCTGGCGGCTCATGACAGACGGGAGACTCTGGCGGCTCATGACAGACGGGAGACTGGCGGCTCATGACAGACGGGAGACTCTAGCGGCTCATGACAGACAGGAGACTCTGGCGGCTCATGACAGACGGGAGACTCTAGCGGCTCTGGACAGACAGGAGACTCTAGCGGCTCTGGACAGACGGGAGACTCTAGCGGCTCTGGACAGACGGGAGACTCTAGCAGCTCTGGACAGACGGGAGACTCTAGCGGCTCTGGACAGACGGGAGACTCTAGCGGCTCTGGACATACGGGAGACTCTAGCGGCTCTGGACAGACGGGAGACTCTAGCAGCTCTGGACAGACAGGAGACTCTAGCAGCGCTGGAGAGGAGGAAGGCTCTGGCAGCGCTGGACAGGCGAGGCGCACTGTAGGCCTGGGGCGTGGTGCCGGCACTGGTGGTACTGTGCCGAGGACACGCACCTCAGGGCGAGTGCGGGGAGCTGCCACCGGAGGGCTGGTGCGTGGAGGTGGTACTGGATAGACGGGACCGTGCAGGCGCACTGGAGCTCTTGAGCACCAAATCTGCCCAACCTTACCTGGTTGAATGCTCCCGGTCGCCCTGACAGTGCGGCAAGGTGGAATAGCCCGCACTGGGCTGTGCAGGCGAACCGGGGACACCATGCGCAAGGCTGGTGCCATGTACGCCGGCCCAAGGAGACGCACTGGAGACCAGATGCGTAGAGCCGGCTTCATGGCACTTGGCTTGATGCCCACTCTAGCCAGGCCGATACGAGGAGCTGGTATGTACCGCACCGGGCTATGCATCCGCACTGGGGACACCGTGCGCTGCACAGCATAACACGGTGCCTGCCCGGTCTCTCTCGCCCCCCGGTAAGCACAGGACGTTGGCGCAGGTCTCCTACCTGGCTTCGCCATACTCCCTGTGTGCCCCCACCCAAGACATTTTTGGGTCTGACTCTCGGGCTTCCATCCACGCCGCCGTGCTGCCTCCTCATACCAGCGCCTCTCCGCCTTCGCTGCCTCCAGCTCTTCTTTGGGGCGGCGATATTCTCCTGGCTGTGCCCAGGGTCGTTTACCGTCCAATTCGTCCTCCCATGTCCATTCCTCCTTGCGCTGCTCCTGCTGCCGCTTCTCCTGCTGCACGTTGGGGCGGCTACACTCCCCTGGCTTTGCCCAGGGTCCTCTCCCGTCGAGGATTTCCTCCCATGACCAAGAGTCTTGATTCTTCGGCCGCTGTTGCTGCTGCCCGTTACCACGACGCTTGGTCCTGTTGTGGTGGGTGGTTCTGTAACGGCTTTCCTCCTGGGAAGGAGAGGCGGACCAAACTCAACATGAACATAATACAAAACAATAAACGTGGCAAAACCGAAACAGCCCTATCTGGTGCAACAAACACAAAGACAGGAAACAGCCCTATCTGGTGCAACAAACACAAAGACAGGAAACAACCACCCACCAAACCCAACACAAAACAGGCTACCTAAATATGGTTCCCAATCAGAGACAATGACTAACACCTGCCTCTGATTGAGAACAGGGCCAAACACAGAAACAGACAAACTAGACATCCAACATAGAATGCCCACTCAGATCACACCCTGAGCAAACAAAACATAGAAACATACAAAGCAAACTATGGTCAGGGTGTGACAGACACCAGGAAAAATAGCTGCTACATGTGCAGTAGCTAGCTAATGGGGATCCTAATAAATTAAACTAAAGCATTTTAATAATTCTTCAGTCTCTTGATGTCAATCTACTCATGATGATTAATGATGTTGATTGTTTTTAAATGGCTTGTTTTTTGTTGTTGTTGCTTTGCATCGCTTTGAGATGTATTTATGTAATGATTAGCACTATAACAGTTAAAAACATTTTATATTATTATTACTAATCTCCAGAACCATGAATGAATTGAACTTCATCTTCATACACAAAGAGATCATTATGACATCATTGCTTTTGGAATTTGGAATTCCAATCCATTCTAGAACATATGTAAAACCACTTGACCCATTTGCTTAGCTAGGTTCTATACCATGGCTCCATGATCCATCTATTGTAAAAAATGAAGTCCTCACAAGTTTTCTTAAGAGAACCTTTTGTCACTGAAAGGCTAAGGAAGAGAACGGGTAAGCGCTCTGAAGTATTTTTGGCAAACGTAGCACTATCATGACATATTTATGGATATTCAGGATTGCCATAGCGTGACAGCAGGACCCTATTCTTTCTCTAACACCAGGTACCCAGTGGAGTCCTTTTCATGCTCAGGCATTAAGAGAAGCAGAACCCCCTAGTATACTTGGCTCCAAAACACCTCACACTCTCTGCCCTCCCCTGAAGCCAGCAGACATCTCCTACAGACACACGGCGAGGAAGGGAGGCAGTAGGTCAGTGGAGCCCAAGGAGCCGTCGTACACAGACCGCCTGGACTTCTGCTTCCTCAGAGCCTCCTCTGCCCTGGAGAAGTTCAATGGGGAACTGCTGTATAAGTGTGCCAGCTGCTTGTGGTACTACCCCAGCCTGTCCTCTCTGCAGACACACATCACCCTGGGCTTTATGGAGGGTTTCAGCTGCAGGGTCTACTACAGGAAGCTGAAGGAGCTGCACTGCAGGAACGACATGAAGAGGATACAGGTGATCTCTCTGGAGACCACAGCCAAGAGAGTCAATCGCTTCTCAGCAGGAAATAGGGTGGCAGAGGAGCTGAGGAACAAGAGCAGTGAGGAGACAGAGAAGAAGAGCAGTGAGGAGCTGAGGAACAAGAGCAGTGAGGAGACAGAGAAGAAGAGCAGTGAGGAGCTGAGGAACAAGAGCAGTGAGGAGACAGAGAAGAAGAGCAGTGAGGAGCTGAGGAACAAGAGCAGTGAGGAGACAGAGAAGAAGAGCAGTGAGATTCAGAAGTGGCTTTCTGAGATAGAGGAACCCACTGATCATTACAGTCACTGAGATCATTATCCCTTTTTTCATTACAGATTCATTTTCACAGTAACAAAACATAGCTATATTAAATAAAACGTTTTCATGATCCCTGCTTCTTATTATTCTCAGAGTATAGTTGGAGCCAGATATACTAAATACATGCTATTTCATAAGGGAATTAATGAGTACACTGATTGGCATCTGGGATTTCAAACAGCTGAATTTCTAACTCTGTCCATGGTGCTGAAGTTGGGCAAATCCAGAGGCCAGTAGCCCAACACCCTCAGATAAGTACTGGAGTACAAGGGAAAGCCTAGTGTCTTTTTGGACCGATCTGTAAAAGGTCCTTCTACAACAACTATGTCGTGCCCTGACCTGAGATATCTCTGTTTTCTTTATATTTTGGTTAGGTCAGGGTGTGACTAGGGAGGGTACCCTAGTTTTTGTATGTCTAGGGTTTTTGTAGGTCTAGGTGATTTGTATGTCTATGGTGGCCTGATATGGTTCCCAGTCAGCGGCAGCTGTTTATCATTGTCTCTGATTGAGGATCATATTTAGGTAGCCATTTCCCTTTGGTGTTTGTGGGATCTTGTCTACAATTAGGTGCCTGTGTTCACTAGTAGCGGTTCGTTTGGTTATTTGTTGTTTTGTTTCGGTGAGTTTCAGGTGATTACAAATATGTGGAACTCTATTCACGCTGCGCCTCGGTCCGATCCTTATAACGAACATGGCAAACTATCTCTAATCACTATGTAGAACAGAATAGCAGTATTTTCCAAGTGTGTGTTAGAGCTCCTCTACTCAGCCCTCTTTTCTCAACACTCCAACACTGCCCTCTAGTGCATTTTATTGGCATGTCTGGGTAATTCTTTAACTAAATGGCACTGCATATATTTGAAAATAATAGATTGTATTGTATTCAGAATGAGCTAGTTAGTTTGTCCAATATTTTATTTGTCAAGACCTCCAGAAAATTTGAGCAAAAGAAAACTGTTCATCTTATCACCAAACTTACAGCGTAACGTTTATTAATCTACCCAAGTGCTTCTTATGACAAACATATTCATTTTATTTCACATGAAAAGCAGGAGGCCCTCAAAGGCATAAGGAAAACACAAAAGTATAAAATGTGCACCATATCTATCTAATTTCTTAATACATGGCACAACAGGACAATTCATAGACAGTTCAGTAGTAGGGAGGTCTTTAGGAGCGTTAGAGGGCTCCAGAGAGCTTTACAGAGCTTCAGAGAGCTTCGGAGAGCCTTAGAGAGCTTTACAGGGCTTCAGAGGGCTTTACAGAGCTTCAGAAAGCTTTAGAGAGCTTTAGAGAACTTCTGAGAGCTTTGGAGAGCTTCAGAGAGCTTTAGAGAGCTTTCTAGCCAGGCTCTGCATGACCACCCGTCTGGCCAGGTCACTGTACAGCGCCACTCGGTGGACACGACTATCCACGACGCGGTAATCAAACCCGTTCGCCTGTCCCGTCACCAGCTGGCACACGCCCGCCTCGTCAAAGCCCTCGCCCACAGTGACGGCCAGCAGCTGTGTGTTCTCTGCCAGAGCGGCGGCGGCGGCTCTGGGGATAGCAGCCCGGGCAGAGGCCACAGACCTGCCGTCTGTGAATACCACCACTTTCCTGGGGACAGCAGAGCGGCCCTCCCTCTGGAGGGTGGAGGTCAGGAAGGCCAGGGCAGCCGGTAAGTCGGTGGCCCCGTCCATGTAGAGCGTAGCTGCTAGCCCCGTTAGCACATCCTCAACACTAGCAGTGAAGGGCACCTCCACTCTCTGCTGCTGCCCATCGCTGTACTGCATGACGGACAGGCGGAGCAGCCCTCCCCGGTCCTGTGACAGCAGCCTGGCGGCCATGTTCTCAACAAACTCTCTGGCTCTGTAGAAGTTGGCCTGGCCCACACTGGAGGAGCCGTCCAACATGAAGACTATGTCTGTAGCTTCCTGGAAGTTGGCTGGAGGAAGAGTAGACTATTTTAGAACAGCAGTTGGGGTTCAGATACATTTACATACATTCCACTAAATCTTTAAATTGCAGTACTAGGCTCAATGCTAAAAAAAATAACGTATTGTAATGTATAGGAAACTGTGACCATAAAAACAAGGGAGAGGAGCAGTCTTACCTGGACAGGTGTAATCAGGACATTTCTTATCTGTAAACACAACCCAGACCTTAGTTGAGAGCATAGGAACATAGCATGTAGCTAGCTCCTGATATTGTAAATTAGGGCTAGCCTGTACATAGACTACCTTAGCAGATGTAGCTAGCTCCAGATATTGTAAATTAGAGCTAGCCTGTACACAGTCTACCTTGGCAGATATAGCCAGTAACATTGTTGAACAAGGAGTCCTCCAGCAGTTGCACGTGGTCTGTAATCTTCAGGTAGAGTCCAGGTGAGGCTGTGCCCAGACAGGTGATCTCCTCCAGCATGGCAGCGTAGGACGCCCGTCTGAAGATGTCACCTATGCCAATGCCCACCACCTGAGGAGCCAAGATGGAGGACATACTGAGGCTTTGCCACAAAATGGCAGACTTGGAGGAGAGAGAGATGGTTCTCTTTATGTCTAATGAAATGAATCCTTGGTCCTGACATCATCTCTTCACCCCCAACCTATACATGTCCTTCAGCCCACTCTCCCCCATCCCATTGCCCAGTCCCATTGACATCCCTCACCCTTATATTGGGCACAGAGCAGAGGGAGGACAGCGGTTTGGCGTCCCGGCGGGTGTCCGACCGTCCGTCTGTCAAGACTATGGCCACCTTTCGGTCCAGCTGGGAGCTGCCGAATGCCTGCCGGGCGAAATCCAGCGCCTCTCCCGTGTACGTACCACCGGCAATCCAGCGCATGTTTCTCACCGAGCTGCAAGTATGGGACATCAAACACAACAGTTAGTCAGTCAGTCAGTCAACTGATATCAGGTAACTGCTGTACTTTGGACTTTTGACTCTTATCTGGTCGGACCTTTTGAGCTGTGCTACTGTGGTGATCTTGGGGTCCTCCATAGATACCAGCTCCTGGGTGCCGTCATGGCTGTACTGAACTACACCCACTCGTGATCCTAGCTCCTTCTGCAAACAGAAACACACACAGAGAAACAACATTTAGTTAAGGCCCCTCTCTCACCCAGGGAAGTCAGGACAAATGTTCACCCACCTTGTCTTTGCTGAACTTGGTAATCTTGTTGATGATTCGAATTATAAACTCTTTTTCCAGGGTGAAGTTCTGCAGCCCAACACTCTCTGAACTGTCCAGTACAAAGAGTAGCTTCACCGGACCACACTCACACACTGTGAATGCCAGTTACATTGTCATTATAATAATATCATGATATATTCTGAGCATCATACACCATATGAATAGTACAGATGAAGGATCTTCATTTGATCACTCTTTTGTTGCTGAAAAATGTCCTGCGCAGCAGGAAATGCAAACTTGTAGTGTGTTCGAGGTTTAAAAAAGCTTCTAAAGTTTGTAATTTACACTTTAGAATGTCAGACTTGATTTGCCCTAATGAAAAATGTATCAACTCCTACAAAAAAATCCCAGTTAACTATAATCCACATAATAATTCACATTCCCTGTTGCTGCAGGATTATTTCCTTGCTGTAGCAAACTGTCTCAAGTTAAGATCGTACATCTCTATATCTATGTGACTATTTACAATACATGCTGTGGATGTAATTTGGTGCCTCTCAGAGTCTCTCACTGGCATACAGAGTGAAATTGAATCTTGAAAATTGAAACTGAAGGTCATGCAAGGATGTAAAATAATGCCATGTGTAACTGTTAAGCGCTAAAACTTTGTATGGGTCCAGGAACTTACCACAGCATGCTACAAGAGAAAAACAAAGACATTACATCAAGATCCACCCTGATTCATATCTTAATCACAGCCCCATCATTTACAGTTTTTTTTTTTTTTACAATCGCTAACATCCTTTTGTCCAATCTGTAGTCACATTTTCAAAACTCTAAACACGATTAGCACAACATCTGTCTGTTGTGGACCATACCAATAACACAATTCATGTTGTTTTCACAGAATATTCAGTCAATTAACACGTTTCTAAAATGCTTACACTTTCTTTACATACAAGCTTACCCAATACCATAATGAGGGATCTTTCTTGTCTTATTTATAAATGCTTGCACACAGTATGCCAGAAATTAACGTCATTTATGTAGACGAGGCAGGGTTTAACCTGGGAAAAAAGTGGGGAAGAAAGGTCATCGGGAAAAGGGCCACCGTTGATGTCCCGGGTCAGAGAGGAGCAAATATCACAATGTGTCCTGCAATCTCTCTGGTTCGGTCCTGCAGAAATGCCATATTGGTCCCTACAACACTGAGCTCCTTCTTCTGTTTTTAGATGACCTCCACAAACAACTGGTGCCAGAAGCAGAAAGGGAACAGGAGGGAGGAAACACTGAGCAATTATTTTCTGCCTGGAGGTGGAAAGTGTATGATCAATGGCCACATGACCGTGATCTTGCAGAGTTACTCCACCTCAAGAATTGCATTTGGTGAACGGCTCGGAACACACATACTCATTCAAGCAAATGAGAAATAAGTGCACTCAGGCTATCCGGAAGGCCAACGTTAGTTACTTTAAGGAGCAGTTCTCTCTCTGTGGGTCTAGCCCCAAGAAGTTCTGGAAAACGGTTAAAGACCTGGAGAATAAACCCTCCTCCTCACAGCTGCCCATGTTCCTTAAAGTTGATGATATGGTTGTTACTGACAAGAAGCACATGGCTGAGCTCTTTAATCACCACTTCGTTAGGTCGGGATTCATATTTGACTCAGCCACGCCTCCTTGCCCGTCCAACATTTCCTCATCTCCCACCCCTTCTAATGTGGCTATCCCCGATGCTTCTCCCTCTTTTTCCTCTGCCCTGCAACAAAGTTTCTCCCTGCAGGCAGTCACTGAGTCAAAGGTGCTAAAGAAGCTCCTGAAACTTGACCTAAAAAAAACACCTACAGTGCCTTGCGAAAGTATTCGGCCCCCTTGAACTTTGCAACCTTTTGCCACATTTCAGGCTTCAAAAATAAACAAGTGGGACACAATCATGAAGTGGAACGACATTTATTGGATATTTCAAACTTTTTTAACAAATCAAAAACTGAAAAATTGGGCGTGCAAAATTATTCAGCCCCCTTAAGTTAATACTTTGTAGCGCCACCTTTTGCTGCGATTACAGCTGTAAGTCGCTTGGGGTATGTCTCTATCACATCGAGAGACTGACATTTTTCCCATTCCTCCTTGCAAAACAGCTCGAGCTCAGTGAGGTTGGATGGAGAGCATTTGTGAACAGCAGTTTTCAGTTCTTTCCACAGATACTCGATTGGATTCAGGTCTGGACTTTGACTTGGCCATTCTAACACCTGGATATGTTTATTTTTGAACCATTCCATTGTAGATTTTGCTTTATGTTTTGGATCATTGTCTTGTTGGAAGACAAATCTCCGTCCCAGTCTCAGGTCTTTTGCAGACTCCATCAGGTTTTCTTCCAGAATGGTCCTGTATTTGGCTCCATCCATCTTCCAATCAATTTTAACCATCTTCCCTGTCCCTGCTGAAGAAAAGCAGGCCCAAACCATGATGCTGCCACCACCATGTTTGACAGTGGTGATGGTGTGTTCAGGGTGATGAGCTGTGTTGCTTTTACGCCAAACATAACATTTTGCATTGTTGCCAAAAAGTTCAATTTTGGTTTCATCTGACCAGAGCACCTTCTTCCACATGTTTGGTGTGTCTCCCAGGTGGCTTGTGGCAAACTTTAAACAACACTTTTTATGGATATCTTTAAGAAATGGCTTTCTTCTTGCCACTCTTCCATAAAGGCCAGATTTGTGCAATATACGACTGATTGTTGTCCTATGGACAGAGTCTCCCACCTCAGCTGTAGATATCTGCAGTTCAACCAGAGTGATCATGGGCCTTTTGGCTGCATCTCTGATCAGTCTTCTCCTTGTATGAGCTGAAAGTTTAGAGGGACGGCCAGGTCTTGGTAGATTTGCAGTGGTCTGATACTCCTTCCATTTCAATATTATCGCTTGCACAGTGCTCCTTGGGATGTTTAAAGCTTGGGAAATCTTTTTGTATCCAAATCCGGCTTTAAACTTCTTCACAACA
Organism: Oncorhynchus mykiss; assembly: GCF_013265735.2. Classification (NCBI taxonomy): domain Eukaryota; kingdom Metazoa; phylum Chordata; class Actinopteri; order Salmoniformes; family Salmonidae; genus Oncorhynchus; species Oncorhynchus mykiss. The sequence goes on along the minus strand of NC_048566.1, from coordinate 14,129,837 downwards.
GTATCTCGGACCTGCCTGGTGTGTTCCTTGTTCTTCATGATGCTCTCTGAGCTTTTAACGGAACTCTGAGACTATCACAGTGCAGGTGCATTTATACGGAGACTTGATTACACACAGGTGGATTGTATTTATCATCATTAGTCATTTAGGTCAACATTGGATCATTCAGAGATCCCCACTGAACTTCTGGAGAGAGTTTGCTGCACTGAAAGTAAAGGGGCTGAATCATTTTGCACGCCCAATTTTTCAGTTTTTGATTTGTTAAAAAAGTTTGAAATATCCAATAAATGTTGTTCCACTTCATGATTGTGTCCCACTTGTTGTTGATTCTTCACAAAAAAATACAGTTTTATATCTTTATGTTTGAAGCCTGAAATGTGGCAAAAGGTCGCAAAGTTCAAGGGGGCCGAATACTTTCGCAAGGCACTGTAGGTCAGATGGTTTAGACCCTTTCTTATTTAAGGTTGCTACCCCTATCATCGCCAAGCCTATCTCCAACCTTTTTAACCTTTCTGGGGAGGATCCCCTTGCTTGGAAGGCAGCCATGGTTTGTTCTTTATTTAAAGGGGGAGATCAAGCTGATCCTAACTGTTATAGGCATATTTCTATTTTGCCCTGTTTATCAAAAGTGTTGGAAAAACTTGTCAATAATCAACTGACTGACTTTCTTGATGTCTATATTATTCTCTATGGTATGCAATCTGGTTTCTGCTCAGGTTATGGATGTATCACTGTAACATTAAAGGTCCTCAATGATGCCACCATTGCCCTTGATTCTAAGCAATGTTGTAATGCTATTTTTATTGACTTGGCCAAAGCTTTGATATGGTAGACCATTCCATTCTTGGGAGTATTGGTGTCTCTGTGGGGTCTTTGGCCTGGTTTACTAACTATCTCTCTCAAAGAGTGCAGTGTATAAAGTCAGAAAATCTGCTGTCTCAGCCACTGTGTCACCAAGGAAGTACCCCAAGGCTCAATCCTAGGCCCCACGCTCTTCTCAATTTACATCAACAACATAGCTCAGGCAGTAGGAAGCTCTCTCATCCATTTATATGCAGATGATATAGTCTTATACTCAGCTGGCCCCTCCCCAGATTTGGTGTTAAATGCTCTACAACAAAGCTTTCTTAGTGTCCAACAAGATTTCTCCAACATTAACCTGGTTCTGAACACCTCCAAACAAAGATAATGTGGTTTGGTAAGAAGAATGCCCGTCTCCCCACAGGTGTGATTACTACCTCTGAGGGTTTAGAGCTTGAGGTAGTTACCTCATACAAGTACTTGGGAGTATGGCTAGACGGTACATTGTCCTTCTCTCAGCACATATCAAAGCTGCAGACTAAAGTTCAATCTAGACTTGGTTTCCTCTATCGTAATCACTCATCTTTCACCCAAACTAACCCTGACTCAGATGACCATCCTACCCATGCTAGATTACGGAGACATCATTTATAGATCGGCAGGTAAGGGTGCTCTCGAGTGGCTAGATGTGCTTTACCATTCGGCCATCAGATTTGCCACCAATGCTCCTTATAGGACACATCACTGCACTCTATACTCCTCTGTAAACTGGTCATCTCTGTATACCCGTCGCAAGACCCACTGGTTGATGCTTGTTCATAAAACCCTCTTGGGCCTCACTCCCCCCTATCTGAGATATATACTGCAGCCCTCATCCTCCACATACAACCCCCGTTCTGACAGTCACATTAAGTTAAAGGTCCCCAAAGCACACACATCCCTGGGTCCCTCGTCTTTTCAGTTCGCTGCAACTAGCGACTGGAACGAGCTGCAACAAACACTCAAACGGGACAGTATCTTCATTCAAAGACTCAATCATGAACAATCTTACTGACAGTTTGTGGCTGCTTTGCGTGATGTATTGTTGTCTCTACCTCCTTGCCCTTTGTGCTGTTGTCTGTGCCCAATAACATTTTTGTTGCTGCCTTGCTATGTTGTTGTCTTAGGGCACTCTTTATGTAGTGTTGTCTCGTCGTGATGTGTTTTTTTAATCCCAGCCCCCGTCCCCGCAGGAGGCCTTTTGCCTTTTGGTTGGCCGTCATTGTAAATAATAATTTGTTCTTAACTGACTTGCCTAGTTAAATAAAGGTTAAATAAAAATATTACAAATTGAAGTGACCAAATGTCCCTCCTGGATGCAATGGATGCTGGCTGCAGAGACTTCTCAGCTGAAGACTGCCAGGGGTGGATGAAGCATGACAAGCGTTTCTATCCAAGGTACAGAGACTTCTCAGCTGAAGACTGCCAGGGGTGGATAAGGCAGGCCAAGCGTTACTATCCAAGGTACAGAGACTTCTCAGCTGAAGACTGCCAGGGGTGGATAAGGCAGGCCAAGCGTTACTATCCAAGGTACAGAGACTTCTCAGCTGAAGACTGCCAGGGGTGGATAAGGCAGGCCAAGCGTTACTATCCAAGGTGCATAGCGAGAGATGACATAAGATGTGATGTGGACGAGAACATGTGTCTAAATGCTGAAGATGGTATAGATTAGAACAGGACGGGGCATTTTACTGGTTTTACCTTCTGTGTCTTTTTTACTGTAATTGTGTTTTATTTTAACACATTTGGAACCAAAGGCCATGTATGTTGGATGTGTTGTTGAACCAAAGGCCATGTATGTTGGAGGTGTTGTTGAACCAAAGGCCATGTATGTTGGATGTGTTGTTGAACCAAAGGCCATGTATGTTGGATGTGTTGTTGAACCAAAGGCCATGTATGTTGGATGTGATGTTGAACCAAAGGCCATGTATGTTGGAGGTGTTGTTGAACCAAAGGCCATGTATGTTGGATGTGTTGTTGAACCAAAGGCCATGTATGTTGGATGTGTTATTGAACCAAAGGCCATGTATGTTGGATGTGATGTTGAACCAAAGGCCATGTATGTTGGAGGTGTTGTTGAACCAAAGGCCATGTATGTTGGATGTGTTGTTGAACCAAAGGCCATGTATGTTGGATGTGTTGTTGAACCAAAGGCCATGTATGTTGGATGTGTTGTTGAACCAAAGGCCATGTATGTTGGATGTGTTGTTGAACCAAAGGTCATGTATGTTGGAGGTGTTGTTGAACCAAAGGCCATGTATGTTGGAGGTGTTGTTGAACCAAAGGCCATGTATGTTGGAGGTGTTGTTGAACCAAAGGCCATGTATGTTGGAGGTGTTGTTGAACCAAAGACCATGCATGTTGGAGGTGTTGTTGAACCAAAGGCCATGTATGTTGGATGTGTTGTTGAACCAAAGGTCATGTATGTTGGATGTGTTGTTGAACCAAAGGCCATGTATGTTGGATGTGTTGTTGAACCAAAGGCCATGTATGTTGGATGTGTTGTTGAACCAAAGGCCATGTATGTTGGAGGTGTTGTTGAACCAAAGGCCATGTATGTTGGATGTGTTGTTGAACCAAAGGCCATGTATGTTGGATGTGTTGTTGAACCAAAGGCCATGTGTGTTGGAGGTGTTGTTGAACCAAAGGCCATGTATGTTGGATGTGATGTTGAACCAAAGGCCATGTATGTTGGATGTGTTGTTGAACCAAAGGCCATGTATGTTGGATGTGTTGTTGAACCAAAGGCCATGTATGTTGGATGTGTTGTTGAACCAAAGGCCATGTATGTTGGATGTGTTGTTGAACCAAAGGCCATGTATGTTGGATGTGTTGTTGAACCAAAGGCCATGTATGTTGGATGTGTTGTTGAACCAAAGGCCATGTATGTTGGATGTGTTGTTGAACCAAAGGCCATGTGTGTTGGATGTGTTGTTGAACCAAAGGCCATGCGTGTTGGATGTGTTGTTGAACCAAAGGCCATGTATGTTGGATGTGTTGTTGATCACTGGTAGTAATTTCATGTTGCTAATAAAGCTTTTACTGCAGCAATTCTGTCACTTACTATTTTTTTCTACTTTACATTCTATGAAGTAAAGATAACTCATTCACTTTTAGATAGTATGTTGCCAAAAATGCACACAATCGACACTCAACCAAAAAATGTAGAGTGGTTTACAATAAGAGGAAACTGAATGATAAAAACAATGGATATCATATTGTCTAATGTCTGCAGGTAGAACTGAAACATGAAAAGTAATACAGTTTTTGTAATGCCATTAACTGTTAGTATTTTGAAAGTCATTGTGTTCTGATTGACTATACGTTCCTCTTGGATAGAAAACATGTGTTTTGACAGAATGATTAGATACTGTATTGAGTCGGGTATGCCATGCTTTGATAGAGTTAGTGTATGTACAGTAGAGAAAGGTTTTTTTGCATTTTGAAATGTAGAGTTGGTATTTAATGTTTGTATTTGTATTTTGGTTTGAGCAGAAAATGTACTATTTGGCTAATTGTGTGATGTAGGGGTGTTGCTGTCTTAAGAGTTAATCATCTTAAGTATAAGTAAACGCTTGTTAGCAATTGTATTTTTTTTTTAAACACACATTCCAAACATACACAACCAACACTGAACTACAGAGTTCTTATAACATTACATCCACAGCTGCCGCCACAATTCGTGTGTCCCTGAATCTGTGTGTGTGCCTGCATATGTGTGTGTAAGTGAGTGTGTTCGAGTGTGCGTGCCTGCCTGCCTGCGCGTGTGTGTTTAAGTGATTGCATATGTGTGTGTAAGTGAGTGTGTTCGAGTGTGTGTGCGTGCCTGCGTGTGTGTGTTTAAGTGATTGCGTGTGTGTGTGTAAGTGAGTGTGTTCGAGTGTGTGTGCGTGCCTGCGTGTGTGTGTTTAAGTGATTGCGTGTGTGTGTTTAAGTGATTGCATTTGTGTGAGTAAGTGAGTGTGTTCGAGTGTGTGTGCGTGCCTGCCTGCCTGCGTGTGTGTGTTTAAGTGATTGCGTGTGTGTGTGTAAGTGAGTGTGTTCGAGTGTGTGTGCGCTCCTGCCTGCCTTTGTGTGTGTGTTTAAGTGATTGCGTGTGTGTGTTTAAGTGATTGCATATGTGTATGTAGGTGAGTGTGTTCGAGTGTGTGTGTGTGCCTTCCTGCCTGCGTGTGTGTGTTTAAGTGATTGCCTGTGTGTGTGTAGGTGAGTGTGTTCGAGAGTGTGTGTGTCCCTTCCTGCGTGTGTGTGTTTAAGTGATTGCGTGTGTGTGTGTAGGTGAGTGTGTTCGAGAGTGTGTGTGTGTGTGCCTTCCTGCCTGCGTGTGTGTGTTTAAGTGATTGCCTGTGTGTGTGTAGGTGAATGTGTTCGTGTGTGTGTGCGTGCCTTCCTGCCTGCATGTGTGTGTTTAAGTGATTGCGTGTGTGTGTTTAAGTGATTGCATATGTGTATGTAGGTGAGTGTGTTCGAGTGTGTGTGTGTGCCTTCCTGCCTGCGTGTGTGTGTTTAAGTGATTGCCTGTGTGTGTGTAGGTGAGTGTGTTCGAGAGTGTGTGTGTGCCTTCCTGCCTGCGTGTGTGTGTTTAAGTGATTGCCTGTGTGTTTGTAGGTGAGTGTGTTCGAGAGTGTGTGTGTGCCTTCCTGCCTGCGTGTGTGTGTTTAAGTGATTGCGTGTGTGTCCGTTTGCATCTCTTTCACAAAGTTTGTCCCAAACTCAACCCAGGATAAATTATGCTTCAAATGAACTGTTTAGCTAGGAAGATAAACTGTGTATTAGTCATCTTTAAAGGAGACATGTTTAGATGACTAGTGCAGGGTACATTTCTAACAGTAGAGGTTGGGTGTCATGTACTGTCATGTTGTGTCTTGTCTCTGTCCTTTCCCTTCACCCTGTCTCCCTCTGCTGGTCGTTGTTAGGTTACCTTTTCTCCCTCTCTTTCCCCCAGCTGTGCCTTGTCTCCTCCTAACCACCTCGTCACCCCTTTTCCCACCTGTTCCCTTTTTCCCTCTGATTAGTCCCCTATATCTCTCTCTGTTTTTGTTCCTGTCCTTGTCGGATTCTTGTTTGTTGTGTTTCATGCCTGAGCCAGACTATCGTCATGTTTGCTGTAACCTTGTCCTGTCCTGTCGGAATCTGCCGGTCTATCTGAGCCTACCTATGTTTGGTTATTAAAGAAGCTCTGTTTAAGTTAGTTCGCTTTTGGGTCCTCATTCACTCGCCGTAACAGAAGAATCCGACCAAGAATGGACCCAGCGACTTCGGATCCTCTCCACTCAGCCGTCGGGATCCAGGGAGCGATGCTAGGCAGACACGAGCAGGAAGTGTCTGCTGCTCGACATGCCGTTGAGACCCTGGCCACCCAAGTCTCCAACCTCACAGAACAGGTTCACCATCTCCGCCTCGATCCACCGGCCACTTCCAGGGCTTTCGAATCTCCGGAGCCCAGAATCAATAACCCGCCGTGTTACTCTGGGGAGCACCCTGAATGCCGCTCGTTCCTCACCCAGTGTGATATTGTGTTTTCTCTCCAGCCCAACACTTACTCCAGGAGCACTGCTCGTGTCTCCTACGTCATATCTCTCCTTATTGGACGGGCTCGTGAGTGGGGCACGGCAATCTGGGAGGCAAGGGCTGAGTGTACTAACCAGTATCAGGACTTTAAGGAGGAGATGATACGGGTTTTTGATCGATCTGTTTTTGGGGAGGAGGCTTCCAGGGCCCTGTCTTCCCTATGTCAAGGCAATCGATCCATAACAGACTACTCTATTGAGTTTCGCACTCTTGCTGTCTCCAGTGGCTGGAACGAGCCGGCCTTGCTCGCTCGTCTTCTGGAGGGTCTCCGCGCAGAGGTAAAGGATGAGATTCTCTCCCGGGAGGTTCCTTCCAGCGTGGATTCCTTGATTGAACTCGCTATTCGCATTGAGCGACGGGTTGATCTTCGTCACCGAGCTCGTGGAAAGGAGCTCGCACTCTCCGTCGCCCCCCTCTCCGCATCACTACCATCTTCCTCTGCCGGCTCGGGTGCTGAGCCCATGCAGCTGGGAGGTATCCGCATCTCAACTAAGGAGAGGGAACGGAGAATCACCAACCGCCTCTGTCTCTATTGCGGTTCCGCTGGTCATTTTGTCACTTCATGTCCAGTAAAAGGCCAGAGCTCGTCAGTAAGCGGAGGGCTACTGGTGAGCGCTACTACTCCTGTCTCTCCTTCAAGATCCTGCACTACCTTGTCGGTCCATCTACGCTGGACCGGTTCGTCAGCTTCCTGCAGTGCCTTAATAGACTCTGGGGCGGAGGGCTGTTTTATGGACGAGACCTGGGCTCGGGAACATGACATTCCTCTCAGACAGTTAAAGGAGCCCACGGCCTTGTTCGCCCTGGATGGTAGTCCTCTCCCCAGGATTCAGCGTGAGACGCTACCTTTAACCCTCACGGTTTCTGGTAATCATAGTGAAACCATTTCTTTTTTAATTTTTCGTTCACCTTTTACACCTGTTGTTTTGGGCCATCCCTGGCTAGTTTGTCATAATCCTTCCATTAATTGGTCTAGTAATTCTATCCTCTCCTGGAACGTCTCTTGTCATGTGAAATGTTTAATGTCTGCTATCCCTCCTGTTTCCTCTGTCTCTTCTTCACAGGAGGAGCCTGGTGATTTGACAGGGGTGCCGGAGGAATATCACGATCTGCGCACGGTGTTCAGTCGGTCCAGGGCCACCTCTCTTCCTCCACACCGGTCGTATGATTGTAGTATTGATCTCCTTCCGGGAACCACCCCCCCCCCGGGGTAGGCTATACTCTCTGTCGGCTCCCGAACGTAAGGCTCTCGAAGATTATTTGTCTGTAGCTCTTGACGCCGGTACCATAGTCCCCTCCTCCTCTCCCGCCGGAGCGGGGTTTTTTTTTGTCAAGAAGAAGGACGGGTCTCTGCGCCCCTGCATAGATTATCGAGGGCTGAATGACATAACAGTGAAGAATCGTTATCCGCTTCCTCTTATGTCTTCAGCCTTCGAGATCCTGCAGGGAGCCAGGTTTTTCACTAAGTTGGACCTTCGTAACGCTTACCATCTCGTGCGCATCAGGGAGGGGGACGAGTGGAAGACGGCGTTTAACACTCCGTTAGGGCACTTTGAATACCGGGTTCTTCCTTTCGGCCTCGCTAACGCTCCAGCTGTCTTTCAGGCATTAGTCAATGATGTCCTGAGAGACATGCTGAACATCTTTGTTTTCGTTTACCTTGACGATATCCTGATTTTTTCACCGTCACTCCAGATTCATGTTCAGCACGTTCGACGTGTCCTCCAGCGCCTTTTAGAGAATTGTCTTTTTGTGAAGGCTGAGAAGTGCACTTTTCATGCCTCCTCCGTCACATTTCTCGGTTCTGTTATTTCCGCTGAAGGCATTAAGATGGATCCCGCTAAGGTCCAAGCTGTCATTGATTGGCCCGTCCCTAAGTCACGCGTCGAGCTGCAGCGCTTTCTCGGCTTCGCGAACTTCTATCGTCGTTTCATCCGTAATTTCGGTCAGGTGGCAGCTCCTCTCACAGCCCTTACTTCTGTCAAGACGTGCTTTGAGTGGTCCGTTTCCGCCCAGGGAGCTTTTGATCTCCTCAAGAATCGTTTTACATCCGCTCCTATCCTTGTTGCACCTGACGTCTCTAGACAGTTCGTTGTCGAGGTTGACGCGTCAGAGGTGGGCGTGGGAGCCATTCTTTCTCAGCGCTCCCTCTCTGACGACAAGGTCCACCCATGCGCGTATTTTTCTCATCGCCTGTCGCCGTCGGAACGTAACTATGATGTGGGTAACCGCGAACTGCTCGCCATCCGGTTAGCCCTAGGCGAATGGCGACAGTGGTTGGAGGGGGCGACCGTTCCTTTTGTCGTTTGGACTGACCATAGGAACCTTGAGTACATCCGTTCTGCCAAACGACTTAATGCGCGTCAGGCGCGTTGGGCGCTGTTTTTCGCTCGTTTCGAGTTCGTGATTTCATATTCGTCCGGGCTCTAAGAACACCAAGCCTGATGCTTTGTCTCGTCTCTTCAGTTCTTCAGTAGCCTCCACTGACCCCGAGGGGATTCTCCCTGAGGGGCGTGTTGTCGGGTTGACTGTCTGGGGAATTGAGAGGCAGGTAAAACAAGCGCTCACTCACACTCCGTCGCCGCGCGCTTGTCCTAGGAACCTTCTTTTCGTTCCCGTTCCTACTCGTCTGGCCGTTCTTCAGTGGGCTCACTCTGCCAAGTTAGCCGGCCACCCTGGCGTTCGGGGTACGCTTGCTTCCATTCGCCAGCGTTTTTGGTGGCCCACCCGGGAGCATGACACGCGTCGTTTCGTGGCTGCTTGTTCGGTCTGCGCGCAGACTAAGTCCGGTAACTCTCCTCCTGCCGGCCGTCTCAGGCCGCTTCCTATTCCCTCTCGACCGTGGTCTCACATCGCCTTAGATTTTGTCACCGGACTGCCTTCGTCAGCGGGGAAGACTGTTATTCTTACGGTTGTCGATAGGTTCTCTAAGGCGGCTCATTTCATTCCCCTTGCTAAGCTTCCTTCTGCTAAAGAGACGGCACAAATCATCATCGAGAATGTTTTCAGAATTCATGGCCTTCCGTCAGACGTCGTTTCGGACAGAGGTCCGCAATTCACGTCTCAATTTTGGAGGGAGTTTTGCCGTTTGATTGGGGCTTCCGTCAGTCTCTCTTCCGGCTTTCACCCCCAGTCTAACGGTCAAGCAGAACGGGCCAATCAGACTATTGGTCGCATCTTACGCAGTCTTTCTTTTCGTAACCCTGCGTCTTGGTCAGAACAGCTCCCCTGGGCAGAATACGCCCACAACTCGCTTCCTTCGTCTGCGACCGGGCTATCTCCTTTTCAGAGTAGCCTCGGGTACCAGCCTCCGCTGTTCTCATCTCAGTTCGCCGAGTCCAGCGTCCCCTCCGCTCAGGCTTTTGTCCAACGTTGCGAGCGCACCTGGAAGAGGGTCAGGTCTGCACTTTGCCGTTATAGGACGCAGACTGTGAGGGCTGCTAATAAGCGTAGAACTAAGAGTCCTAGATATTGTCGCGGTCAGAGAGTTTGGCTCTCCACTCAGAACCTTCCCCTTAAGACGGCTTCTCGCAAGTTGACCCCGCGGTTCATTGGTCCGTTCCGTATTTCTCGGGTCATTAATCCTGTCGCAGTTCGACTTCTTCTTCCGCGATACCTTCGTCGCGTCCACCCGGTCTTCCATGTCTCCTGCATCAAGCCCGTCCTTCGCGCCCCCGCTCGTCTTCCCCCCCCCCCCCCATCCTTGTCGAGGGCGCACCCATCTACAGGGTCCGTAGAATTTTGGACATGCGTCCTCGGGGCCGTGGTCACCAGTACCTCGTAGATTGGGAGGGGTACGGTCCTGAGGAGAGGAGTTGGGTTCCCTCTCGGGACGTGCTGGACCGTGCGCTGATCGAGGATTTCCTCCGTTGCCGCCAGGTTTCCTTCTCGAGTGCGCCAGGAGGCACTCGGTGAGTGGGGGGGTACTGTCATGTACTGTCATGTTGTGTCTTGTCTCTGTCCTTTCCCTTCACCCTGTCTCCCTCTGCTGGTCGTTGTTAGGTTACCTTTTCTCCCTCTCTTTCCCCCAGCTGTGCCTTGTCTCCTCCTAACCACCTCGTCACCCCTTTTCCCACCTGTTCCCTTTTTCCCTCTGATTAGTCCCCTATATCTCTCTCTGTTTTTGTTCCTGTCCTTGTCGGATTCTTGTTTGTTGTGTTTCATGCCTGAGCCAGACTATCGTCATGTTTGCTGTAACCTTGTCCTGTCCTGTCGGAATCTGCCGGTCTATCTGAGCCTACCTATGTTTGGTTATTAAAGAAGCTCTGTTTAAGTTAGTTCGCTTTTGGGTCCTCATTCACTCGCCGTAACATTGGGACTGTGTTCAGGCTCACTGATACGTCTTCTAAATCTATGTTGAGTAAACTTATGTTTCACTAAAGGAACATGTTCGGCACAGCACAATGTTCATCTGGAAAATAACCAGTATGACTGAATTTTGAGCACTCGATATACTTACAGCAGAGTTTCTGAATGACCTCCAGGATCTCACATTCCTGAGACAGGAAGATAAATGCATTACAGGGAGATTTAGGAGAATCTTGTGACTGTCCATATATATATATATATATATATATATATATATATATATATATATATATATATATATATATATATATATATATATATATATATATATATATATATATATATATATATATGTATATGTGTGTGTGTGTGTGTGTGTGTGTGTGTGTGTGTGTGTGCGTGCGTGCGTGCGTGCGTACATGTGTGTGTGTGCGTGCGTGCGTACGTACATGCGTGTGTGTGTGCGTGCATACGTACGTACGTGTGTGTGTGTGTGTGTGTGTGTGTGCATACGTACGTACGTACATGTGTGTGTGTGCGTGCATACATGTGTGTGTGTGTGTCTGTGACTGTTATGTACGGGAGTGAAATATACACAGTTGTCATTCTGTGTAACCAGTGTTGACTGCTGACCTGTTTGACACAAATCACGATGACAAAGTTTAATACACTGTGACTGAGGAACAGAGGTCACTTTTTTACCTCTGACCAACCTCATCAAACCAGCCCACCCTACACTCGCCCATCCCTACGAGCTCCAAGTCCCAACCCAATCCAAGTCTCAACTCTTATTCCTGCACTCCCCCATTACACACACAGTGATGAAAAGTGTGTTGGACTTTGGCTCCTTCCCATCACCCACAATTGCTCCATTATTTAAGAGTTACTCACGTCTGCCCCAGGATTGCCCACTGGGCCTGGTGATCCCTGTAGGGAAGGACATGAAGCCATGAGTCAGATAGCAGATTTTCGTTGGTACTTAGTAGGTACTACTTAACATATTCATACAGCATAGGTCATGATAAAAGTCGAAAAATATGTTAACTATGTATTCAGAGCTGTGGTTCTGTAATATTTACTGTGAACTCAATGTTGTTGTGGAACTTACATTCTCTCCTGTGAGACCAGGGTATCCTTTTGGCCCCTGGGGTCCTCCCCGACCTGGCTGGTCGTTCTGTGGAATCAATAAGGAAGGAGTATGAATGAGCAAACAGGTATTAGCTATGCTAGGCTAGGCAACTTATACCATACGGAGATGGCAGAGGTGGCAGTGGACAGTGCTGAACTCTTTAATCTAAGGTCAACTTACATCATCACCGCGATCACCTGGCAGGCCGACATCACCCTTCAGCCCTGTGAATCCCCTGATGCCCTATGAGAGAGAGAGAGAGAGAGAGAGAGAGAGAGAGAGAGAGAGAGAGAGAGAGAGAGAGATAGAGAGAGACAGAGACAGAGAGACAGATAGACAGAGACGGTTAGTGGCTTGTGCTTCTAGTTCCGACCGTGCGGTAATATCTAACAAGTAATCCAACAATTTCACAATAACTACCTTATACACACAAGTGTAAGGGAATGAATAAGAATGTCATATAAATATGGATGGGCGATGGCCAAACGGCATAGGCAAGATGCAGTAGATGGAATAGAGTACAGTATATACATTTGAGATGAGTAATGTAGGGTATGTAAACATTATATAAAGTGGCATTGTTTAAAGTGACTAGTGATACATTTATTACATCCAATTTTTAATTATTAAAGTGGCTATAGATTTGAGTCAGTATGTTGGCAGCAGCCACGCTGTTGCGCCTTCTTCACCACGCTGTCTGTGTGGGTGGACCAATTCAGTTTGTCTGTGATGTGTACGCCAAGGAACTTAAAACTTTCCACCTTCTCCACTACTGTCCCGTCGATGTGGATAGGGGGGTGCTCCCTCTGCTGTTTCCTAAAGTCCACAATCATCTCCTTTGTTTTGTGGACGTTGAGTGTGAGGTTATTTTCCTGACACCACAATCCGAGGGCCCTCACCTCCTCCCTGTAGGCCGTCTCATCGTTGTTGATAATCAAGCCTACCACTGTCGTCTGCAAACTTGATGATTGAGTCAGAGGTGTGTATGGCCACGCAGTCATGGGTGAACAGGGAGTACAGGAGAGGGCTGAGAACGCACCGTTGTGGTTACCAAGTGTTGAGGATCAGCGGGGTGGAGATGTTGTTTCCTACTCTAACCCCTGGGGGAGGCCCGTCAGAAAGTCCAGGACCCAGTTGCACAGGGCGGGGTCGAGACCCTGTGTGAACAGCATTCTTACATAGGTATTCCTCTTGTCCAGATGGGTTAGGGCAGTGTGCAGTGTGATTGCGTCGTCTGTGGATCTATTTGGGGTGGTAAGCAAATTGGACTGGGTCTAGGGTGTCAGGTAGGGTGGAGGTGATATGATTCTTGACTAGTCTCTCAAAGCACTTCATGATGACGGAAGTGAGTGCTACGGGGCGATAGTAATTTAGCTCAGTTACCTTCACTTTCTTGGGAACAGGAATAATGGTGGCCCTCTTGAAGCATATGGGAACAGCAGACTGGGATAAGGATTGATTGAATATGTCCATAAACACACCAGCCAGCTGGTCTGCGCATGCTCTGAGGACACGGCTAGGGATGCCATCTGGGCCAGCAGCCTTGCAGGGCTTAACACGTTTAAATGCTTTACTCACATTGGCTGCGGTGAAGGAGAGCAATCAGGTATTGGTAGCGGGCCTTGTCAGTGGCACTGTATTTTCCTCAAAGCGAGCAAAGAAGTTGTTTAGTTTGTCTGGGAGCAAGACGTCGGTGTCCGGGGCTGGTTTTCTTTTTGTCATCCATGATTGACTGTAGACCCTGCCACATATGTCTCATGTCTAAGCCATTGAATTGCGACTCCACTTTGTCTCTATACTGGCGCTTAGCTTGTTTGATTGCCTTGCGGAGGGAATAGCTACACTGTTTGTATTTGGTCATGTTTCCGGTCGCCTTGCCATGATTAAAAGCAGTGGTTTGCGCTTTCAGTTTTGCGTGAATGCTACCATCAATCCACGGTTTCTGGTTGGGGAAGGTTTTAATAGTCACCGTGGGTACATCATCACCGATGCACTTGCTAATAAACTCGCTCAACGAATCAGCGTATACATCAATGTTGTTGTCTGAGGCTATCCGGAACATATCCCAATCCACATAATAAAAGCAATCTTGAAGCATGGAATCAGATTTCGTCGGACCAGCGTTGAACAGACCTGAGCATGGGCGTTTCCTTTTTTAGTTTATAGGCTGGGAGCAACAAAATTGAGTCGTGGTCAGATTTGCCGAAAGGTCCTCTCAGACCAGGGTATCCAGACAGAACATTAAACCTGCAGGTCCTCTCAGACCAGGGTATACATACATACATACAGACAGACAGACAGACAGACAGACAGACAGACAGACAGACAGACAGACAGACAGACAGACAGACAGACAGACACCTTTAAACCTGCATGTCACACCCTGACCATAGTTTGCTTTGTATGTTTCTATGTTTTGGTTGGTCAGGGTGTGATCTGAGTGGGCATTGTATGTTACATGTCTAGTTTGTCTATTTCTATGTTTGGCATGATATGGTTCTCAATCAGAGGCAGGTGTTAGTCATTGTCTCTGATTGGGAACCATATTTAGGTAGCCTGTTTGGTGTTGGGTTTTTGTGGGTGATTGTTCCTGTCTCTGTGTTTGCACCAGATAGGGCTGTTTTAGGTTTTTTCACATTTCTTGTTTTGTTAGTTTATTCATGTATAGTGTCTATATTAAAGAAGCATGAATAACCACCACACTGCGTTTTGGTCCGCCTCTCCTTCACCTCAAGAAAACCGTTACAGAATCACCCACCACAACAGGACCAAGCGGCGTGGTGACAGGCAGCGGCAGCAGGAGCTACGAAGTCTAGAGTATACGACTTGGGAGGAAATAGACAGGTGGGCGGTCGACCCAGGGAGAGTGCCGGAGCCCGCCTGGGATTCGCTGGAGCAGTGCGAAGAGGGGTATAGGAGAATGGAGTTGGAGAGACAAGCACGGCGGCGCGGATGGAAGCCCGAGAGTCAGCCCCAAAAATGTCTTGGGGGGGGGGCAAAGGGAGAGTGTGGCAGAGTCAGGAGTCAGACCTGAGCCAACTCTCCCTGTTTATCCTGAGGAGCCAAGGAGGAGCTCAGAACCAGAGCTGGTGTTGGAGGTGAGCGAAGCAGAGACTGTGAAGGAGTTAATGGGGAAATTGGAGGAGAGAGATATGAGGGAGTTGCTGGTTTGGTGCATGAGGCACGACATTCGCCCGACGGAGCGTGTCAGGGATTTAATGGCACCTGGGTCAGCTCTCCATACTCATCCTGAGGTGCGTGCTAGTTGTCTGGTGAAGACTGTGCCAGCCTCACGCACCAGGCCTCCTGTGCATCTCCCTAGCCTTGCACGTCCTGTGCCATCTCAGCACTACAGTGCTCCTAGCAGTGCTAACCGTGGCGGTGCCTGACCAGCACCACGCCCGTGTTATGCGGTGGTTCGCACGGTGTCCCCAGTACACGTGCTTAGCCCGGTGCGCTACATCCCAGCTTCCCACATCTGCCGGGCTAGGGTGAAGATCCAGCCAGGGCGGTTGGTGCCAGCCCTGCTCTCAAGATCTCCAGTACGCCTTCACGGTCCGGTCCATCCAGTGCCACCTCCACACACCAGCTCTCCGGTGGCAGCTCCCCGCACCAGGCTTCCTGTGCGTGTCCTCGGCCCTGTACCACCAGTGCCAGCACCACGTATCAGGCCTACAGTGCGCCTCGCCTCTCCAGCGCTGCCGCAGTCTCCCGCCTCTCCAGCGCAGCCGGAGTCTCCCGCCTGTTCGGCGCTGCCAGAGCTCCCGCCCCTCATTCCAGAGGCGCTAGAGCCCCTCATTCCAGAGGCGCAAGAGCTCCTCAGTCCAGCGCTGCAAGAGCCTTCCTCTCCAGCGTTACCGGAGCTTCCCGTCTGCCCAGTGCCATCTGAGCCACCCGTCTGCCCAGTGCCATCTGAGCCACCCGTCTGCCCAGTGCCATCTGAGCCACCCGTCTGCCCAGCGCCATCTGAGCCACCCGTCTGCCCAGCGCCATCTGAGCCACCCGTCTGCCCAGCGCCATCTGAGCCACCCGTCTGCCCAGCGCCGCCAGTGCCGCCAGTCTGCAAGCAGCCGCCAGTGCCGCCAGTCTGCAAGGAGCCGCCAGTGCCGCCAGTCTGCAAGGAGCCGCCAGTGCCGCCAGTCTGCAAGGAACCGCCAGTGCCGCCAGTCTGCAAGGAGCCGCCAGTGCCGCCAGTCTGCAAGGAGCCGCCAGTGCCGTCAGTCAGCCCACAGGCGCCAGAGCCCCTCAGCCCAGAGGCGCCAGAGCCCCTCAGCCCAGAGGCGCCAGAGCCCCTCTGTCCCGAGCAGCTGCCCCTCTGTCCCGAGCAGCTGCCCCTCTGTCCCAAGCAGCTGCCCCTCTGTCCCGAGCTGCCCCTCAGGCCAGTGGGGTCATTTAATAGGGTCACTGTGGTTAGGAGGCCACGGAAGCAGACAAGGTGGTGGACCAAGACTATGGTGAAGTGGGGGCCACGTCCAGCACCAGAGCCGCCACCGCGGATAGATGCCCACCCAGACCCTCCCCAATAGGTTCAGGTTTTTTTTGGGGGGGGGGGGGGGGGGGGTACTGTCACACCCTGACCATAGTTTGCTTTGTATGTTTCTATGTTTTGGTTGGTCAGGGTGTGATCTGAGTGGGCATTGTATGTTACATGTCTAGTTTGTCTATTTCTATGTTTGGCCTGATATGGTTCTCAATCAGAGGCAGGTGTTAGTCATTGTCTCTGATTGGGAACCATATTTAGGTAGCCTGTTTGGTGTTGGGTTTTTGTGGGTGATTGTTCCTGTCTCTGTGTTTGCACCAGATAGGGCTGTTTTAGGTTTTTTCACATTTCTTGTTTTGTTAGTTTATTCATGTATAGTGTCTATATTAAAGAAGCATGAATAACCACCACACTGCGTTTTGGTCCGCCTCTCCTTCACCTCAAGAAAACCGTTACAGAATCACCCACCACAACAGGACCAAGCGGCGTGGTGACAGGCAGCGGCAGCAGGAGCTACGAAGTCTAGAGTATACGACTTGGGAGGAAATAGACAGGTGGGCGGTCGACCCAGGGAGAGTGCCGGAGCCCGCCTGGGATTCGCTGGAGCAGTGCGAAGAGGGGTATAGGAGAATGGAGTTGGAGAGACAAGCACGGCGGCGCGGATGGAAGCCCGAGAGTCAGCCCCAAAAATGTCTTGGGGGGGGGGCAAAGGGAGAGTGTGGCAGAGTCAGGAGTCAGACCTGAGCCAACTCTCCCTGTTTATCCTGAGGAGCCAAGGAGGAGCTCAGAACCAGAGCTGGTGTTGGAGGTGAGCGAAGCAGAGACTGTGAAGGAGTTAATGGGGAAATTGGAGGAGAGAGATATGAGGGAGTTGCTGGTTTGGTGCATGAGGCACGACATTCGCCCGACGGAGCGTGTCAGGGATTTAATGGCACCTGGGTCAGCTCTCCATACTCATCCTGAGGTGCGTGCTAGTTGTCTGGTGAAGACTGTGCCAGCCTCACGCACCAGGCCTCCTGTGCATCTCCCTAGCCTTGCACGTCCTGTGCCATCTCAGCACTACAGTGCTCCTAGCAGTGCTAACCGTGGCGGTGCCTGACCAGCACCACGCCCGTGTTATGCGGTGGTTCGCACGGTGTCCCCAGTACACGTGCTTAGCCCGGTGCGCTACATCCCAGCTTCCCACATCTGCCGGGCTAGGGTGAAGATCCAGCCAGGGCGGTTGGTGCCAGCCCTGCTCTCAAGATCTCCAGTACGCCTTCACGGTCCGGTCCATCCAGTGCCACCTCCACACACCAGCTCTCCGGTGGCAGCTCCCCGCACCAGGCTTCCTGTGCGTGTCCTCGGCCCTGTACCACCAGTGCCAGCACCACGTATCAGGCCTACAGTGCGCCTCGCCTCTCCAGCGCTGCCGCAGTCTCCCGCCTCTCCAGCGCAGCCGGAGTCTCCCGCCTGTTCGGCGCTGCCAGAGCTCCCGCCCCTCATTCCAGAGGCGCTAGAGCCCCTCATTCCAGAGGCGCAAGAGCTCCTCAGTCCAGCGCTGCAAGAGCCTTCCTCTCCAGCGTTACCGGAGCTTCCCGTCTGCCCAGTGCCATCTGAGCCACCCGTCTGCCCAGTGCCATCTGAGCCACCCGTCTGCCCAGTGCCATCTGAGCCACCCGTCTGCCCAGCGCCATCTGAGCCACCCGTCTGCCCAGCGCCATCTGAGCCACCCGTCTGCCCAGCGCCATCTGAGCCACCCGTCTGCCCAGCGCCGCCAGTGCCGCCAGTCTGCAAGCAGCCGCCAGTGCCGCCAGTCTGCAAGGAGCCGCCAGTGCCGCCAGTCTGCAAGGAGCCGCCAGTGCCGCCAGTCTGCAAGGAACCGCCAGTGCCGCCAGTCTGCAAGGAGCCGCCAGTGCCGCCAGTCTGCAAGGAGCCGCCAGTGCCGTCAGTCAGCCCACAGGCGCCAGAGCCCCTCAGCCCAGAGGCGCCAGAGCCCCTCAGCCCAGAGGCGCCAGAGCCCCTCTGTCCCGAGCAGCTGCCCCTCTGTCCCGAGCAGCTGCCCCTCTGTCCCAAGCAGCTGCCCCTCTGTCCCGAGCTGCCCCTCAGTCCAGTGGGGTCATTTAATAGGGTCACCGTGGTTAGGAGGCCACGGAAGCAGACAAGGTGGTGGACCAAGACTATGGTGAAGTGGGGGCCACGTCCAGCACCAGAGCCGCCACCGCGGATAGATGCCCACCCAGACCCTCCCCAATAGGTTCAGGTTTTTTGGGGGGGGGGGGGGGGGGGTACTGTCACACCCTGACCATAGTTTGCTTTGTATGTTTCTATGTTTTGGTTGGTCAGGGTGTGATCTGAGTGGGCATTGTATGTTACATGTCTAGTTTGTCTATTTCTATGTTTGGCCTGATATGGTTCTCAATCAGAGGCAGGTGTTAGTCATTGTCTCTGATTGGGAACCATATTTAGGCAGCCTGTTTGGTGTTGGGTTTTTGTGGGTGATTGTTCCTGTCTCTGTGTTTGCACCAGATAGGGCTGTTTTAGGTTTTTTCACATTTCTTGTTTTGTTAGTTTATTCATGTATAGTGTCTATATTAAAGAACCATGAATAACCACCATGCTGCGTTTTGGTCCGCCTCTCCTTCACCTCAAGAAAATCGTTACACTGCAGGTCCTCTCAGACCAGGGTATCCAGACAGACAGACATTTAAACCTGCAGGTCCTCTCAGACCTGGGTAGATAGACAGACAGACAGAGCTTTAAACCTGCAGGTCCTCTCACACCAGGGTATCCAGATAGACAGACAGACAGACCTTTAAACCTGCAGGTCCTCTCAGACCAGGGTATCCAGACAGACAGACAGACCTTTAAACCTGCAGGTCCTCTCAGACCAGGGTATCCAGACAGACAGACAGACCTTTAAACCTGCAGGTCCTCTCAGATCAGGGTATCCAGACAGACAGACAGACAGACAGACCATTAAACATGCAGGTCCTCTCAGACCAGGGTATGTAGATAGAGACAGACAGACCTTTAAACCTGCAGGTCCTCTCAGACCAGGGTATCCAGACAGACAGACAGACCTTTAAACCTGCAGGTCCTCTCAGACCTAGGTATATAGATAGAGAGAGATATAGAGACAGACAGACAGACCTTTAAACCTGCAGGTCCTCTCAGACCAGGGTATCCAGGCAGACAGACAGACAGACAGACCTTTAAACCTGCAGGTCGTCTCAGACCAGGGTATATAGATAGAGAGAGATATAGAGACAGACAGACAGACACAGACCTTTAAACCTGCAGGTCCTCTCAGACCAGGGTATCCAGAGAGACAGACAGACAGACAGACAGACAGACAGACCTTTAAACCTGCAGGTCCTCTCAGACCAGGGTATCCAGACAGACAGACAGACAGACAGACCTTTAAACCTGCAGGTCCTCTCAGACCTGGGTATATAGATAGATAGACAGACAGACAGACCTTTAAACCTGCAGGTCCTCTCAGACCAGGGTATCCAGGCAGACAGACAGACAGACAGACCTTTAAAACTGCAGGTCGTCTCAGACCAGGGTATCCAGACAGACAGACAGACCTTTAAACCTGCAGGTCCTCTCAGACCAGGGTATCCAGACAGACAGACAGACAGACAGATAGACAGACAGACCTTTAAACCTGCAGGTCCTCTCAGACCAGGGTATACAGACAGACAGAAAGACAGACAGACAGACCTTTAAACCTGCAGGTCCTCTCAGACCTGGGTACATAGATAGAGAGAGACAGACAGACAGACAGACGTTTAAACCTGCAGGTCCTCTCAGACCAGGGTATCCAGACAGACAGACAGACAGACCTTTAAACCTGCAGGTCCTCTCAGACCAGGGTATCCAGACAGACAGACAGACAGACAGACAGACAGACAGACAGACAGACAGACAGACAGACAGACAGACCTTTAAACCTGCAGGTCCTCTCAGACCAGGGTATCCCTGTAAGAAGATGAAAGAAAAATCTGAAATAGGCAAATGAGGTCCATGGACATTTGTCCAGACAACGTTGATAAATCATACTTGTAACTAAGAATCAAAACATGAATGCCTACTTATTGCTCAGAAATTCACTGCTGAAGAAATACAGACCTGGAACCCTGGATATCCAGGTTGGCCTTCTCCCTGTGTTCCAGCATCACCCTGAAGAGAGAATCAAGATAATATTGTGTATTTAGAATATTAGCCTCATGATAAATCAGATAAGCTCTTCAATACACTCACCCTTTTCCCAATGGGCCCTGCATCTCCTGGTGCTCCTGGAGGCCCCCTGGGGCCCTTAACACCCTGGGGGGAGAGACCCTGGTCAAAACATGCATTGTAGTTTGCATGTGTTACCACGTGGTACAGCTGTGTCATCATCGAAATCATTAAATGACTGGCCATCGTACCGCAGGCCCGTAAGGTCCCGGCTCTCCTCTGTACCCTTTGAGCCCAGACACTCCACCCAGACCCTTTCAGGGGGAAGAAATGGAGAGAGGGGGTGCGACAATGACTGGAGGTAAAACATCAACCTATATTTAGCAATAGCCCATGAGAGAGCTAGCCTGTTCCCCAAGAAGGTGTTGGTGGAACCATATAAGAAAGAACAAGTGATCACACAGAGTAATAGAGGACCGAGGGACACTCACCTGTGAACCCACGTCTCCAGCCTGACCTTCATGACCCTGTGCTCCAGCAGAGCCTGTGTCACCCGTCTCCCCTTGACCACCTCTTATTCCTGGAGCACCTCTTAGTCCCCTCTCTCCCCCTACACCCTTAAGAGAGACAAATAGGAAGAGAGAGGGAGAGAGAGTGTCATGTGTGCTCCCTCTCCGGCCTCTAGGTCACCAGGCTGCTCGTTAAGGCGCACACCTGTCACCATTACGCGCACCTGCGCATCGTCAGACTCACCTGGACTCCATCCCTTCCTTTATTACCTGCCCTATATATGTCACTCCCTTTGGTTCCTTCCCCGGGCTTCATTGTTTCTATTTCATGTCTGTGTGCTGTTTGTGTTTCTTGTTTTGTATTTAGTTGTATTTATTTATTAAACAACAAACTCCCTGAACTTGCTTCCTGACTCTCAGCACACGTCGTTACAGAGAGAGAGAGGTCACCAGCTTGGATGTGAACAGCATTGTTCAGCTAAACAGCAACTTCCCATCGGTCAACAAGGCCATTTTACCATAATGTAAACATCAAAGTGTTTACAAAAGCTAAACCAAAGTTTTTGTTTTCTTTTACAGTGATACAACTATTTAATTCAGCCATTTAGTCAATGTAGAGCAGGGATCATCAACTAGATTTCTTGAGCAGATTGTCGGGTGGACCGGAGCATAGTTACAAATAGAAAGCAAATTGACCTCAAGAAGCCCTGCTTACATTTGTATTCAATCACGTTTCTCTCTATCATGCGTGTGAATACTTGGGAACAGATTTCTTAAATTCCCTTGGAGCTGATTTCCTGTTGTCCAACAATAAAACATAATCAGATGTCACTTATTTTTTAGAAAACTTGGGGGGTCAAATAAAACCACCCCCGGGCCAAATTCGGCCCATGCACCATCAGTTGGGGTACCCTGATGTTCAGATATCTAGTAAAATATGTGTCTTCCTGTGTCAGATTATGTGGACAGTGTTCGTCCTGGTCCGGGTGTTGTATTGATTCTAGAACTAGCTGAGTTCCAAACCTCTGTGCCTGGCGCTCCAGACGGTCCAAAGTCCCCCTGTAAAACACAGAAAGGTGGACAGGTGCCTGAGGTCATTGTCCAAATGTTATTGGTTATGGCATCATTTTTCCATTCAACTATAAAAAAATACACCGATACATTTGGCCGTTTATCACAACTGGCACAACTTTACTTCGTCTCCTTGGTCACCCTTATTTCCAGGTCCTCCGATTGGTCCAGGCTCCCCCTACAGACACAGATGAAACAATACAGCCACACAGAAAAGCTATCCTGTGTGATAGATGGATGGATGATTGAATGATCGAAATTGATAATTGAAATGATTGATTGATTAATTGATTGATTTGATTAGTTGATAAATCAATACATTGATTGATTACCTTGGCTCCGTTGGCTCCAGACACTCCAGGAACCCCTGGCTCCCCAGGTGTTCCCATCTCTCCCTGTGGACAGGAAGGTCAAATAGAAACTTAAGTCACTCACACATTAAATAACGCAGAACAGACAATTAAGGTGCTGGGTATGACAGAGTTACCTTTTGTCCAGGTAATCCATAAGATCCTTCATCTCCTTTCTGCCCCAGAGGACCTGGCTCCCCCTATCAGAGGAAACAGTCATTACCAACATCAACCAGTCTGAACTTAAATATGAATACTTCAGATCAGAGGAAACAGTCATTACCAACATCAACCAGTCTGAACTTAAATATGAATACTTCAGATCAGAGGAAACAGTCATTACCAACATCAACCAGTCTGAACTTAAATATGAATACTTCAGATCAGAGGAAACAGTCATTACCAACATCAACCAGTCTGAACTTAAATATGAATACTTCAGATCAGAGGAAACAGTCATTACCAACATCAACCAGTCTGAACTTAAATATGAATACTTCAGATCAGAGGAAACAGTCATTACCAACATCAACCAGTCTGAACTTAAATATGAATACTTCAGATCAGAGGAAACAGTCATTACCAACATCAACCAGTCTGAACTTAAATATGAATACTTCAGATCAGAGGAAACAGTCATTACCAACATCAACCAGTCTGAACTTAAATATGAATACTTTAGATCAGAGGAAACCTAAATATGAATACTTCAGATCAGAGGAAACAGTCATTACCAACATCAACCAGTCTGAACTTAAATATGAATACTTCAGATCAGAGGAAACAGTCATTACCAACATCAACCAGTCTGAACTTAAATATGAATACTTCAGATCAGAGGAAACAGTCATTACCAACATCAACCAGTCTGAACTTAAACATGAATACTTCAGATCAGAGGAAACTTAAACATGAATACTTCAGATCAGAGGAAACAGTCATTACCAACATCAACCAGTCTGAACTAAAATATGAATACCTCAGATCAGAGGAAACTTAAACATGAATACTTCAGATCAGAGGAAACAGTCATTACCAACATCAACCAGTCTGAACTAAAATATGAATACTTCAGATCAGAGGAAACTTAAACATGAATACTTCAGATCAGAGGAAACAGTCATTACCAACATCAACCAGTCTGAACTAAAATATGAATACTTCAGATCAGAGGAAACTTAAACATGAATACTTCAGATCAGAGGAAACAGTCATTACCAACATCAACCAGTCTGAACTTAATTATGAATACTTCAGATCAGAGGAAACAGTCATTACCAACATCAACCAGTCTGAACTTAAATATGAATACTTCAGATCAGAGGAAACAGTCATTACCAACATCAACCAGTCTGAACTTAAATATGAATACTTCAGATATAACTAACAGCATGAATCTACTATTTATCTAGTATTATTCTATCCAAGTGGGTGACTGGTAAAGACTCCCAAACAAATAAACTCCCACTCATACCCCAATCAGATATAAACAAACAAAAGGATTGTTCTTATCCGCCTGGCTAATTACCCCAACCATGGCAGAAAAAACACACTCAAAATAACCCTGTCTCATCTTCTGATTTTGTTTGAACTGAATTGCTTTCAACCGCAGAATGAAGCACACCTGCTTTAACAGCAAAAAAGGGAATGACTATGAAGTCTGCTGAGGACAGAGTTATGGGAATAATGTGTAGTATTGTAACTCCCTGTTTGCAGTACATGTCAGTCTCAAGTTTGCGGACGACACAACAGTGGTAGGCTTGATTACCAACAACGACGAGACGGCCTACAGGGAGGAGGTGAGGGCCCTCGGAGTGTGGTGTCAGGAAAATAACCTCACACTCAACGTCAACAAAACTAAGGAGATGATTGTGGACTTCAGGAAACAGCAGAGGGAACACCCCCCTATCCACATCGATGGAGCAGTAGTGGAGAGGGTAGCAAGTTTTAAGTTCCTCGGCATACACATCACAGACAAACTGAATTGGTCCACTCACACAGACAGCATCGTGAAGAAGGCGCAGCAGCGCCTCTTCAACCTCAGGAGGCTGAAGAAATTCGGCTTGTCACCAAAAGCACTCACAAACTTCTACAGATGCACAATCGAGAGCATCCTGGCGGGCTGTATCACCGCCTGGTATGGCAACTGCACCGCCCTCAACCGTAAGGCTCTCCAGAGGGTAGTGAGGTCTGCACAACGCATCACCGGGGGCAAACTACCTGCCCTCCAGGACACCTACACCACCCGATGTCACAGGAAGGCCATAAAGATCATCAAGGACATCAACCACCCGAGCCACTGCCTGTTCACCCCGCTATCATCCAGAAGGCGAGGTCAGTACAGGTGCATCAAAGCTGGGACCGAGAGACTGAAAAACAGCTTCTATCTCAAGGCCATCAGACTGTTAAACAGCCACCACTAACACTGAGTGGCTGCTGCCAACACACTGACACTGACTCAACTCCAGCCACTTTAATAATGGGAATTGATGGGAAATGATGTAAATATATCACTAGCCACTTTAAACAATGCTACCTTATATAATGTTACTTACCCTACATTATTCATCTCATATGCATAAGTATATACTGTACTCTATATCATCGACTGTATCCTTCTGTAATACATGTTTCACTAGCCACTTTAACTATGCCACTTTGTTTACATACTCATCTCATTTGTACATACTGTACTCGATACCATCTACTGTATCTTGCCTATGCTGCTCTGTACCATCACTCATTCATATATCCTTATGTACATATTCTTTATCCCCTTACACTGTGTACAAGACAGTAGTTTTGGAATTGTTAGTTAGATTACTTGTTATTACTGCATTGTCGGAACTAGAAGCACAAGCATTTTGCTACACTCGCATTAACATCTGCTAACCATGTGTATGTGACAAATAAAATTTGATTTGATTTGATTTTACTGACTAGCTCTGGCTCCTAGAGCGCTATTGGCTGCCAAGTGGTTCTTGGTTCGTGGGGGGAAAATTCTGGGAAATGATGAACGCTTGGTGTAACACTCCCAGAGTTTCACTGCAACTAGTCTAGGAGGTCATGAATACAGTAAGCTGTGGTGTGTGTGGGTGTGTGGTGCGTGTGGTGTGTGTGTGGGTTCGTGTGGTGAGTGTAGTGTGTGTGTGGGTTCGTGTGGTGAGTGTGTGGGTGAGATGGTGAGTGTGGTGTGTGTGTGGGTGAGTGTGGTGCGTGTGGTGTGTGTGGGTGAGTGTGGTGAGTGTGGTGTGTGTGTGGGTGAGTGTGGTGCGTGTGTGGGTGAGTGTGGTGCGTGTGTGGGTGAGTGTGGTGCGTGTGTGGGTGAGTGTGGGTGAGTGTGGTGAGTGTGGTGCGTGTGTGGGTAAGTGTGGTGCGTGTGGTGTGTGTGTGGGTGAGTGTGGTGCGTGTGGTGTGTGTGTGGGTGAGTGTGGTGCGTGTGTGGGTGAGTGTGGTGCGTGTGTGGGTGAGTGTGGTGCGTGTGTGGGTTCGTGTGGTGAGTGTGGTGTATGTGTGGGTGAGTGTGGTGCGTGTGTGGGTTCGTGTGGTGAGTGTGGTGTGTGTGTGTGTGGGTGAGTGTGGTGCGTGTGTGGGTGAGTGTGGTGAGTGTGGTGTGTATGTGGGTTTGTGTGGTGAGTGTGGTGTGTGTGTGTGTGGGTGAGTGTGGTGCGTGTGTGGGTTCGTGTGGTGCGTGTGTGGGTTCGTGTGGTGAGTGTGGTGTGTGTGTGGTGTGTGTGTGGGTGTAGTGTGTGTGTAGTGTGTGTGGTGCGTGTAGTGTGTGTGTAGTGTGTGTGTGTGGATGTGTGTGGTGCGTGTAGTGTGTGTGTGGGTGAGTGTGGTGAGTGTGGTGTGTGTGGGTTTGTGTGGTGCGTGTGTGGGTTCGTGTGGGTTCGTGTGGTGTGTGTGTGGGTGAGTGTGGTGCGTGTGTGGGTTTGTGTGGTGAGTGTGGTGAGTGTAGTGTGTGTGTGGGTTTGTGTGGTGAGTGTGGTGTGTGTGTGTGTGGGTGAGTGTGGTGCGTGTGTGGGTTTGTGTGGTGAGTGTGGTGTGTGTGTGTGGATGAGTGTGGTGCGTGTGTGGGTTCGTGTGGTGACTCTGGCTACATGACCTTGCATCACTCCTATAGACTTACCTCTGCCCCCTCGTCTCCTCTACAACCAGACAGGCCCATAACCCCAAAGTCCCCCTACAGAGAGAGAAAGAGAGAGGGCGACGTGGGAGTTTACTGCACATTTCAAGGAATAATACGAACATGTGTGACCTCACTGAAGGTTTCCAGAGAAACAGAACTCTCTAATGTACTTTGTAATCTGGAACTACTACACAGTTTTTTGCTCTGAAAAACATCTGCTCTGGTTTGAGAAGCATGTCAAGGGATTCAGGACCCGAGGTGGAGGTGGGGGTGGGGACTGCCTTTAAGCTAAATCTTAAATTTTAATAATTTTTTGGTAAATATTTTTTTATTATTTGACTTTATTGATTTATATATATATTTTAAATATATATTATTTTATTTCAGAAAAAACAGTGTACAGACAAAAAGTATAGAAACAGACAATGATAACATATGCTTATTAGTGATAACATAGTTTTATTAGTGAATTTACATAGATGAATATGACATTTTTCCATTAGTGCAATTCAATTAATGAAGTAAAATAGTTTTTCTTTATCCTTTTCCGGGGGGGGGGGTCTAAAGGGATGTGACCATGAGGCTTTAGTGCTGAACATTTAGTCTATAAATCACCTATATGAATCATCTGGCTCATATCCACCATACAGCACCTGGATCGGTTTTAAGATTATTTTTTTGGCACCCTGTTATGCTCCATATAGTGCCTCACGGGGATGGACAAAAGTATTGCTCTGTACTGTATAATAGGTCCAGAGCCTATGGAAGAAGGTACAGGTGTTACAAAATACTAACAGCCTTCAGCATGGGCTGAGCCATCCTTCGTCTGTATTTCATTCTCATCTTGTTTTTGTCTCAACCCCTCTAATCATTCTGGAATATGGGTGTATATAAAGGGAGACCTGTGAGGGCGAAGCCTGCATCCCTGTTTAATTGGTCACTCACACTTTACGAGGCCTTGATAGCCTTGTTTTTCTGTTTGTAAGTTTACAGAGTGATACTCTTGTTAAACATTTAATAATGCAGGGGCTGTGTGTTGAGTAAGAGGTAGAAAACAAACAAACCACAAGGCCATCCTTCCCGTCCACTCCATCCGCTCCTTTCTCACCCTAGAAACACATGGGTCACATGACTTCATTCCCACCACTGCAACTGGTTGAATTGGTGAGTATGTGACAATGTGCATGACTGAATGGATGGATGGACACATGAATGAATGAATGAATGAATGATGCATAAGATCAACAACATACCTTTTGTCCAGACGGTCCTCTTGGACCCTGTAGGGCAAAATAACGTTTGAACATTTTGACAGCTGAACCTATGGCTGTTGGATGATTTGATGTGATGTATTCTTTGTTTACATTATATACGTATGTACTACAAGGTTTATAAACACTATTATAATCACTATTACTCTCCACAAAATCGATGAGAGCTTACTCTGTCACCAGTAAGACCACGGTCACCCTGTAGAGAAAGAGAGTGACGAATATCAGAGTGTAGCTTCTAAGCACTTAATACGGATCCAGACAGTTAAAATTCCTGGTGTTGGAAACACTGGAAACATATGGCATATTTCAATACAGTTAAGTGAATGCTCATGGAACATTGCATTAGCTAACCTCATACAGCCAGACAAGTATGTCTCTAAATATTGCATTTACGCCATAGCTCTAAATTCTACCAGGCAATGTTACATTATAGCTAACCAGCATGTGTTATGAATAATCTAAAGTGGTACATATTTTTATTTTAGATAAATAATCACTCTGACCTTCTCTCCTCTGTGTCCTTGGGGCCCCTGGTCACCTGCATTCCCCTAGGTGACAAAGATATGATCCACATGTGATCCACATATGATCCACATTGCCTGTAGCCATAATCTGTAGCATCAAACAGGCTACAAAGCATAATGTCTCCACAGTCTACAGTCAGCAGACAGGCAAGCTCATGTTCTGTAATGTGTCATATACTACCTTTGCTCCCAAACTTCCCGGTCTCCCGGCAACCCCCTGACGTCCTGGAGTTCCCTGAAAAAAAGAATCATATCTATTTCTTATTGTCATCAGTCAACCTCTTCCAGTGTTAGTCATTCTGAAGCAGAGTCTGAGTGAAGCCGTTTGTATAAACTGTGTTAAGCTACAGGAAGCTTCTATCCCCAAGCAATACGACTGATAAATAGATGACAAAATAGCTACATGGACTATCTGAGTTCACCTTGTATCTTTACTGAGCTTTTATTTTTATTTGTGTACTGTCTCTGTTCACACACACAGGGCCCTACACACACACACACACACACACACACACACACACACACACACACACACACACACACACACACACACACACACAGTCTCTGTTCACACGCACAGGGTCCTACACACACACACACACACACACAAACACACACACACACACACACACATACACACACACACACACACACACACACACACACACACACACACACACACACAGTCTCTGTTCACACGCACAGGGCCCTACACACACACACATACACACACACACACACTGTCTCTGTTCACACGCACAGGGCCCTACACACACACACACACACACACACACACACACACACACACACACTGTCTCTGTTCACACACACAGAGCCCTACACACACACACACACACACACACACACACACTGTCTCTGTTCACACGCACAGGGCCCTACACACACACACACACACACACACACTGTCTCTGTTCACACGCACAGGGTCCTACACACACACACACACACACACACACACACACACACACACACACACACACACACACACACACTGTCTCTGTTCACACGCTCAGGGTCCTACACACACACACACACACACACACACACACACACACACACACACACACTTATATCCTGTTGCCTAGTCACCTTACCCTTATATATATATATATATATATATATTTACCTCCAACACTCCAATGTTCCTGCACATTGTAAATATGGTATTGGAACTGACCCTGTATATAGTATGCTTACTTACTTACTTATTGTTAGGTTTTGAGTTTGCAAGAAAGGCATTTCACTGTACTTGTGCATGTGACATTATACCCTTTCGCCCAAAATTCCCATTGAGACAGAGAAGAAAGTCTTGGACTTGCCAGACTGCCAGAAGTTGTGCACAGAACACGGTACTGTACAATAGAATCAATAAGCTTTTTCAGTTCCACTACCTCCTCGTCTCCTTAATGCATTTCTTAGCTGGAACACACAAGAGCTGTGTTGACTAGCAGTGGGCTAGGCAGGCCATCTGGACGCCATGATTAGATCAGACACAGAGAAGGCCAGAGTCATTTGTCCCCATCAGGTAAACAGGGGCCTGGGGGCACGCTCAGATCACACATAGAAATGTATGTTATAGAGTGGACATGATTCCCTATTCCACATGACATAGAAGCATGGCTTTGCTATGTAATATATTTCTATATATTTCTATCTGAATGTTCCATAATGCTGCACCCCCATGGAATACGGTCCTGGTAAAGCCCCTTCTCCACCCCCCCAACGCTTACTAATCCCTTACTTAGTCACTGAGAGTTGGAGCTAAACAAACCATCAGTAATTTGAGGTAAGTATAAGGTAAGGTAAGTATATCTAAGAACGCATCGATGGGCATTTTCAACATTTTCACCAATAGCTAAGGTGGGCGACAGATAGCCTAGCGGTTAAGAGCGTTGGGCCAGTGACTGAAAGGTTGCTGGTTTGAATCTGTCGATGTGCCCTTGAGCAAGGCACTCTAATAACCCTAATTGACGAGCGTCTGGTAAATCTAAATGTGGTGTTTTAACTAAAAGGAAAACAGAGAGCACCCTACCGCGCCCCCTCCTGCACCAGCAGGGCCTTGAGATCCCAGGGGAGCCTGTGAAACAAAGAACACAGATGAGAAAGACCTCTGACTCCACTGGACCCCATATTAAGACTATACTGAGATCAGACTAATCAAGACAAACAATCTGTAATGAGGTTTTCTGCGAGATCATGTTGAAAAGGGACGACAATGTGATCAGGCTTACCTTGCACTCGAACGAACAGCACTGAAAAAGAACAATAAACATAAATCAACCACAGTCATAATCACTGTTCATAAATAAGATCACAAACAACAATCATCTCACTGTATTGGTCGGGAACTATCAAATCAAATTGTATTGGTAACATACACATATTTAGCAGATGTTGTAGCGAAATGCTTGTATCAAAAAGACTGAAGAAAAAACTCACCACAGATTCAGAATCCTTGTACTACAGATCCATAAAAGAAGAGACAGACATTTGGTTAGAATAGTCTGTTTGGGCAACAACAAAAATGGCCTACAGTAAATTACATTTAGTTGGTTTAAAAATGGCCGCTTGTATGATGGTAACTATGTGACGATGGTGTACTCACCATGGTAGACACTATGGAGCTGATGGTGTTCCTAACAACCTGCAGGTCCTCACTAGTAGCAGACATGTTATGGGTGTGTTGTACATCTGTTGCTATGGAACCAAGTCTGTTGTCCTGCAGAGAGAGAGAGAGAGAGGTGGAGGGGGAGAGAGAGAGAGAGAGAGAGAGAGAGAGAGAGAGAGAGAGAGAGAGAGAGAGAGAGAGAGAGAGAGAGAGGGAGAGAGAGAGAGAGCGAGAGGGAGTGGGAGAGAGGTGGAGGGGGAGAGAGAGAGCGGGAGGGAGCGGTAGAGAGGTGGAGGGGGAGAGAGAGAGAGAGAGGGAGAGAGAGAGAGAGAGAGAGAGAGAGAGAGAGAGAGAGAGAGAGAGAGAGAGAGAGAGAGAGAGGTGGAGGGGGAGAGAGAGAGAGTGAGAGCGAGAGAGAGAGAGAGAGAGAGAGGTGGAGGGGGAGAGAGAGAGAGAGAGAGAGAGAGAGGGAGAGAGAGAGAGAGAGAGAGAGAGAGAGAGAGAGAGGTGGAGGGGGAGAGAGAGAGCGGGAGAGAGAGAGAGAGAGAGAGAGAGAGAGAGAGAGAGAGGTGGAGGGGGAGAGAGAGAGAGAGAGAGAGAGAGAGAGAGAGAGAGAGAGAGGTGGAGGGGAGAGAGAGAGCGGGAGGGAGCGGTAGAGAGGTGGAGGGGGAGAGAGAGAGAGAGAGAGAGAGAGGGAGAGAGAGAGAGGGAGAGAGAGAGAGAGAGAGAGAGAGAGAGAGAGAGAGAGAGAGAGGTGGAGGGGGAGAGAGAGAGCGGGAGGGAGCGGTAGAGAGGTGGAGGGGGAGAGAGAGAGAGAGAGGGAGAGAGAGAGAGAGAGAGAGAGAGAGAGAGAGAGAGAGAGAGGTGGAGGGGGAGAGAGAGAGAGAGAGAGAGAGAGAGAGAGAGAGGTGGAGGGGGAGAGAGAGAGAGTGAGAGCGAGCCTTAGAGACAGAGCAGAGACTGAAACACTGAAAAACTACCTCAAACTAGAAAAACTACAGTAAAAAAAGGCTATTTTAATTGTTTTGATTATTTTTTATTTTTTATTTAACTAGGAAAGTCACTTATTTACAATGATGGCCTACCCCAGCCAAACCCGGACGACGCTGGGCCAATTGTGCGCCGCCCTATGGGACTCCCAATCACGGCCGTATGTGATAAAGCTTGTATTTTGGCATACCCACACATTCTTGAGGTGCAAGAGAAGAATGCAAAGACTACATATAAATATATAATATATAAAATACAGTGGGATCCTTGAGTTAAAAAAACTCAAGAATGTCAGACTACAGCCAATCCAGTTTGTTTGAGCAGTATTAGTTATTGTATTTACATGACCACTACAGAGGGCAAAGTTCTCTGTCTACAACCTGGGCCTTCTAGCCAGAGCTCTATTCCCTCTTGATTACCAGGTGATGTGGAGTGATAGCCACGCTGAAGATGTTAATGTTCATGGCTCTGGCCTCAGACACGGTGTGTGCCACCCCGCCACACGGCTCCTTATAGCCGTCCAGCGGGTGGCCGTCTGTCACCACCACCATGTACTTGTTGCCATGGAGAGGAGAGCTGTGGGTTGAAGAAAGAGATACAACGAAGCAGAACGTGTGAGTCAAACGGGATCCTTTCTGTATAATTGTGGAGCAGACTTTATTTTGTCAGAAGCTTTGTGGAGGAACTCCATCTCCTAGGAGAGGTTTGAATGTCTATCTGTTTACCCCTGCAAAGATGCAGGAAATGTGTTTTTAACTTGCTCCTGACAAAACGTTGAACTCTGCTCCAAGGTGTAAATATCAAAGCATTTTCCTAAGGGCACTATAGAAGTGAAGGAGGAACGTATTACACTATATCAAAGTATCATGCACGGTATATTGGGATGAAACGCATGTGTTTTAAGACACTCTTTCACACACGTCACATTTGAGATGTATGCATACATGCAGACACAGACAGACAGACAGACAGACAGACAGACAGACAGACAGACAGACAGACAAGACTAACTAACTAATTAACTGACTGATCGATCAATTGACTGGTACTAACTACTCAATCAACCAATCTGTCACGCCCTGATCTGTTTCACCTGTCCTTGTGATTGTCTCCACCCCTTCCAGGTGTCGCTTATTTTCCACAGTGTATTTATCCCTGTGTTTCCTGTGTCTCTGAGCCAGTTTGTCTTGTATGTTTCCAAGTCAACCAGTGTGTTTCTCCCCGTGCTCCTGCTTTTGCTAGTCCTCCCGGTTTTGACCCCATGCCTGTTTTCTGGACTCCGTACCCGCCTGCCTGTCCAGTCTGCCTGCCCTGACCTCGAGCCTGCCTGCCACTCTGTACCTCCTGGACTCTGATCTGGTTTTGACCTTTTGCCTGTCCACGACCATTCTCTCTCTACCCTTTTAACTAATAAATATAAAATACTCAAACCATCTGCATCTGGGCCCTGAGCCCTTATACAATCAATGGACTCACCCTGTCATCAGCTGCCCTGTTGCTACGGAGATGGCACAGTCGGTGTGGGTTCCCTTGCCGATGTAGCGAATGTCCTGTATAGCTCTCTTCAGCTGAGCTCTTCCTTGGGCCTCCTTGGTGCTGGTCAACTCCCTCATCACCTTTACCTCATCACTGTAGTGCAGCACTCCCACACTCCACGTCAGGTTACGCTCACAGCTGTAGTATCTAGATGAGTACAGGAAGAGCTATGTCACAATGGCACACAAAGAGTGACACCAAGCAAGTTACCTCTGATCTACATGCACTACAGGGACAATTCCCCT
The DNA here is from genome assembly GCF_013265735.2 of Oncorhynchus mykiss. NCBI lineage: Eukaryota > Metazoa > Chordata > Actinopteri > Salmoniformes > Salmonidae > Oncorhynchus > Oncorhynchus mykiss. The sequence continues at coordinate 14,096,088 of NC_048566.1, read as the reverse complement.
AAATCAGCAGTATTTAATTTACTGTCTACAGATTAGAAGGCAGGGAGTTCGCTCATGGGAATGATGTATTGATTCCCAGAGGGGAGAAAGTGGTACTAAAACCTGATAGAACAAATCTATTACAAGTTTGCCGTCTTGTCAAGCCCCAAGCACATTTACACCCATCGTCCTCCTGCTATTTTCTCCAGTACCCAATCAAACCATCAGGCAGTTGCTATTCTGATGAAGTCAATGAAAGATACATAAATACTCAACCAACCGTGTCAAGAACCAGGAGCTGTCAATAACTAGGTGTTCTTTAGCTCTTTGAACTTTAGGTCAGTAGCATTTTGCATACTTCAGTAGGATCACATCACTAATGAATCACATCACAAAAAAATATATATACTATTTTGGCTGTTTTGCAAAGAAGTTGTGCTGAGTCAGACACATTAGAGGATACACCATGATCTTTGGCAAATGGCATACTTGGACTTTTATCCTTCCTTTATAAACATTGAGCTGATGATATTTTATTGTACAACAATGTCTTGAATCACAGGGCTTCTCCAAAACATGGGCCCCAATTCAATAAATGTCAGATAATGACAAAGCTCACTGTGTGCCTGCATGACTGAAAGTGTTGTTCTCTTATATGTGTATTTCTGATCACGTGAAGACGTCATTCATCAGGTCCTCTGAACTTCAGGAGGACAACTCCTTAGCTGTAAGGTGAGACTTCGTTAGATAGAGATAACATATCAACCTTCCTCTCAGTCAGGAATGCAGCTCAGTGCCCCAAAGGTAAACCCCAAACCTTTTCTGGGCGAATGATTTGGAATGGCTGCACTGAACAAACACACACAGTCACTCATTACACTTGCTGCCTGTCTGAGCTTGTTAGTGAGTAACATGCACACACACACACACACTGACGTACACACACACAGGCAATCAGTGATGAAGCGTATCGGTATGGGCCACAGAAAACACAGCTCAAATATTTTAACCGTAATAGTTGCACTGTTTCCCGAACAGTGGGATGGCAAAAGCAAATCTATTACGATTATAATAGATAAGTTGCAGCATCTGTATAAATGCCGCTGGTCTTAGCAAAAAGCCCAATGCGTTTTGTAGTTCAACAAGATGAGCTGTCTTGGCCTCCGTAGACCGCTTTCCTTCAGTCAAATGACCAAATCGCCCTCTAGTGGCCTCATGGATGGAATGTTATTCATATTTGTCATCATTTCATAATGAATAAACGTTTCTTTTTTTTACTCCCAAACTCCGGTGTTTTAATGTCAAACGATTTTGTTATATTTTTCTGTGATGTATATAGAGTGTAATAGTGGGATGCAAACTTAAAATGTAATAAATTTGAACTCTATATCTGTCACACCCGGATCTGTTTCACCTCTCTTTGTGATTGTCTCCACCCCCCTCCAGGTGTTGCCCATCTTCCCCATTATCCCCTGTGTATTTATACCTGTGTTCTCTGTTTGTCTGTTGCCAGTTTGTCAAGTCAACCAGTGTTTTTGTTCTCAGCTCCTGCTTTTCCCAGTCTCTATTTTTCTCCCCCTCCTGGTTTTGACCCTTGGCTGTCCTGACTTTGAACCCGGCAGCCTGACCACTCTGCCTGAGCCTGCCTGCCGACCAGTACCTCTGGATTATTGACCCCTGCCTACCCTGACCCTGAGCCTGCCTGCCGTCCGGTACCGTTGCCCCAGCCCTGGTTTACTGACCCCTGCCTACCCTGACCCTGAGCCTGCCTGCCGTCCGGTACCGTTGCCCCAGCCCTGGTTTACTGACCCCTGCCTACCCTGACCCTGAGCCTGCCCTGTTGGATTATTAAACCATTGTTAATTTGACGTGTCTGCACCTGGGTCTTACCTTACCTGCATCATATTAACGCAACCCTGAGCACCATGTAAGGAGAGAAGCTGTTCTCATACACTACCTCTCAGCCCCGATTCATCACTGTAGAACCACAGTTCACACAGAGGTCAACACACAACCGTGTTTATAAGACTGCATGTAGTGAGGCAGACCTCCTGAGATGATCATCAACAACACATTGTCAGGAGAACACTACTGCCCAGAGCAGCTATCAATGGTCATTCTGCATGTCGCTTATCAAGGTGGGTCTGAGTGTGTGGTAAATAATACTGGTACAATATGACAGTTTTTTTTAATAATGATCACAGAGGGGAGTTTAAGAAATGAAACAGGAGGTATGGCGATGGAGGCCTCTGTAGGAGGATTGATATTGTTTGGTCTGCGCTAGTCTGTGGGGTGAATAAGCGGGCAGGCGCGAGTTTCCCAGAAGCCTTGTCGCTAACATGACACTTGATTTCTCTTGGCAAGCTCGCCATAATCATTACTACGTAGCATTAATTACCGTTTAGTTGCCAAATGTCATGAATTGAAGTAAGGGACCTGAAAGCACCCATTGTTAACCACATCATTTCTTAATGAATACCAGTCATGTAGCTGAAACTGTCAGTATGGAGGTGATACACACCTAGTATTGAGCTGGTCCACAAAGTCCAGGGCAAACTGCTTGATCTGATCAACAAAGGAGCCGTAGGGCTTGGCCCTCAGTGCCACACTCTCTGAGGTGTCCAGAACAATGTACACGTCCGCTGGGCAGTCTGGGGAAACAAGAAGGGGAGGATAATGTTAGATTTGACATGGCATAAAATAAATGTACAAAATCTTTTTACAAATTGTGATACTGTGTTCAATATAGTTTAAAAAAAATGTTTATTCTGGATACTGAAACAGGCTTATTTTTTATTAAACTGACTGTTCTGGTTAAATTCAACTTCAAGACAGTTTTCAACACATATGATGAAAACGTACTCTGTTTTAGTCATTTACAAAAAGAAAGGAACTATGAAAAAAATCCATGAACAGACATTATGTGGAATTCCCACTGGTGAGCTCAATTCCCAAGAATTTCTGAAGAACTGCTTCTTTATAGCCAACTCAGCCAAGGATCATTTTCAAATGGGATGACATCTCCTTACAGAATATTTGATAGAAAATGATTCAAATAAAAGTGAAAGTCCCCCAGTAAAATATTACTTAAGTAAAAGTCTAAAAGTATCTGGTTTTAAATGTACTTAAGTACAGTGGTGGAAAACCTACTCATTGTCATACTAAAGTAAAATTACAAAGTAAATTATATACATCAAATTACTTATACTAAGCAAACCAGACGGCACAACTGTATTTTTTTAAATGTACGGCTATTCAGGGGCACACTCCAACACTCAGACATAAATGACAAAGGCAGTATTTGTGTTAAGTGAGTCCACCAGATCAGAGGCCGTAGGGATGACAACACATTATATTGATACAGTATGTGCGTGAATTGGATATTGCTGTCCTGGCTGAGCATTTTTTTTGTTCTCCGTTATTTTACCAGGTAAGTTGACTGAGAACACATTCTCATTTGCAGAAACGACTTGGGGAATAGTTACAGGGGAGAGGAAGGGGATGAATGAGCCAATTGTAAACTGGGGATTATTAGGTGACCGCGATGGTTTGAGGGCCAGATTGGGAATGCAGGACACCGGGGTTAACACTCCTACTCTTACAATAAGTGCCATGGGATCTTTAATGACCTCAGAGAGTCAGGACACCGGGGTTAACACTCCTACTCTTACAATAAGTGCCATGGGATCTTTAATGACCTCAGAGAGTCAGGACACCGGGGTTAACACTCCTACTCTTACAATAAGTGCCATGGGATCTTTAATGACCTCAGAGAGTCAGGACACCGGGGTTAAAACCCCTACTCTTACAATAAGTGCCATGGGATCTTTAATGACCTCAGAGAGTCAGGACACCGGGGTTAACACCCCTACTCTTACAATAAGTGCCATGGGATCTTTAATGACCTCAGAGAGTCAGGACACCGGGGTTAAGACCCCTACTCTTACAATAAGTGCCATGGGATCCTTAATGACTGCAGAGAGTCAGGACACCGGGGTTAACACCCCTATTCTTACAATAAGTGCCATGGGATCTTTAATGACCGCAGAGAGTCAGGACACCGGGGTTAACACCCCTACTCTTACAATAAGTGCCATGGGTTCTTTAATGACCGCAGAGAGTCAGGACACCGGGGTTAACACCCCTACTCTTACAATAAGTGCCATGGGATCTTTAATGACTGCAGAGAGTCAGGACACCAGTTTAACGTCCCATCCAAAAGATGGCACCCAATCACTGCCATTGGGATATTCTTTAGACCAGAGGAAAGAGTGCTCCCTACTGGCCCTCCAACAACACTTACAGGTAGCATCTGGTCTCCCATCCAGGGAATGACCAGGACCAACCCTGCTTAGCTTCAGAAGCAAGCCAGCAGTGGTATGCAGGGTAGTATGCTGCAGTCAGCATTTGAAATGTAATAAGTAACAAATGAAATAAGTACATTTGGGTGTCAGGGATAATTATTGGGAGTAGAATTTACATATTTTCTTTAGGAATGTAGTAGAGTAAAAGTAAAAGTAGTCAACAAAAAATATATAGATACTGAAGAAAAAAAAAGACTTAAGTAGGACTTTAAAGTATTTTTTACATAATTACTTGACACCACTGGTCGTTGCTATAACAACTAGCATAGAATGCTTTCTGAACACAAATCCAATTTGGTCACAGCGTTTGGAGAGTCAGTTTTCCAGAATGGATTTGAAAAGAAATTTGAGCATTAAGGCCTGCAGTGTGAACAAAGCTTTAGCCCTATACAGACACATAGAGAAATGGCTGGTTCAATCCAAAGATCTTAGATCAAAGGTCTTATTACACAGGTACTCCATATATCAACATGTTGTAGTAGAGAGATTACATGCAACCTCCTAACAACTGCTCAGAGGATATTGACTGACAACAAGATTTACTGACCTCCCTCTGTTTTCTATTACAGGGGTTGAGCACATTTGGGTTTGGTTAATCAATTTGGCCACTTTCCCAAATCATATACTGTATCATCTCCAGCACGAAACAACTGTCTATTCAGAAAGTACTCAGACCCCTTGAATTTGTTACGTTACAGCCTTATTCTAAAATGTATTAAATTATTTTTTTCCCTCAACAATCTACACACAGTACAAAGTGAAAACAGTTTTTTGACAATTTTGCAAATGTATAAAAGATAAAAAAACTGAAATACCTTATTTACATACGTATTCAGACCCTTTACTATGAGACTTGCAAAAATGGGGAGAAAGGCCTTGGTCAGGGAGGTGACAATGAACCTGATGGTCAATCTGAAAGAGCTCCAGATTTCCTCAGTGGAGATGGGAGAACCTTCCAGAAGGACAACCAACTCTGTAGCACTCCACCAATTAGGCCTTTATGGTAGAGTGGCCAGACAGCCCACTTGGAGTTTGCCAAAAGGAACCTAAAGACTCTCAGACCATGAGAAACAAGATTCTCTGGTCTAATGAATCCAAGATTGAACTCTTTGGCCTGAATACCAAGCGTCACGTCTGGAGGAAACCCGGCACCATCCCTACGGTGAAGCATGGTGGTGGCAGCATCATGCTGTGGGGATGTTTTTCAGCGGCAGGGACTGTGAGACCAGTCAGGATTGAGGGAAAGATGAACGGAGCAAAGTACAGAGACCTCCTTGGTGAAAACCTGCTCCAGAGTGCTCAGGGCCACAGACTGGGGCGAAGGTTCACCTTCCAACATGACAGTGACCCTAAGCACACAGCCAAGACAATGCAAAAGTGGCGTCGGGACAAGTCTGTGAATGTCCTTGAGTGGTCCAGCCAGAGCCCGGACTTGAACCCGATCGACATCACTGGAGAGTCCTGAAAATAGCTGTGCAGCAACACTCCCCATCCAACCTGACAGAGCTTGAGAAGATCTGCAGAGAACAATGAGAGAAACTCCCCAAATACCGGTGTGCCAAGCTTGTAGTGTCATACCCAAGAAGACTTGAGGCTGTAATCGCTGCCAAAGGTGCTTCAACAAAGTACTGAGTAAAGGGTCTGAATACTCATGTAAATGTGATATTTCCGTTTTTTTTATTTGCAAACATTTCTAAAAACCTGATTTTGCTTTGTCATTATGGGCTATTGTGTGTGGATTGGTGAGTTAAAAAATTATTTAATAGATTTTAGTATAAGGCTGTAACGTAACAAAATTGAGAAAAAATAAAGGGGTCTGAATACTTTACGAATGCACTGTATGTGAAAATTGCGCATTTATATGATCTGTGGTTAACAAGATAAGAGGAAAGAAATCCAAAGAAGTGCTTCTCTGACATCACAGGAAGGATACTTTTATTTTTTTTACGGTGATTATCAAAACCTTCAACGAGTTTCTAGCCAGATGGAGGATATTTTTCTTGATCCCCACGTCACCGACAATCTCATAGTGTTCTAAAATCACTGTTTTTAAAATGTTTAAACTTTCAATGATGTCATCAGGTAGGTTTTTTTATTATACAAAAAGTAGACATGTTGTTTTCACGTGTTGACTATGTGTTGACTATGGTACGGTGCTGGAGATGATGAAAATGAGGTTGAAATGTGATGGAGTTGCCCTTTAAAGTGCATCTAAATTAATATGTACTACCATTTCACTGGGCAACATTAAGGATTATTGTGTTTAATGCTTTGCTTTGGCAAATGTTCAACAGATATTAAGCATTGGCATAACATCTTGCTAAGTAAAAAAAGAGTGGGCAGGAGAGCAAGGCTACTCAGCTACAGCTTGGCTTGATAGCCTACCATAGAGGTCTCCTCTGTTCCTCCCATTGAGAGAGCAGGCACCGTGGACTAGCGACACCAAATAGAGAAGTAGAATAGCACCGGTCAGCTTCATCATGGGAGAGGCCTTCTGGAGACGCAGGGGAGAAGGGACTTCAGGAGAACCTAGAGGCCAAAGAAAAATATCCACTAAAAAGAGAATGTTTAAACACATCCAGCTTGAGTGGTCAAAGCCTGAAACCGCTCTTCACACCCAGCCTCCATACATCCTGTTGTAGGTCTTTATAATCATCATCCAAATATAAATGCATCAGAAATTTCCTCAGTCAACATCGGTATCTACTACCTACCTTCAACAAGTCAACATCGGTATCTACTACCTACCTTCAACAAGTCAACATCGGTATCTACTACCTACCTTCAACAAGTCAACATCGGTATCTACTACCTACCTTCAACAAGTCAACATCGGTATCTACTACCTACCTTCAACAAGTCAACATCGGTATCTACTACCTATCTTCAACAAGTCAACATCGGTATCTACTACCTACCTTCAACAAGTCAACATCGGTATCTACTACCTATCTTCAACAAGTCAACATCGGTATCTACTACCTACCTTCAACAAGTCAACATCGGTATCTACTACCTACCTTCAACAAGTCAACATCGGTATCTACTACCTATCTTCAACAAGTCAACATCGGTATCTACTACCTACCTTCAACAAGTCAACATCGGTATCTACTACCTACCTTCAACAAGTCAACATCGGTATCTACTACCTACCTTCAACAAGTCAACATCGGTATCTACTACCTACCTTCAACAAGTCAACATCGGTATCTACTACCTACCTTCAACAAGTCAACATCGGTATCTACTACCTACCTTCAACAAGTCAACATCGGTATCTACTACCTACCTTCAACAAGTCAACATCGGTATCTACTACCTACCTTCAACAAGTCAACATCGGTATCTACTACCTACCTTCAACAAGTCAACATCGGTATCTACTACCTACCTTCAACAAGTCAACATCGGTATCTACTACCTACCTTCAACAAGTCAACATCGGTATCTACTACCTACCTTCAACAAGTCAACATCGGTATCTACTACCTACCTTCAACAAGTCAACATCGGTATCTACTACCTACCTTCAACAAGTCAACATCGGTATCTACTACCTACCTTCAACAAGTCAACATCGGTATCTACTACCTACCTTCAACAAGTCAACATCGGTATCTACTACCTACCTTCAACAAGTCAACATCGGTATCTACTACCTACCTTCAACAAGTCAACATCGGTATCTACTACCTACCTTCAACAAGTCAACATCGGTATCTACTACCTACCTTCAACAAGTCAACATCGGTATCTACTACCTACCTTCAACAAGTCAACATCGGTATCTACTACCTACCTTCAACAAGTCAACATCGGTATCTACTACCTACCTTCAACAAGTCAACATCGGTATCTACTACCTACCTTCAACAAGTCAACATCGGTATCTACTACCTACCTTCAACAAGTCAACATCGGTATCTACTACCTACCTTCAACAAGTCAACATCGGTATCTACTACCTACCTTCAACAAGTCAACATCGGTATCTACTACCTACCTTCAACAAGTCAACATCGGTATCTACTACCTACCTTCAACAAGTCAACATCGGTATCTACTACCTACCTTCAACAAGTCAACATCGGTATCTACTACCTATCTTCAACAAGTCAACATCGGTATCTACTACCTACCTTCAACAAGTCAACATCGGTATCTACTACCTACCTTCAACAAGTCAACATCGGTATCTACTACCTACCTTCAACAAGTCAACATCGGTATCTACTACCTACCTTCAACAAGTCAACATCGGTATCTACTACCTACCTTCAACAAGTCAACATCGGTATCTACTACCTACCTTCAACAAGTCAACAAGAGTAAATGCTTTTCAAAAATAAAGTACAGTGTTTAAAAAAACATGTATTGACAAATGATTTTCCAATACTGGTATTTCCAAATGCTTTAACTTCAGATCCCATTGAATCCACACTTGACAACAGAGAGGTTTCCTTACCATTCTAAAGACAAGTGGCATGGTTCTAAACTGACAAATGGATTTGTTCCAAACTCTTCTAAAGTGACCAGTGGTAGGTTCTAAGCACTTTAGAATACCTATGTGTTTAATAAAGTGGCATTTCTTACCTTTCTCTTTTTTGCATATGTGTTAAAATGTGAATATCCCACAGGTTTGTGTTGTCCAGGTGTGTTTGCTGCTCTCTCTGCTAGCAGTCTGTGCAACAGGAGAGGGTGGGGCTCACCTGCAAAGTGTCCTCCCATCTCATACAGTTTACACCCCACACAATCCTTACTGCTACCTTACAGCAGCTTCTACTGAGGCCGATAGAGTAAATTACAGGGGATTTAATAAAGTAGGCTGCAAAAATACATAGCACACAGTGCAATCTTTGCTGTTTTCTAAACTAATTTTGGATGAAGTATCGATGTGTGTGGCCTAAAAATATTGCCAGTAGTGAAGATTCAAGGCCCTCTGAAGGTTCCATGTCCTCTTAGAGAAGTTTCTACAGGATGCACTTCCTCACATTATAACAGTTTCACAGTCTTCACCTCAGAATGACATGGAGGTCTGACTCAGTCAACTGAACAAGACTGTGCGAAGAATGAGAACACAGTTCTTGGCTAAAGTTGTTCGATTCAAGTGTCTGCAAAGTCCAATCTAAACAATGTAATGGATCTCAAATAGCATTTGGCTCTCCCCAGATCAGACCTGAAGGAGTCATTTCATTGCCATAAACTTGGCCTTAAGAATAAGTTCACATGCAGATAAGTACCTGCAGCATGCAATTCAAATCTGATATGGACTGGTCTTTGTCTCAGCTGGGCCTGTTTTGCCCTCAGGCTAACATAATGGAAGTCAGGAACTGCGAAGGCCAAACATGCAATTACATGCAACCTGGCTGCCTGGCTGCCACCACTGACAGACCATCGTGCTCCTAAGTATGGATGGAAATGTTCAGCATGGTAGACAGGGGCAAAGATTTCCACAATCACTCAAAGTAAATTGTACACTGGTTTTCTTGTTCAACATTTATTTGATCAATAGATGATTGTTTCTCCTAACTTGGTATAGGCTCTGAGATGAAATAGGCTATGAAGTCACTCTCCTATCTCATAGCAATAGGCTACTATAATATATAATACTATGTATTTTAAATAGGCTACTGGTCTATTTACTTTCGATGCTTATTGAATGAGAGACAGATCAATGGTAGCTTAACATTTGTTGTGTAACGGTAATAAACCAGTCATGTAAGACAATAAGAGACATGTCCAAAGGGAGTGACATATATAGGGAAGGAACCAAAGGGAGTGACATATATAGGGAAGGAACCAAAGGGAGTGACATATATAGGGAAGGAACCAAAGGGAGTGACATATATAGGGAAGGACCCGAAGGGAGTGACATATATAGGGAAGGACCCGAAGGGAGTGACATATATAGGGGAGGAAATATGATATGATCAGGCTATGATTTAGGCCTATATACTGTGATAGAAGTCAAATAAATATTATACGACATACTATGTGAGATAGTAGACGACAATTTGTGCATAACCATGGTCTGAGCTGATTGTGGAAAAATGCACACTTTCCAACTGACAAATATATAATCTACCAAGATTTAAAAATAACTGAAATTTGCACAAGATGGAGGTAATGTTGGAACAGCACTAACAAAATTACAGTTAACTAAAATGTACAGTTAATCCAGTATAAACTAATGTATATAATTTAATACACAAGAGACAACATTCACAAATTCTACAGCACAAGGCAGAGTAATGTATTAAATGTAAAACTAACAATTACTCAGTAATCCATGCATTCTGGGAATGCTATAAAATCCCAAAGTTATGGGCGGAGTTAGGAAGTTGGCTGTCAGAAGTATTACAATGTAAATCCACTTTTAATCCTCCTGTCTTAATATTTCAAGACATGGCACATGAGCGTGGAGATACAACATAGATTGGACAAAATTTTACTTGTCAATAATCTTGAAAAAAAACCATATACTTAAAAACTGGAAATCAACCAATCTTCCAGCAGTAACACAATGGAAAGGTCGTTATTATCTAAATGTTGAAAGCGCGTGGGCGGTGACGGAGAGAAACAAAATGGTGCCGTTTGAAGTAATGTGGCGGAGAGTGACACAGACGCTGGAGATGGGGGTGTGAGCAGGTGGGTCTGGGCAGGGGTGATTTAGTCAATGTTACTGTCTGTATGTTCTAGTTTGTATTTGGATGTTTTATACTGTAAAAAAAAGAAATTGTTCAAAAAATGTAAGAACATCACAGTACCATCAAGTTCCAAATGGATAAATACCAATCTTTGAGGAAAACAGGCGCACACAAGGTTTAGTGTTTTTTGTTTGTACGCACCTGATAAATGATGGGAAAGTGTCTATGCATAAGCACGACTTCTAGTGGTTAAAGGATTGTATTGCAAGCAAAGATGAAAACATCTTTAGAGGGTTGAAGTTGAGGAATTTTTCGATACGAAGAGCATGGCTACAGTGTGTCGCTGTCAAAATGAGGGTTACTTCAAGAGAGGTGTATTTAGATGCCCTTAAACTTCTGTACACACGTCATGCCATCAGAACGTACTGTACTGTCTCTGAGGCTGCTGTGAGGGTCTGTCTCTGAGGATGCTGTGAAAGGCTGGCTGTCTCTGAGGATGGTTTGAGAGGCTGGCTGTCTCTGAGGATGCTGTAAGGGCTGTCTCTGAGGATGCTGTGAGGGTCTGTCTGTCACGCACAGAATGAGCAGTATGGCTGGTGGCATTGTCATGCTGGAGGGTCGTGTCAGGATGAGCCTGCAGGAAGGGTACCACATGAGGGAGGAGGATGTCAGTTCCCAACTCCTCCGTACTCCTAGTTCCCGTGGCTATGCTCGCACATGTATATATATATTTTGGTATAGGAGTACTGAGGAGTAGGAGTACTGAGGAGTTGGGAACTGCTGGGCTAGGCACCCCTAGCCCAGCTATATATACACTGCTTAAAAAAATAAAGGGAACACTTAAACAACACAATGTAACTCCAAGTCAATCACACTTCTGTGAAATCAAACTGTCCACTTAGGAAGCAACACTGATTGACAATAAATTTCACATGCTGTTGTGCAAATGGAATAGACAACAGGTGGAAATTATTGGCAATTAGCAAGACACCCCCAATAAAGGAGTAGTTCAGCAGGTAGTGACCACAGACCACTTCTCAGTTCCTATGCTTCCTGGCTGATGTTTTGGTCACTTTTGAATGCTGGCGGTGCTTTCACTCTAGTGGTAGCATGAGACGGAGTCTACAACCCACACAAGTGGCTCAGGTAGTGCAGCTCATCCAGGATGGCACATCAATGCGAGCTGAGGCAAGAAGGTTTGCTGTGTCTGTCAGCGTAGTGTCCAGAGCATGGAGGCGCTACCAGGAGACAGGCCAGTACATCAGGAGACGTGGAGGGGGCCGTAGGAGGGCAACAACCCAGCAGCAGGACCGCTACCTCTGCCTTTGTGCAAGGAGGAGCAGGAGGAGCACTGCCAGAGCCCTGCAAAATGACCTCCAGCAGGCCACAAATGTGCATGTGTCTGCTCAAACGGTCAAAAACAGACTCCATGAGGGTGGTATGAGTGCCTGACGTCCACAGGTGGGGGTTGTGCTTACAACCCAACACCGTGCAGGACGTTTGACATTTGCCAGAGAACACCAAGATTGGCAAATTCGCCACTGGCGCCCTGTGCTCTTCACAGATGAAAGCAGGTTCACACTGAGCACATTTGACAGACGTGACAGTCTGGAGACGCCGTGGAGAACGTTCTGCTGCCTGCAACATCCTCCAGCATGACCGGTTTGGCGGTGGGTCAGTCATGGTGTGGGGGGACGCACAGCCCTCCGTGTGCTCGCCAGAGGTAGCCTGACTGCCATTAGGTACCGAGATGAGATCCTCAGACCCCTTGTGAGACCATATGCTGGTGCGGTTGGCCCTGGGTTCCTCCTAATGCAAGACAATGCTAGATCTCATGTGGCGTGGAGTGTGTCAGCAGTTCCTGCAAGAGGAAGGCATTGATGCTATGGACTGGCCCGCCCGTTCCCCAGACCTGAATCCAATTGAGCACATCTGGGACATCATGTCTCGCTCCATCCACCAACAGTTGCACCACAGACTGTCCAGGAGTTGACGGATGCTTTAGTCCAGGTCTGGGAGGAGATCCCTCAGGAGACTATCCGCCACCTCATCAGGAGCATGCCCAGGCGTTATAGGGAGGTCATACAGGCACGTGGAGGCCACACACACTACTGAGCCTCATTTTGACTTGTTTTAAGGACATTACATCAAAGTTGGATCAGCCTGTAGTGTGGTTTTCCACTTTAATTTTGAGTGTGACTCCAAATCCAGACCTCCATGGGTTGATAAATTTGATTTCCCAACTCCTCAGTACTCCTACTTCCCGTGGCTATGCTCGCACATGTCTGAACAAACTAAGAAAACCCCACCGCAAAGTATTCATCAGCCCATTATCCTGTCACATCTATGACATCTAAACATGAGTTGCCAAATACAAGTACACTGGTAGTACATTTTTTATGTTGAGAAATCAGTCCTGTCATGTTTATTAAAAAAGATGCAGGGTTGAGCTCAATTCCTAACTCACTCAGCTATTACATTCAGGGAGTGTAGACCAAAATGCAATGATCTGGAAACAAATGTATTTCTTTGTTCAGGAGGCAGAGTGGCGTGGGAGGCAATTCATTGAATATAAAAAATAGTTATGTAAAAAGGGTTGTGTTTGCTGCAGTTCTGTGGTGAGTTTTATAGCATGCTAAATGAGGCCATAAATGTAACTAGTTGTAGCCTAGCCCAGCAGTTCCCAACTCCAGTCCTCGAGTACCCCCACAGCACACGTGTTGTAGCCCAGACAAACATACCTGATTCAACTCATTGAGGGCCTGATGATTAGTTGACAAGTTGAAGTGTGCTTGTCCGGGGCTACAATAAAACTGTGTACTGTTGGGGATACTGGAGGACCGGAGCTGGGAACCACTGGCCTAGGCTACTATATGCCAGTGTGGGGTTAGCATGGTAACTGGACTGAGTTTAAACCTTGACAAGTGTTGCCCAAGGATAAATGTCTGCTGAGTGAAAAAGGTTTCAGAGTCAGACCTCTTGGCATCACAACTTTTTTTTATTTAACTAGGCAAGTCAGTTAAGAACAAATTCTTATTTACAATGACGGCCTACACCGGCCAAACCCAGATGATGCTGAGCCAATTGTGCGCTGCCCTATGGGACTCCCAATCACAGCCAGTTTTAATACAGCCTGGATTTGAACCAGGGTGTTTGTAGTGATGCCTCAAGCACTGAGATGCAGTGCCTTAGACTACTGCACCACTCGGGAGCCCCAACTTCTTCTGCACTGGTGTCAGAAATGGGATGGAGTTCACTGAAGGTGTGTTTTCGAGTGGGGTGTACTAGAGCAGAGAGGTGCAGTTATATTTCACCTATCCTGCTAGGTCTGGAAAGGTAACAGCAAAATGATCAAAGGTGTTAGTAATTGTCACTGAAAGTTACAGAAAAGCAAGACAAGGTTGTGAGGTTTGGCAAGGTTGTTGTAAGGTACTGGGTGTCGTGGGTGTGAAGTCAGGCGCGGGAAAACAGAGAGTTCAATATAGTGCTCTTTTAATGCGCACACGGTGAACCACGGCCACCCCACTAAACACTGGGTGCTCAAAACAAAATGCCCCAGACACGGTGAACCACGCCCCCCCCCACTAAACACTGGGTGCTCAAAACAAAATGCCCCAGACACGGGGAACGATAACATAAACCAACACGTTCGTCTGTATCAAACACCAGGGTTACAATAATCAATCCCGCACAAAGAAACGGGTGGGCCGGCTGACTAATAAAGCCCAAATAATTACAACAAACTCAAAACAGGCGTAATCAATAAACACATAAGGAGGGGTAGAAGAGAATCAGTGGCAGCTAGTAGGCCGGTGACGACGACCTCCGAGCGCCACCCGAACGGGAAGGGGAGCCATCTTCGGTCTGAGTCGTGACAGTTGTGAGGTTTGTAAATCTCATTATACGTTGAAGAGCATATAGCACTGGAGGCACATTCCCGCTCCTCTTGCAAAACACAATCGTAGAAAACAAACGGTCCTCAATCAGCCGTTTGAATTTCCCCAGAGGCACCAATTCATCCAAATTGAGATAGCCTTGCATAACCGATAAAGACCAACAACACTAGGCCTATATTGTAAAGGCTAATATTATAACACCAATATGTAATGGTGTTAGTCTCCTGGTACAAATAACCACTCCTGTTACATCACTTTACTATTTCTACCTGCTTCAGAATTTCCTTAGAATTCCTTCCCTTCGCTCCGAACATCAAGTTTCCCGGTAGAACTAATTCAGGGGGATGTAGGGGTGTGTATGACGCACAGGTCGTGTAGACTATACCGAATAGTAGCGGGATGAATACTGTAGGCTATTCTTTGCCTAACCATTCGATGATTCGGGGCGGGGTGTGAGGAGTGGCCTGCCGCACCAATTTCTGCAGAACAAGATTGGGCTTTGGGTTCTATAAGGGAATGGGATTCCTGCCTGCGCGCACCAGATAGTGCTTCAGCCACATTGTAAGTTTATACATTTTCCATACGCTTTTTTTTGTTTGTTGTGCATGCAAACCTCGTCTACATTTAAATAATACAAAAATGTTGTGATTTAACGAATTAGCTCACAATGTCTCAGTGTATATGCCTAATTATCCTTTTGAGGGACATACTTGGAAACATAATATAGGTTTTTATAGACACACTTTTGAATTCAATGGGTGGTTTTGAGGATGTTATTTTAAGTGCAAAGTTAAGTAAAAAAATGTAAATGTAAAATAATCGTGGCTGAAGTGAATTGATCACAAATCCCTCTATTGATGGTGTCTGTTATGTTCTGTTAATTACTGATGTCCCCTTTAAGGATGGAGCACCCTTGGTCATGCGCAGTGTTGTTCTATGTTATTCTGGTACTAACTCGTTTGAGTGAATATGAAGCTCCAGTTCAATTGCTTGTCTTCAGAGTCTTTCTTATTATATAAATAAGTACTAAGTGTTAAACCACTACAATGGCGACGAGGATGATTACCTGCAGTGTGCATCACGAATACAGATGGAGCTCGTAGGAAGAGAGGAAGATTTTGACCCTGTAGCACAACAGCTAGAAAGCAGTGAAGACGAGGGGAGAGCTGACGAGAACGAGGCGGCATATCAAAGACCCGTGGAGCCGGAGTTAAAGAGAATGGCTAGCATGTGTTTGATGACACGCAAGAAAACTGGGCAAGTTACATTGAACGACTGGAACAGTACTTCATTGCTGATAACAAGAGAGTACCAGCATTGTTCGAGTTTAATTGGCCCAAAAACGTACAGTTTGCTAAGAGATCTGACTGCCCCTCTGAAGCCCTCCAATAAAACATTCACAGAGATTGTGGAGATATTGCAAAATCACCTATCACCTAAACCACTCCTTCCTCATCGCTGAAAGTTTTCGTTTCCACAAGAGAGATCAGAATGAGGGGGTGTTAGTACATATGTAGCTGAGTTGAAGAAACTGTCGGAACATTGCCAGTTTGGAGAGAACCTAAATGACACATTAAGGGATAGATTTGTTTGTGGACTGAAACATGAACACATTCAGAAACGTTTGCTCACAGAATCAGATCTCACGTTTGCAAAGGCTGTTGAAATTGCTGTGACAATGGAAATCGCGACTAAAGATGCAGTTGAGTTGCAAAGTAAAATAATTACTGGCCTTTCACAAACTTCTCTGCATAAGTTTTCAAACAGCCGATAGCGCCCCCGTGTGGCCGAAAAATGCAACAGGTGTGACAGATGGTCACAGAGCAGAGGACTGCCGTTTTAAAGACGAAATTTGTCACAAATGCAGTAGAAGGGGGCACATTCAAAGAGCATGCAGAGCAAAATTCAGTCACAACAGGAAAACTGAAAAAAATAAAGGGTCTGTGAATGCACTAGCAGAGAACAGTGGCAGTGATTCAGATGAACGATTCATTGGTACAATGGAGTTAAACACAGTGATTTCTCCCAGCAGTAGCATGATATGGGTGACACCAGATATCGAAGGCAAACCCCTCAAAATGGAGCTGGAAACAGGATCTGCAGTGTCTATAATTTCCACTACTGTCTACAATGAGCACTTCAAGGCTATCAAGCTGAAGAACACATGTGTTGCTGAAGACCTACTCAGGAGATAGATTGAGCCCAATGGGGGCATTGCAGGTCAGAGTGCGGTATGGGGGGCAAACACAGCAGTTACAGCTGTATGTGGTGCCTGGAACTGGCCCCCCCATTATTTGGCAGGGAATGGCTTTCAAAAATAAATCTGACCTGGTGTGAGTTGAAAATGCTCCACACGTTCCAGTCCAAAGAGAAAGGCACAGACCAAACACTGGAACACTTGTGGAAGAAATACAACACAGTTTTCAGTGATTAGATGGGAACAGTAAAAGGCTTCACAGCCAAACTTGTACTGCGAGATGATGCAACCCCCAAATTCTGCAAAGCCAGATCTGTTCCATACTCCCTGAGACCAAAGGTGGAAGCGGAAATCGATCGCTTGCAGGATACAGGGATCCTGATGAAAGTGGACAGAAGCGAATGGGCCACACCCATAGTTCCTATTGTGAAGAAAGACGGGTCTGTTAGAATGTGTGGGGACTTCAAGGTAACTGTGAATTCAATGTTGCATGTGGACCAATACCCCCTGCCACGTCTGGATGACATCTTCGCTGCACTAGCTGGTGGGAAACACTTCAGTAAAATCAATCTGAAACAGGCTTACCTGCAGCTACCGGTTGAAGAGAGTTCCAAACAGTACCTGACAATAAACACACACAAAGGTCTATACAGGTATAACCGCCTGGTTTTTGGCATTGCATCGGCCCCAGCCATTTGGCAATGAACTATTGACCACATTTTGCAAGGAATCCCAGGAACCCAATGTATCCTGGATGACATGATCATAACAGGACGCAATGACAAAGAGCACCTGGCTAACCTGGAAGAGGTCCTGAAAAGACTGAAAGAGTATGGTCTACAGGCAAACTTACAGAAGTGTGAGTTCTTCAAAGACAAGATTGTCTTCTGTGGACATGAAATTGACTGCAATGGATTGCACAAAACACAGGACAAAATCAAGGCAGTGGTACAGGCACCACGACCACAAAATATCACAGAAGTGAGATCTTTCACGGGACTGATCAATTACTACAGAAGATTCCTCCCAAACCTTTCAGCAGTACTCCAGCCTCTAAATCAGCTCCTGGAAAAGAATAGGACATGGCGGTGGACAGAGCAGTGTGAAAATGCATTTCTGGAGGCAAAACGGCTCATAACATCTGAACAGGTCCTGATGCATTACGACCCTGAAATGCCAGTGAAGTTGGCTTGTGATGCGTCGTCCCCTTATGGCTTAGGGGCCGTCCTTTCACACACACTGAAAGATGGGTCAGAGAGGCCAGTTGCATTCGCATCACGAACATTGAATGATGCATAGAAAAACTACTCACAAATCGACAAAGAAGCACTGGCACTAGTGTGGGGCGTCAAGAAATTCCACCCATACCTATATGGCAAGCGTTTCACACTGGTTACAGATCACCAGCCGTTGCTTTCTATTTTCAGTCCAAAGAAAGGCATTCCGGCAATGACAGCAGCCAGGTTACAGCGATATGCCCTGTTCCTTGCCAGTCATATGTATGACATTGAGTTTAAGCCGTCATCCCTCCACACAAATGCAGATGGATTATCCAGACTGCCGTGTACAAGAGAAAGACAAAGGAGGGTGGATGCAGTGGACATGTTCCATACCGCTCAGCTCGAGGCCCTACCGGTCACAAGCACAGTTATCAAACAGGAGACAAGGAAAGATGTGACCTTGTCAAAAGTGTACACTTACACCATGTCAGGATGTCCAGCTACTGGCAGAAAGGAGCTGACTCCGTATTTCCAGCGGAGAAACAAAATTACAACGTACCAAGGATGTTTGATGTGGGGAATGAGAGTCATGATACCCCAGAAATGCCAACATCAGGTTTTGCAGCAACTACATGAAGGTCATGTTGGAATTGTCAAAATGAAGCTGCTCGCAAGGAGCCACTTCTGGTGTCCAGGTCTGGACCAACAGATAGAAAATATGGCAAAGAACTGTAGCGGGTGTTTGGAAACCCTCCACATGCCTGCTCCTGTCCCAGTCCACCCATGGGAATGGCCCGCAGAGCCATGGCAGAGAATTCATGTGGACTACGCTGGTCCCTTTGAAAAGCACATGTTTCTGGTTATAGTTGATGCCCATTCCAAATGGCCAGAGGTGTTTTGCACTGACTCCTCCACCTCATCTCAGACGATAGTGTCTCAGAACGTTTGCACGCTTCGGTTTGCCACTGCAGCTGGTAAGTGACGCGCAAGCGTTTGTAAGTGACGAGTTTACAAGATTCATGTCAGTAAATGGAATCAAACACTCAACCTCAGCTCCGTACCACCCTGCCACCAATGGGCTGACAGAACGCTTTGTGCAAACCCTAAAGCAAGGACTCCGTGCAGCAAAACGAGACGAAGGGACTTTGCAAACAAAACTGGCCAAGTTCCTGGCCTTCTACCGAAACACCCCACATGCCACGACAAATGAAAGCCCAGCCGCACTGATGTTCGGGAGGCCTCTCCGCACACAGCTGGACATCATGAAGCCAAACAGGCGTAATGAAGTGCTGAACAAACAAGCCAAGATGCTCTCCGGTGGCCGGGAGCGGCATCTCCAAACAGGACAGGAGGTGATGGTGCGAGACACACAAACGGGACCCAGAACTTACCAGGTTCAAGTGAGCCCAGACATAATGTGGCAGCGTCACATTAACCAAATGCATTCCACGGAAAACAGCACAACAATCGAGAGGGAAAAGGCACAGAGAGATCCTGAGAGTGACACACAGGGAACTGTAGAGGATGGTGGGGCAGTAAAGAGACCCCAGGCTGAAAGAAGGGAACGTGTTGATGAAGGTGCTGCTATAGCAGAAGCTATAATGGAACAAGCACACACTGAGGATGTTCAAGAGCCTCCAGACAATCCGAGGCGCTACCCAGAACGAAGGCACTGTCCACCAGACAGACTAGACTTATAAACAAACAAACAAACACGAACTGTTCAAATTAAAAGATGCAGAATAACTACAAGTTCTGGGAAATGTTTCAGTTGCGGTTTGGTAAAAGTAACTCTGATTGTATAAGAGAAGGAATGTTATGTTCTGTTAATTACTGATGTCCCCTTTAAGGATGGAGCACCCTTGGTCATGCGCAGTGTTGTTCTATGTTATTCTGGTACTAACGCTTGAGTAAAAGTGAAGCTCCAGTTCAGTTGCTTGTCTTTCTTATTATATAAATAAGTACTAAGTGTTAAGCCACTACAGTGTCCATTGGATAGGCCTACCTGTCGTCGCAGTTTGCGTTCATTTAAGTTCAGCAAGTGAATAGTCTACTCTGAAATGTTAAACATTTAGGGCTACAAAGATAATACAGCTGCCTTGTTGATTATAGTTAGGCTATAGACAGCATGCGCAATTTGTATGTTCAACATGTTTGAAGAGTGTATTGACCAAATTAATTAGGTTCAAATTATTATGGAAAATATATCTCTTTGCCGTGGATAAACCGGATCAAAAATAAACAGTAGAATGGTATGTGTGCGTACGTGCATGTGCTTGAAATTAATTGTAAGAAATTCTTGTCCATTTGCCAAAATCATGTTCTGAGAACATTTGGATAACTTTCTCAAACATTCTGTGACAGTCTTTGTTCCCAAAATGGGTGTGTTGGTTGTAGATAAATGGTGTTCACTGGTAGTGGAGCCTCCTGCCAGCTGGATGCTGTAACAGTATTTCACAGACACTCCAGACTACTGCAGATCATGCTTATCATACTACCCACCATTAATCACCATGCTGTACAGTTGCATAATAGACCATTCCCCTGTTAAAGTATGTTTGTTCACTAATGAAGTTTGTCAATGGATGACACCTTATGATGCTGGGGTGTTAGTACCTTATGATGCTGGGATGTTAGTACCTTATGATGCTGGGATGTTAGTACCTTATGATGCTGGGATGTTAGCACCTTATGATGCTGGGATGTTAGCACCTTATGATGCTGGGATGTTAGCACCTTATGATGCTGGGATGTTAGCACCTTATGATGCTGGGATGTTAGTACCTTATGATGCTGGGATGTTAGCACCTTATGATGCTGGGATGTTAGTACCTTATGATGCTGGGATGTTAGCACCTTATGATGCTGGGATGTTAGCACCTTATGATGCTGGGATGTTAGCACCTTATGATGCTGGGATGTTAGCACCTTATGATGCTGGGGTGTTAGCACCTTATGATGCTGGGATGTTAGCACCTTATGATGCTGGAATGTTAGTACCTTATGATGCTGGGATGTTAGCACCTTATGATGCTGGGGTGTTAGCACCTTATGATGCTGGGGTGTTAGCACCATATGATGCTGGGATTCTTCGGATATCCCCATAGGGGAACCCTTTTTGGTTCTATGTAGAAACCTTTTGGGTTTTTAGGTGGAACCCTTTTTCCATGTAGCACCCTCTATGGAAAGGATTATTCATGGAACCAAAAAGGGTTCTTTAAAGGGTTCTCCTACACAGTAAATTTATCTGAGTAAATTGAATACAATTATACTCTACAAAATATATAATTTGGTCCCAGTCTAAATAGAGTAAAAATAACTCTTGTTGCAGAGTTACATTTTTAGAGCGGACTCTCCTTCACTGCAGCCGAGGTGAGTAAGACATTTAAACGTGTTAACCCTCGCAAGGCTGCAGGCCCAGACGGCATCCTCAGCCGCGCCCTCAGAGCATGCGCAGACCAGCTGGCCGGTGTGTTTACGGACATATTCAATCAATCCCTATACCAGTCTGCTGTTCCCACATGCTTCAAGAGGGCCACCATTGTTCCTGTTCCCAAGAAAGCTAAGGTAACTGAGCTAAACGACTACCGCCCCGTAGCATTCACTTCCGTCATCATGAAGTGCTTTGAGAGACTAGTCAAGGACCATATCACCTCCACCCTACCCGACACCCTAGACCCACTCCAATTTGCTTACCGCCCAAATAGGTCC
Organism: Oncorhynchus mykiss; assembly: GCF_013265735.2. Classification (NCBI taxonomy): domain Eukaryota; kingdom Metazoa; phylum Chordata; class Actinopteri; order Salmoniformes; family Salmonidae; genus Oncorhynchus; species Oncorhynchus mykiss. The sequence goes on along the minus strand of NC_048566.1, from coordinate 14,074,071 downwards.
ACAGACGATGCCATCTCAACCACACTGCACACTGCCCTAACCCATCTGGACAAGAGGAATACCTATGAGAGAATGCTGTTCATCGACTACAGCTCGGCATTCAACACCATAGTACCCTCCAAGCTCGTCATCAAGCTCAAGACCCTGGGTCTCGACCCCGCCCTGTGCAACTGGGTACTGGACTTCCTGACGGGCCGCCCCCAGGTGGTGAGGGTAGGCAACAACATCTCCACCCCGCTGATCCTCAACACTGGGGCCCCACAAGGGTGCGTTCTGAGCCCTCTCCTGAACTCCCTGTTCACCCACGACTGCGTGGCCACGCACGCCTCCAACTCAATCATCAAGTTTGCGGACGACACAACAGTGGTAGGCTTGATTACCAACAACGACGAGACGGCCTACAGGGAGGAGGTGAGGGCCCTCGGAGTGTGGTGTCAGGAAAATAACCTCACACTCAACGTCAACAAAACTAAGGAGATGATTGTGGACTTCAGGAAACAGCAGAGGGAACACCCCCCTATCCACATCGATGGAACAGTAGTGGAGAGGGTAGCAAGTTTTAAGTTCCTCGGCATACACATCACAGACAAACTGAATTGGTCCACTCACACAGACAGCATCGTGAAGAAGGCGCAGCAGCGCCTCTTCAACCTCAGGAGGCTGAAGAAATTCGGTTTGTCACCAAAAGCACTCACAAACTTCTACAGATGCACAATCGAGAGCATCCTGGCGGGCTGTATCACCGCCTGGTACGGCAACTGCTCCGCCCACAACCGTAAGGCTCTCCAGAGGGTAGTGAGGTCTGCACAACGCATCACCGGGGGCAAACTACCTGCCCTCCAGGACACCTACACCACCAGATGTTACAGGAAGGCCATAAAGATCATCAAGGACATCAACCACCCGAGCCACTGCCTGTTCACCCCGCTATCATCCAGAAGGCGAGGTCAGTACAGGTGCATCAAAGCTGGGACCGAGAGACTGAAAAACAGCTTCTATCTCAAGGCCATCAGACTGTTAAACAGCCACCACTAACATTGAGGGGCTGCTGCCAACACACTGACACTGACACTAACTCAACTCCAGCCACTTTAATAATGGGAATTGATGGAAAATGATGTAAATATATCACTAGCCACTTTAAACAATGCTACCTTATATAATGTTACTTACCCTACATTATTCATCTCATATGCATACGTATATACTGTACTCTATATCATCGACTGCATCCTTATGTAATACATGTATCACTAGCCACTTTAACTATGCCACTTTGTTTACATACCTCATGTATATACTGTACTCGATACCATCTACTGTATCCTGCCTATGCTGCTCTGTACCATCACTCATTCATATATCCTTATGTACATATTCTTTATCCCCTTACACTGTGTATAAGACAGTAGTTTTGGAATTGTTAGTTAGATTACTTGTTGGTTATTACTGCATTGTTGGAACTAGAAGCACAAGCATTTCGCTACACTCGCATTAACATCTGCTAACCATGTGTATGTGACAAATAAAATTTGATTTGATTTGAGAGTTATTTCTACTCTATTCGGTGTTTATATTTAACTCTACAAACTGTAATTTACTCAATTTAGAGTAACATGGAAACAACTCTACTGCCAATTCACTCAAAATATGATTAAATATTATCAGTCAAGAGTATGCCAATCCAGTCAATCCATCAATCCAGTGTCATCGCCCACACTTCTGAGGTACATGCACACGCACACACACATGCATGTGCAATCGTGTGCAAACACACATAGACACACGCACACATTAATACAAACACGCACGAACACACACACACAAGCAATCAGGGCCCTTAGATGTTGTCGATGCACTGCACCTGGAACTGATTGGCTATCTATTTACAGAGCAGCAACCCAGAGAAATCTATTTCATCCAGATGCTTCATGTTTGGCCAACTGTGCTCTGAAGTCATTAAATGTTTGACCTTGATTTTACTGTATGACACAAATTGTCACAGTACCCTTTCCTCCACCTCCACATTGCCACAAACTATTTAAAAAATGTGATCTAATTTAGGCACTGATATGTAACCAGTGTGAAATAACTAGCTAGCTAGTTAGTGGTGCGCGCTAGTGGCATTTCAATCGGTGACAACACTCTCTGAGACCTTGAAGTAGTTGTTTCCCTTGCTCTGCAGTGGTCCAAGGTACTAATGTAAAGGCTTTTGTGGAGCGATAGGTAACGATGCTTCGTCTGAGGCAGTTGTTGATGTGTTCATAGGATCCCTATTTTTTAGCCCAGGTTGGGGTGAGGAGAGTGACAGGAGCAACACTGTTACACATGCATGAGCAGGGTTGGGTAGGTTACTTTCTAAATGTAATGCGTTAGTTACTAGTTACCTGTACAAAATTGTAATCAGTAATGTAACGTTTGGATTACTCAAACTCAGTAATGTAATCTGATTACATTTTGATTACACTTTTTGGTTACTTTCCCTTAAGCGGCATTAGAAGAAGCCAAAAATGTATGTTACCAATTGAACGACATCTATTGCAGGATAAATCAATGTTAAAGTTTACATAGCTGGCCATATATGGATGTTAAATTTGACTTTATGGGTTGGTTATGTAGGCTTCTTCTAACCCATCACTTTCTACTACATATAATAATACGATTACATTTTATTTTTACATTAAAAATCTATCACAATTCCAGTCATTCCAATAAATGTTATGCCCCTTGATCTTCAAGAATAGGACTTGGAAATATGAAAGTATAGATTAGCCAAATTGTTTTATCTGAGCATGACCCCAAAATGAAGGACTTATTAGCCAGCTCTACTCTGTTGTTTATGATTTTGTTGTCATGGAGGATTGATTGGGCTCATTGATTTGAGTTGAAAGATGAATTCTTCGCTCATGGAATGACATGCTTTGAGCACTACTGAAAAGTGCAATGTACATGGGAAAAATGAATGTCATATGCTGCACTTGCTATAGGCCTATTGTTTACCTTTTTGTTGGTGACACTTTAATATCTTGATAATATGCAGATGTTTAAATGGCAAATCCACAGATGAAACAATAACAAAACGGTTGCTGTTTTGCTCTGTTTTGATAAAAAGCTAATGTAACCACTCAGATTAATAGACAAAGATGATATCCATGATATCAAAATGACTGATCATCCATGATATGAGGCAGTGTTGGATTACATTTACAATGTTTACAAACAATGGAGTAAAACATTCTTATAGAGTTTTTTCCCCCCCCTTTTTCTCCCTAATTTCGTGGTATCCAATTGTTGTAGTAGCTACTATCTTGTCTCATCGCTACAACTCCTGTACGGGCTCGGGAGAGACGAAGGTTGAAAGTCATGCGTCCTCTGATACACAACCCAACCAGCCACACTGCTTCTTTAACACAGCGCGCATCCAACCAGGAAGCCAGCCGCACCAATGTGCCAGAGGAAACACTGTGTACCTGGCAACCTTGGTTAGCACGCACTGCGCCCGTCCCGCCACAGGAGTCGCTGGTGATGAGACAAGGACATCCCTACCGACCAAGCCCTCCCTAACCCGGACGACGCTAGGCCAATTGTGCGTCGCCCCACAGACCTCCCGGTCGCTGCCGGTTTACGACAGAGCCTGGGCGCAAACCCAGAGTCTCTGATGGCACAGCTGGCGCTGCAGTACAGTGCCCTTAACCACTGCGCCATATTTTGAGTTCTCATGGAGAGTGTCGTGTCTTTACTATCATTAAATTGAAGACTTATTGTTTTTATCAAAGATTCTCTGTAATTATTATTACACAATCAACTGATTAATCATGTAACTGTAATTAACTAGGAAGTCGGGGCACCAAGGAAATTATTCAGATTACAAAGTTATCATTTCCTAATATAACTTTTCAGATATTTTATATCTGATCAATTAGTCTTCGAATTAATTAATTAATTATTTTACCTCACGTTAGTCTCATTCCAAACGTCGTAAATTGTTGCCTATCTGCATGAACCCAGTCTTCACTATGAGTCATACATCAATTGTCTTAAATCATTTATTTATTAACTAACTAAACAATCACAGAAGTGCATAAACAAACAAGTAAATATGTTTACAAGAAATGATAGGGGGAATGTGTAAACCGGCATGGCGACTTGTTAGACGAAAGGGGAGTGGGGGTCAGCTGAGAAGTCACTACAGAGTGATAATTATAACAATTGAAATGCTAATCCTTTGCACATGAACGCTCACTCATTCGGGAACAATTGCAATCAATATATATATTTACGCTCAGTGTGTTGTCTTGATCACTGTTGAAAAGTTTGTTTATTTTGTAGGATTGTCCGTCTCTCTCTGTCGTGGTTAGAGTGGTTGGTTCAGAGTGACATTCATTCACGTTTCGGCGGTTGTCGTTCTTCACGTTCAATGATACCGAATTCCTAGCTGCAGACTAGTAATTAATATCAAAGACTTGTTCTTATTCTGTCGGTATCGATAGTCTTAAGAGTTTAACCACGTGGTATGGTTAAAAGATTCAGCAATCATCTGCAACCTTTGTCCTCTCGTGATTGAGAGAAAACATGGTCTGTTGAAAACTTCTCAAAGTTGGGGTTTTATTCGTGAGTTGCAGAAAAGGGCCTGTCCCAGGATGCCCGACCCGAACTGGGCTCATGGGCGGTCCTCTGATTTAGTAAAACTCAAAAGGGAATTGGAGTGTCCTTCATTAAACAGTCCAAAATCACATTACACAATTTTACAGTATCATCCTCACTCGTTCATCTTATACAACAATTAGATGTAAACCTCATATCTGAGGCTATTATATTAACAGTGTTATGGTAATGTGGCCGCACCGTCTCTCATGAGTTTTACAAACTTGTACCAAACGGACCAGTTCATAGCTGAATTCTTCACCGATCTTTTATACCTTCTCCGGAACATAAATGTTGTTCAGACCTCAAGTTCTGTGAGTTGGAAGAAATTCCTTTGTTCTGAAAATTCACTCTGTCACTATACTGTGGCCATGAGGAGATAATCTCTTCCAGGAATTTACGACCTCTCTGACCACAGCAGCCGAGTTGTAGGAGGCAGGGAGAGGGGGATGGGGCTTGCTGTACCCAAAGAGGGCAACGTCATGACAAGTGTGACAGTTGAATTAAGCTCATGAGGCACATATACATACAATTTATAAGTCTAAAAATGGATGTAGCAACTACAGATTGTCCCTTGTAAGTCTATTAAAAGTGTACAAGGTTGAGCATGTGTCCATTAGGCCTATGGATTTTTTTGGGATTAGCATGAATTAGATTGAGCAATAAAAGCCCCACCTTTATTCCATAGACTGGGATCCGCATTATGCAGATGTTGCAAGACCACATTTTTCACCGGCTGTCCACTGGTTTCAAAAACAATGATTGATAGGCAGCTTTAACTTCTTGAATTCAAACATTTATTGGGTTCAAATACACGTATAGATTTGGGAACAGCCATCCACAACAACAACAATCCATAAGGCGCAAATAGCTAAAAGAGAGAGCAGCAGTGTGATTCACATCAATGCGCTATGTAGATATCAATAATAAGTGATATCCGTATCGCCGTAGACTAGACCACTGCTGTCATCCTTACCGCCAAGCATTCAAGTTGGATAATCTTTTGAAGCCGACAGCAGTCGCACCATTAGAAGACATAGCTTTGACTGTAGACTACAGAAGCCCATTCCTGCTCTTTTTCCGCAATCCATCAAACACATATTGGTCTCTGATTTGTGGTCAGACTCGCTCAGGTAGAACAAACTTAAACTTGCTCCTTTTTTTCAATGCTGATTTGAATGTCATTGAAAAAAAACAGAAGTGTTAGATTTGTTTATTTCGCAGAAACATCCTTTCTGAATTTAAAAATAATCCTTGAAGTAATCATGTCGTTTTTCAGATGTATCTGTACATGTAATCCTACTCCCCAACCCTGAGCATGAGCATGAGTAGAGCAAAATAATCTGTTATCGTGTAAGAAACATTTATAAATGAAGGCCAGGATGTCACAGGATGCTATGTTTAAATTAGATCTAACCACATTTCAGTTGAATCTGTTGTCAACACAACTTGATCTGATAAACAGCAACTTTCTGTGTTCCAACAGTTGATCTGTCCATGTTTGTGTTCAAGGAGAGAGACTAGAGAAACGTTCCAACATGGAGGGGACACAGGGCCTCCTGGCCATCTTCACCATAGCAACATGTTTTCTGGTTAACGGAGCACAAAAAGCAGGTAAGCATGTTTGTCTCCTGACATCTGAATCATTCCAGAATGCAGACCACAGTCCAGAATGGCATAAACATAGAAGCATTGAAGAAATACCACACAAATGCAAAATTATGACCAACTCTTTGGGGCTTTAGACTGCTGAGCAGTTATAAGAAATGGGTTTTTATAAAAGCACAATAAAAATAATATTTGATTAATAGATTGATTTATTGATTAATTGCTTTCATTGCTCATCCAATGCACAAAAAACCTTGTGGTTTAGACACTTGTACGGAATTCCATAGGCTGACGATTGTTTTCTACCCCTCCCAGTCTGCAAGGAAGAGGCCGTGGCCGACATCGTCTTCCTGGTGGACGGTTCATGGAGCATCGGCTCAGAGAACTTCAAACAGATTCGCCAGTTCTTGTACACGCTGGTCAACAGCTTTGACGTGGCCCCCGACCAGGTGCGCATCGGTTTGGTCCAGTACAGCAACACACCACGCACCGAGTTCCTCCTCAACACCTTCCAGGACAAACAGGACATCCTGCAGTACATTAACAACCTGCGTTATATGGGTGGTGAAACCAACACGGGCCTGGGCCTGGACTTCCTACTGAACGAGCTCTTTGTTGACCGCGCAGGGAGCCGGGTGAATGAGAACGTGCCCCAGATCGGCGTGGTGATCACTGACGGTAAATCAATGGACAATGTGGGGCTGCATGCCCTTAAGCTGAAGAAGCAGGGCGTCACGCTGTACGCCATCGGGATCAAAGAAGCAGACGAAGATCAGCTGAAGGAGATTGCCACTACACCTCACAACCAGCACGTGTACAGCGTGTCGGACTTTGCTGCGCTGCAGGGGATCTCCCAGAGCCTCATCCAGGGGCTATGTACTACCGTAGATGAGGCAAAGAGATCAATATCCAAAGTGGTACAAGGTACTATAACAGTGTATTTATTGTTTCCATTTGAAAAATATTCTTTACAAAATAAATTATATTATTATTTTCCTTAATCTCCAGAGTGCCTCAACGCCACATTGGCTGACATTGTGTTCCTTGTGGATGGCTCTTCCAGCATCAGCAAAGACAACTTCCAGGAGGTTCGGAGGTTTCTCCACAGCTTCATCGAGGGGCTGGATATCGGAGCGGACAAGGTTCACATAGGACTGGCCCAGTTCAGTAATGAGATCCAGAAGCAATTCCATTTGGGGGAACATATGGACCAAAGGGCCCTACTGGAGCATGTGGACGGGCTTGTACAGCTCGAGGGAGGCACAGCCACCGGCAAAGCCATTACTGTCCTTCGGGAAGAGTTTTTCACCAAGGCCAACGGTAGCCGCGCTGATCAGAGGGTGCCTCAGATTGCTGTGGTGCTCACCGACGGGGCGTCTGCGGACAAGGTAACGCTGCCAGCCAAGGCGCTAAGGCAGCAAGGGGTCATTGTGTTTGCTATTGGAGTTGGAGCAGCCAACATCACCGAGCTGAAGGATATCGCTAACAGGCCCCATGATCATTTCGTGGTCAACATAGAACATTTCCAGGCCCTACAAACACTTTCTCAGGGTCTGTTGCAGACTGTCTGTGTTACCATGGAGAACCAGAGGATGGGTAAGGGACTTTTATAAGGAAACATACTGTATGTTGTAACAAATTGTGAATGTTGAACTTGCAAACTATGTAATCCAAGTGACTTGTTCTACCATGGGATACCATTCTAAGCAAAAGTATGCAACCTTGAGAAGCAGACATTGGTTACGGCCGCTTGTGCCAACATTAAAGTCAACATTCAAAGGACCATTTCTAAAAATGAAAATAAAATATGACATACATTCACACTGTTGTCATAGCAATTATTCTTTATTTTTTCAGCTCTAATCCCAAAGTTCTCTGATATCTTCTTCCTGGTGGACAGCAATATGATGCAGGCAGACTTCCAGCTGGTCAGAACCCTTCTGATGCGACTGGTCAACCAACTCAACCCGAGCACTAAAACGATGCGCCTGGGTCTGGCCCAGTTTGCCCAGGACACCAAGGTGGAGTTCTTACTGAACACCCACAACACCAAGGAAGAGTACTTGGCAGCTCTTAGGAAATTCAGGCTGCCGCTGCGTCCCAACAGGTCTCGTCACCTGGGCGATGCCCTGGAATACGCCCGTGCACACTTCTTCACCACAGCGTCTGGTGGCCGTAATGAACAAGGCTACCGGCAGTTTCTAGTCACGGTGACAGGGGGGGATTCGAAGGATAACGTGATGAAGGTGGCACGTACTATCAAATCTGAAGGGACAACCATTGTGTCTATCGGGTTGGGTGAATCTACACTTCCAGAGCTAAAGTTAATGGCCACTTCGCCATTCTTTTACCAGACTACATCCATCACCTCTGTGCTAAAGACTGTCTTTGAGACTGAAGAGGTGGTCACTGTGACTGACGGTAAGGGCATTTGTGGATTTTTGCTGAATTAAGTGAATATCTGATCTCTTGTGAAATAGTTGTTCATTATACACAAAGGATAACAGATTGCTGTTGACTAACAATTTCCTATCTATTGCAGATTGCAGTGAAGCTTCACTGGCTGACATTGTGTTTATAGTTGATGAGTCTTCGAGCAATAGTACTGCAAACTTCCAGCTGGTTCGTGGATTCATCCACAAGATAGTGGACGGCCTAGATATAGACTGCAACAGGGTGAGGGTGGGCATTGTCCTCTATAGCAACAAGGCCTCGGCCCAGGTCTACCTCAACTCCTTCAAAGAAAAAACAGATATCCTTCAGTTCATCAAGATCCTGCCCTACCGTCGCGGTCTCACATACACTGGCGAGGCCCTGGAGTATGCCAGGGAGAAGATGTTTATCAAGGAGAGGGGCAGCCGGAAAGAACAGGGGGTGCAGCAGGTGGCTATAGTCATCACCGGAAAGTCCCAGGACAACGTAACTTCTCATGCCGCTGCACTGCGCAGAGCTGGTGTCACTGTCTATGCAGTGGGGATCAAGGATGCTGACGAGAACGAGCTGAGACAGATCGCTTCAGATCCCCCTAACAAGCACGTATTGCATGTGGACAGCTATGCCAAGCTCAAGACCCTGGAGAAGAGCCTGAAGAGGAGCGTGTGCTACAACATCCTTAAAAAAGCAGTCAAAGACAACGCAAGGACATACACTGCCAAGCAAAGTGAGATCAAAATGACTGTAACAATGCTTCTTGTTGTTTAAATTGTAGAAGAATGTTGATACAGATATAATGTGATCTCCGAGATGACACTAGTGCTTTCTTTTCTCTTTTGATTCTAGGCTGTTTGCAGACAGATGAAGCAGACATGTTCTTCCTGATCGACCACTCAGGGAGTATTAAATATCCAGACTTTGCTGACATGAAGACATTTATTAACAAATTCATAAACACATTCCACATCGGACCGCATCATATCCGCGTGGGTGTGGTAAAGTTCTCTGATACACCAGCTCTTGAGTTTGATTTGACAACCTACCCTGACAAACCTTCAGTGGAGAAAGCAGTGGATGGTATCATCCAACTTGGAGGCGGGACAAAGACCGGATTAGCGCTGAACTCTATGGGTCCCCACTTTGATCGGGCTAAGGCCACCCGTAGTAACAAAGTTCGCGAGTACCTCATTGTCATCACAGACAGAGAGTCTGAAGACAACGTGAAGGATCAAGCAGCAAAGCTGAGGGCGCAGGGCGTCACCATATATGCCATTGGGGTGAAGCTAGCTAATGATACACAGCTGCTGGAGATTGCTGGCAGCCAAGAGAAGAAGTTCTTTGTCAACAACTTTGACGCTCTGAAACCAATAAAAAATGACATCATCACAGATATCTGCTCCCCTGATAGTAAGGGCATCTCTATTGTTTTTAAGTGTTACATCTTATTTATTTTCTGATTTCAGTAAAAATATGAAACACCTTGTCTCTTGCCAGGGATTGATTATGAGCACACATTGAGTTATAACAACAGCTAAATTAATATTTGTTCTCTATTCATAGTATGCAAGGACATGAAGGGGGACGTCCTCTTCTTGATCGACAGCTCAGGTAGCATTAACAACCCAGACTTCCAGAAGATGAAGGTCTTCATGCAATCCATCATCAACAAATCTGACATAGGCCTGGATAAAGTGCACGTGGGCATCATACAGTTCAGCACCAGCCAACAGGTGATCTTCCCTCTCAACAAGCATAACGATAAGGAAGACATGTTGCAGGATTTACAAACGATGCAACAGATAGGCGGGGGCACACACACCGGCAAAGCCCTGTCCTACACCTCACAGTTCTTTGACCCACCGAAAGGAGGGCGCACTAACGTGAAGCAGTTCCTGATTGTTGTAACCGATGGTGAGGCGCAGGATGAGGTAATGTCTCCAGCCAAGAAACTTCAAGACAAGGGTGTGATCATCTACGCTATTGGGGTGGTCAATGCCAACAATACACAGTTACTGGAGATCAGTGGCGCACAGGAGAGGGTCTACTCCGAGAGGGACTTTGATGCACTCAAGGCTTTGGATAGCCAACTGGCATTGGCAATCTGTGATCCGGAGAGAGGTGAGTGTCACTTGGTTCAAGAAACATTACTTAAAAGCAACAATGAGTTCACATTTCTTAGATTTTGACATTGATATTTTCCTCTATCTCTTCTTCTCTTCCACCAGAGTGTGTGACGACGGAGATCGCAGACATAATTTTCTTGGTGGACGGCTCCACCAGCATCAGCTCAGATAATTTTGACATAATGAAAAACTTCATGATGTCCGTGGTCAATGAAACCTCTGTTGGGGAGAAGCAGACCCGCTATGGTCTGATTGTCTTTTCAGACAACCCAGAGTCTAAATTCACACTCAACGAATACAAATCTAAGCGAGACGTCAATAGTGCCATCACAAAGCTTAGAGAGCCCAGTGGAGACACCAACACTGGAAAGGCACTCAAGTATTCCTTGGGTTATTTTGGTGCACAGTACGGTGGGCGAAAGGCCCTAAATGTTCCCCAGTGGTTGATGGTGATCACAGATGGTGAGGCTACTGACCACAATAGCCTAGCTGGGCCAGCCAAGGAGCTACGGGACAATGGGATCATAGTCTATAGCATCGGAGTGGTTGGAGCAAATAAGCAAGCGCTTGAGCTCATGGCAGGGGACACGAATAAGGTTTTCTTTGTGGATGACTTCCATAAACTAAATACATTGCAGAAAAATATTTCCTTTGAATTCTGCCAAACCAGCAAACCAGGTAAGACAGAATCCAACTGTAAAAACATCTAAGCTGAAAGTACAAAGCCTTGTAGCATAAGCATTTTGAAATTAGATGGTTCAACATGATCTGACGTCTTCTCTTCTCCTCTTAGTCTGTGAAAAAACGCAGGGGGATCTGGTCCTGTTGATTGACAGCTCAGAGAGCATCAGCACCACCGACTTCACTATCATGAAAAAGTTTGCCACAGACCTTGTTTCCAGCTTCAACATTGCAGAGCAGTCCTTCCGGGTGGGAGTCGCCCAGTTCAGCAGTGATCCTAAAAAGGAGTTCTTCTTGAATGAATATTACACAGAAGCAGAGGTGAACATCCAGATAAACAATACGATGCAGATTCCGTACACAACGAACATCGGAAAGGCCCTGCGCTACATCCGTACAGAGTACTTCCAACCAGCTAGAGGGAGCCGTATCAATGCCAAGGTCTCTCAGAACCTGGTTGTGATCACTGACGGACGTTCAGATGATAATGTTGTTGATGCAGCAGAGAAGCTCAAGGCCATGAACATTGAGGTGTTTGCCATCGGTATCGGGAAAGACCACAAACCTGTTGAGCTTGGGCAAATCACTCTCAACCCGGAAAGGGTCTTCTCTGTGCAGGACTTTGCCAGCCTGGACAAGATCAAGAAGAAGGTGGTGGATACTATATGCTCCTCCACTCCAGCGGGTGAGTAAACCGTATGCACGTTTTATTTCCTCTGTCTCTCCTGACTCAATGTAAAATCCTCGTCAAAGAATGCTTGTTAGTGTTTGAAAAACAGGCTATTTTACATTGTCTCATATTATCCTTGAGTAAACCTAACACATAAAGCTTTTGGACTTGTTAAAGGGGTTCATTTGGATGATAAGTAATAATGAGTGTGTCTGTGTCCAATAGGCTGCACCATAGACATCGCCATGGGGTTCGATATTACACGCAGGGCCAACGCCCAGGGGCTCTTCGATGGCCAAGCCCAGCTACAGGCCTTCCTGCCACAGATCATCCGCTATGTGTCCAACCTGAAGGGCCTGTGCTGCGTGGCGGGAGATGGTTCCATTGAGACTAACATTGGCTTCCGCGTGGTGGAGCAGGATGGAAAGGTTCTCTACGACTACAACTTCGAGAAGTACGACGAGAAAATTGTGGAGAAGGTTATGGCCCTGCAGACCTCCCAGACAACATACTTCAACTCCTTCCTCCTGCGCTCCTTTAGTGATAAGTTCCAGAAATCTAATGCTGGCGTGAAGGTGGGCCCAAACATTATGTCTCCTGTGTGGTTGATCCCAGACTCCAAAAATGTTAATTTCATAACATATTTTGTTGGTTATTTCACATTGTAATTACAATGTCACAACTACTCTGTCCTTTAGGTGCTGGTGATCTTCTCAGACGGACTCGATGATGACGTGGTGAAACTGGAGCAGGAGTCGGAACTTCTCCGCACTAAAGGTTAAAGAACCAGGGGAAACTCACCGAAACGGACAAATTTAAGAACATTCATGAGACAAAAATTAACATTCAAATCGGTTATACTTTTATCTCTGTCTTCCATGTCACATTTCCGGAAAAGGTATCAACGCCCTGCTTACAGTCGCCCTAGAAGGGGTCCAAAATGCCAACCTTTTTCAGATGGTGGAGTTTGGGCGAGGATTTGGCTACAAGCAGCCGCTCAACATTGGCATGCACAATTTGGGAAACACCCTGTTGACACAAATAGTAAGTGGTTCATCATTTTGTGACAACAGGATCAGAACAACCCTTTTAGTTGTATCTCCCTGTGTTGTAGTAATACTGTATGTCACTTAGACTGGCTAAGACTCTTTGGGCTGACATGTAAGTCCTTTATGTCTCTATCTACAGTAATTCCATTTCCAGTCATATTCCCAGCTGTAGGGATAGAGAAGTATTTCTGATATGCGTATTTTGGGTCATACAGTACAATGACAGTACAATGACAAATGTTTCTGCTTTTTTAAACAGAAACATTGTTGAAGGATGTCAGAAATGACAGAAAGGAATTGTCAGTCAGGTTGGAAGCATCAAAACTAGAACTCTGAGGTCATGGGAAATGGGATATAGTACACCATGAAATAGAGTCGTCACTTGCTAGAAATGTACTTAGCAACAGGAGCCACTGGAGACAAGAAAAACAGAGCAGTGACGTGATTGGTTGTTTTTAGATTGGCTTTTGAGATGAGTGCCTCCAAAGGTGTCTCCAATTATGAGGGTATGTCAACAAATGACATATTGGATTTAATAACACATGGTCTCATTCTCTCTCTTTCTATCCCACTCTCTCCTTCTCTCCCTCTTTCTTCCCCCTCTCCCTTTCTCTCTCCAGGACACAGTGGCTGAGAGGGAGTGCTGCAATGTGATGTGTAAGTGCACCGGACATGAGGGTATCCGTGGCAACAGAGGACGCCCAGGGACAAAGGTGAGGCCCTCTGAGCCTTCTTTATAAAATTATACAGTGTTTAAGATGTGACGTGACACAGTAATTTAACACTGTTAAAATACTGTAAAGAAGATGTGGGCCTATGTACTTCATCAGTCCTCCCTTTGCCAGTTTCAGTTTCCTCATTTGTTTTTTGTTTCTCATCTTACAGAGTCAGCCAGGACTGAAAGGACACCCTGGCTTCCCTGGCGAGGAGGGGGGAATTGTAAGTGTGTATTTTCAGGGAGGGAAGAATAATTCTCAGTGTGGTATTCAGACATCTGACAAATCAAAACATATGAATCGTGGATGGTGGGCAAGGTCTACAAGTCAGTTTAATAACCTGTGACCTTTGACCTTAAAACCAATGACCCTTGTCCTCGCTCTCTGATTTGCCACAGGGCGAGAGAGGTCCACCAGGTCCCACTGGCCCACAGGGACTACAGGGCTGTTCTGGGAGGAGAGGCCTCAAGGTGAGCAGATGGACTACTGACTAACCAAAAATCTATGTTTATAGACCGTCTGGTCTGGAATGTTTCCCATTAGATGTCTTCCCGACATCTGCTTTTAGATCACCTTTTACCATGACCCTGGGGCAGTTACCTGTCCAAAATAATCCCATCTAATCTGACCTCTGAACCATGACCCTGGGGCAGTTACCTGTCCAAAATAATCCCATTTAATCTGACCTCTGAATCGTGACCCTGGGGCAGTTACCTGTCCAAAATAATCCCATCTAATCTGACCTCTGAATCATGACGCGCTGGAGTTACCTGTCTAAAATAATCCCATCTAATCTGATCTCTGAACCATGACGCGCTGGAGTTACCGGTCTAAAATAATCCCATCTGATCTCTGAACCATGATGCGCTGGAGTTACCAGTCTAAAATAATCCCATCTGATCTCTGAACCATGATGCGCTGGAGTTACCGGTCTAAAATAATCCCATCTGATCTCTGAACCATGATGCGCTGGAGTTACCAGTCCAAAATAATCCCATCTAATCTGATCTCTGTTTTTTTACAGGGCTCAAGAGCCTACAGAGGGGACAGGGTAAGTGAATGAAGCTGTTGATACCACGTTCACACAGCTAAATGTAGTGTACAGTAGAAACCTTTCTATGTGCAGTATACTAGGTATTTTGTCTTAACCGATGGAAAACCAGGTTTACCATGGTGCTTTCTTTTTTTAATTGTGTGGACGTCTGCTGTTGTTGAGTGTGTTGTGAATCAGTGTGCACATTACCATGGCAGGGTGATGATGGAGACCATGGCCTTGATGGGGTTGACGGTGAACAGGGTCTGATTGGAACAGCTGGAGCTGCAGGAGAGAGAGGAAACCCAGGAAGACCAGTAAACACATTTTCTCATATTCTACATATATTTCGCCAATATACTACTCCTAGGTCACTGATATACTACTGCTATGTCATTAATATACTACTCCTAGGTCACTGATATACTACTGCTATGTCATTAATACGCTACTCCTGTCACCAGTATACTACTCCTATGTCACCAATATACTACTTCCATGTCATCAGTATAGTACTCCTATGTCACCAGTATAGTACTCCTATGTCATTAATATCGTTCTCCTATGTCACCAATATACTACTCCTATGTCACCAATATACTACTCCTACATCACCAGTATACTACTCCTATGTCACCAATATACTACTTCCATGTCATCAGTATAGTACTCCTATGTCACCAATATACTACTCCTATGTCACCAATATGCTTTTCCTATGTCACCAATATGCTACTTCCATGTCACCAGTATAGTACTCCTATGTCACCAATATGCTACTTCCATGTCACCAATATGCTACTTCCATGTCACCAATATGCTACTTCCATGTCACCAATATGCTACTTCCATGTCACCAATATGCTACTTCCATGTCACCAATATGCTACTTCCATGTCACCAGTATACTACTCCTATGTCACCAGTATACTGCTCTTATGTCACTAATTTCATCCTCCTATGTCAACAATATACTACTTCCATGTCACCAGTATAGTACTCCTATGTCACCAGTTTACTTCTCCTATATCACTAATGTCATTTTCCTGTCACCAATATACTTCTCCTATGTCCCCAATATCCTACTCTTACTAGATTCTCTTCTCTAATGTCTAACCTATTGATGGTGGGTTCTCTTGCAGGGCAACAGCGGCCTCATAGGAGAGCCAGGAGTGAAGGGGCAGCGTGGACTTAGAGGTGACCCTGTAAGTCACATAAACTATGGACGCCATTTAACAGTGCAAATGATTTACGATGGTTCAAGGACCAGTATCTGCTGGTTTTAGGTTTTCCTTTCAATTAAGATCTAGATAACCAGAGGAGGGCAGTTCCTCACTAATTAGTGACCTTAATTCATCAATCAGGTACAAGGGAGGAGCAAAAACCCACAGAGACTCGGAACGAGTTTGGAATGAGTTTGACAGTTGTAGTTTAGACTGTAACAAATGCTGTGTTTCTATATCTTATTTTCTAACTGCTACTAAAAGTTAGTCTCTGGTCTTTTAGGGAGACTCTGGAGTGGACAGCATTGTCGCGGGTCCCAAAGGAGGAAGGGGAAACCCAGGACTACCGGTATGTAGCTTGTAGTTGGCCACTGTCAATGTACTGATCTAAGAATCAGAATCGCTTATTCACCAAGTTCATTTGCAAGTACCAGATCATTTGGAGACTTTTATCTCCCTCACCAACTTCAAACATCTGCTATCTGAGCAGCTAACCGATCGCTGCAGCTGTACATAGTCTATTGGTAAATAGCCCAACCATTTTCACCTACCTCATCCCCATACTGTTTTTATTTATTTATTTTTCTGCTCTTTTGCACACCAATATCTCTATCTCTACCTTTACATAACCATCTGATCATTTATCACTCCAGTGTTAATCTGCATAATTGTAATTATTTGCCTACCTTCTCATGCCTTTTGCACACAATGTATATATAGACTCCCCTTTTTTCTACTGTGTTATTGACTTGTTAATTGTTTACTCCATGTGTAACTCTGTGTTGTCTGTTCACACTGCTATGCCTTATCTTGGCCAGGTCGCAGTTGCAAATGAGAACTTGTTCTCAACTAGCCTACCTGGTTAAATAAAGGTGAAATAAAAAAAATAAAAAAAAAATAATTTTGACTGGCTCTTTCTAGTGAGTAAAGCAGGATTCCCTTACCGTCCTGGAGGGTGACAACACTGCTGTTATTCTCATCCTCTCTCTCCCTCAAAAACATTAAAAAACACCTTTTTTCTCGTCTCCCTTTCCACACCGACAGGGAGACCCAGGAGAGGAGGGCAGTCGAGCAGAAAGTGGAATCGTCGGAAACCCAGTGAGCGAAGTTTCATTTCTGCTAAGCTGTCCTTGTCCTGTTATACTGATGTTGTCTCACCTTTTTGGTCAATTGTCAAGTGATGATTATGTCCTGTGTCCTGCTTTGTAGGGTCCTCAAGGAAGAAGAGGTCTCCCTGGTCCAAATGTACAGTAGGCAGCATTATCAACAAAGCTACTTCATGAATAACAGTCCCTAGGATTACTATCTATATTTACTGTATGTACCCATTACTGTGTTCTTTGTGTGTGTATGTGTGTTTTGTGTGTATGTTTGCCTGCGTGTGTGTGTCTAGGGAACACCAGGGGATCCAGGAGTTGTAGGCCTCCAAGGAATTCCTGGCCCTTCTGGACCACAGGTAAGTAATATATACCCATTCCCCTCATCCACAACTCCACAGTAATGCTACTACTGATGCACTTCTGTTGCATTTGGAACAGTCCCCCCAATACCTACTGTTGCTGAACATGTTTCTCTCCTGTGTGCACAGGGTATAAGAGGAGACTTGGGCCAGCCCGGACCCAGGGGCCTGCAGGGTTTACCTGGACCTCAGGTCACTTTTCTTACCTTTCTACTTCCATCCCATCTGACCACATTGAGGATGCCTGATGCATAAATCCTACTGTTATGTGATGTTGACATGTAATGATGGCGTATGAATGGCTTTTCCCTCAGGGCACACCTGGAACTATGGGTGGCAAAGGTTCAACAGGAAGACGAGGGATGAATGGACAGAAGGTGCATTGCCTTTGTTAGCAATTTATGTTATTCTTGAATAACACAAACTACAAAGCAAATCAGGGGGAGAAAAATAGTTTTATTTGAGAAGGATAAATCAAGATGTTATGCTGGGAGGTAGATGTTCAGATGTTCAGTCTCCCCTGTCCTCAGCTTTTCCCCACTGAACAAAGGAACAAGATGCCATTTAATAACCCCCATCCTAGTTTAGGGTTGACCAATCAGAAGTCCTTGCAGTACAACTTAGCCAATGGCCAAATAAATAGTATCCTGCCCCAGACTCCATGTATAGAACGTAGCACACGTCACTCTGAGTTCAGGAGTGACATTCGACAGATTCTAAACAGATGTTGAACTGAAACCCAATTCCCTATTGACCATTAGGACTTTTAGTACGCTCGTCCTCTCAAACCCTCAAACTCTGCATTGTGTATCTTCTAAATATTCCATTACCTTTGACCTACAGTTATGTAATACATTACAATACAAAACATTGGCCGTCTTGGTAGGACAATTTGTTACCAGGCCTGCAGA
Organism: Oncorhynchus mykiss; assembly: GCF_013265735.2. Classification (NCBI taxonomy): domain Eukaryota; kingdom Metazoa; phylum Chordata; class Actinopteri; order Salmoniformes; family Salmonidae; genus Oncorhynchus; species Oncorhynchus mykiss. The sequence continues at coordinate 14,055,521 of NC_048566.1, read as the reverse complement.
GCAACAGAAACATATTACATATAGACACATAAAAAGTATACATTAAAACATGTCTGTAAAATAATGTTTTATAGCCCTTCTTCCAACCCAATACTGTGTGGTTTCCTCACAGGGCCAACCTGGGGACCTCGGGGTCAACGGAGCCCTTGGAACACTTGGGCCAAGAGGGATGCCGGTAAGGTGTTGCCTTGTCATTACACACTTCACCTGCAGGTAGACATGCACATGCTGTACACACACTGCAAGACTGTATGTGTTTGTAAGGTCATGTAAGAATGGGACATGATGGTGTGTTTTCTTTAATACAGGGTCTTGATGGCAGTGACGGCCATGGGCCTCCCGGACCCCAGGGAATGAAGGTAAGGTACACTTACTCAGTACTCAGATCAACAGCTGCTGTCCATAGACATCCTAGCAGTTGATGAGGTTTTCCCCTTTGGAAAATATTGTTCATGTACTTAGTAGATCATAAAATAAAATTTCTCTTTTCATCTAAATGATGGTCGACTGACCGAAAGCTCAGCTAAATGAAATAAATGTGCATCTGACTGGAAGTGTTCAGAGACTTTTTCCTACTTCTCTAGTGTCGTTTTATTCCTCCAGCACCTTCACTAATCAGATCTGGTTGTGTGCTAGATTCTGCCTATTATCTTTTCATTCAAATTAAAGGATTTTAATATACAGTAGATTTGTATTCCAGACATGTTTGATGGACACTAATAAATGATTCCTTGTGTTTTGTGATTACTTTAAAGGGAGAGCCTGGTTTCCATGGTTACCCTGGATTACAGGTCAGTTATTGATATAAAATCTCCCCTTTCAGAATGGATAAGAGAACAAGGCTGGAATCCAATCATGGCACATTGCATTCTGAAGCTCACAAAAAGTAAACAATCCCCTTTTCCTGTTTGTCATCTTCAGGGTGAAAGTGGTGATTTTGGAGTCAAAGGAGGTCCAGGCCCCAAAGGAAACCGAGGCAGAGGGGTGAGACTCACACACACTATCGCTAGAAGACCCCAGAGTGTCCTGTTGCACATGCATTGCTGTAATTGTTAAGTCAATACCGCTACATTTTTAGTGCCCAGAACGGTCACACTTTATTTGGATAATCCCAGTGTACAAAACATTGACGTCTGCTTTTTCCGTGACATAGACTGACCAGGTGAATCCAGGCGAAAGCTATGATCCCATATTGATGTCACTTGTTAAATCCACTTAAATCAGTTAAAATGAAGGGGAGGAGACAGGTTGAAGAAGGATTTTTAAGCCTCGAGACATGGATTGTGCATGTGTGCCATTCAGAGGGTGAATGGGCAAGACAAAAGATGTAATTGCCTTTGGACAGGGTATGGTAGTATGTGCTAGGCGCACCGGTTTGTGTCAAGAACTGCAATGCTGCTGGGTTTTTCAAGCTCAACAGTTTTCTGGGTGTATCAAGAATGGTTCACTTCCCAAAGGACATCCAGCCTACTTGACACAACTGAGGTAAGCATTGGAGTCAGTCAGTATGGGCCAGCATCCCTGTGGAACGCTTTGGAGACATTGTACTGTCCATGCCCCAACGAATGGAGGCTGTTCTGAGGGCGAAAGGGGGTGCAACTCAATAGTAGCAAGCTGTCCTTAATGTTTTGTTCACTCAGTGTAGATGCTCTACAGATGGTCATACTATTAACAAACTATCTGTTGATAAGCAACTGCTTGTTAAGGTTACAGTTAGGGATAGGGTTAGGTTTTGATTTAGGGTTAGTTTTAGAATAAGGGTTAGGGTAAGGGTTAGTTTTAGAATAAGGGTTAGGGTTAGTTTTAGAATAAGGGTAAGGGTTAGTTTTAGAATAAGGGTAAGGGTTAGTTTTAGAATAAGGGTAAGGGCTAGTTTTAGAATAAGGGTAAGGGCTAGGGTTAGTTTTAGAATAAGGGCTAGGGTTAGTTTTAGAATAAGGGTAAGGGTTAGTTTTAGAATAAGGGTAAGGGCTAGGGTTAGTGGATAGTTAGTTGATATGTTGTTGACAGTTATTGAACATCTACAAACTATCTTCGTGGGACTAAAGTGTCACCCTCCAGAACTGTATATACTCACACATAGAGTCTCTATGCTTGAGTCAAAGAGTGTCTAACACCACTGCTTATATTCTCAGGTGTTGTACTTCAAACATTGTGACATTTGCTTGTGCCACAGGTACTAATATGTGTTGACATGTATACAATCTTCTGTTAAAATGGCCATATGTTACGATGTGATTGAACCAGGGGAACTCGGGCAGATCCGGTGAGTCAGGAGATCCCGGATCCATTGGACCACCGGGACACACTGTTAGTATTTCATTTGCGTTTTTGGATCTTTTAAAGGAACTTTACAAATCTCATGTATTAGTTGTTTTATTATTGTTATTTGTTTCAAGTGAATAATAATAGTAGTTGTAGTTTTGGTTGTATTGTAAGATATAAGTATTGGTAAGATATTCACTGTTTCCATGTGGATTTCTGACTAATTCTCTATTTCTATCTAGGGCTCTAGAGGCAGACCAGGAGAGAGAGCCATGTCTGTATGTGTATTCTGTCTGATTTTTGTTCCAATTTAACGCTAAAACATTTTATGTAGAGAATCTTGAGAGCTATTTAACATGTTATTTTATTTGTCTCCCTAGGAATGCCAGCTGACCACCTATATCCGTGATAACTGTGGTAAGCTCTTGGTATTCCTACTCTATATTTTTTGTAAAAAAAGATCTGCTGTGTCAATTGCTTTATTGCTGGTAAGGTCATGTTTTCATAAGCAAAGATGAATTCATTCCTAATTTTGTCTCTAAACTATGATATTTTTCTCCCCCAAACAGCATGCTCTCAAGGTATGTCTCCATTAACCATTCATCGTCCAAATAAATGTATGTACTTGACTGAAGATTCTGGTGTAATCAAACCAGAACTCTTGGCAAAGTGATGTTATGAATGGGTGTCATTTAAAAATACCATTGCCCCCCTCACCCCCTCTCTCCCTCTCCCCATCTCTCTCTCTCTGTACCTCTCCCTCTCTCTCCCTCTCTCTGTACCTCTCTCCCTCTCTCTGTACCTCTCTCCCTTCCTCTATCCTCTCTCTCTGTCCCTCTCTCCCTTCCTCTCCCCTTGTCTCTCTCTGTCCCTCTCTCACTCTATCCCCCAGGCCAGGCAGCGTGCCCAGCCTACCCCACAGAGCTGGTCTTTGCTCTGGATATGTCACAGGATGTGGAGCCTGCCACGTTTGAGAGGATGCGCTCCGCTCTCCTCTCCATATTGGATGACGTTGCCATCGCCGAGAGCAACTGCCCGACGGGTGCACGTGTTGCCGTGGTATCCTATAGTGCCAACACCAAGTACCTGATCCGATTCCAGGACTACCAACGCAAGCCGGAGTTGTTGGAGGCCATCCAAAACATTGCACTGGAACGAACGTCCAACCAGCGCCATCTTGGGGAGGCCATGCGCTTTGTGGGGCGCCATGTCTTCAAGCGAACCCGTAAAGCGTTGACGATGAGGAAGGTGGCAGTGTTCTTCACCAACGGGCCCTCTGTGGACAGCGCTGCCATCGTCACGGCCGCCATGGAGTTCAAGGCCTTGAACATCGCTCCTGCTGTCATCGCACTGAGGAACTCCCCCGATGTTCAACGGGCTTTTGAGGTACAATTGCTAACAGATGCTTTCTGGTTATGGGATAGTGAACAGGGCAGCGGAAAGGCTGGTGAATTGAAATGCAGCCCATGTATGTTTTTGTTTTGTTGTGGCGCAGGCTGATGACACGGGCAGCTTCATCCTTGTTCGGCTGGTGGATAGGTCACAGGACCAAAATGCTGTGCTGACAAGAATCAAAAATTGCGTCATCTGCTACGGTAAGCACACAGGGACAAAATAAAATATAGTCTTATTTGGTATCAATGTATGTCTTAGTTTTTATGGTTAATTCTGCTGTAGAACCAATATTCCCCTTGGGCATAAATAATTATCTACTACTACTACACTATTACTGAAGCTACTGTACTACTACTACTACTACTACTACTACTACTACACTACTAATGATGCTACTGTACTACACTACTACACTACTAATGATGCTACTGTACTACTACTACTACATTACTACTACTACTACTGATGTTACTGTACTATACTACAACTACTACTACTAATACACTACTACTGATGCTACTGTACTACTACTAATACTACTACTACTACTACTACTACTACTACTGATTCTATTGTACTACTACAGTACTGCTACTGTACTGCTACTGATGCTACTGTACTACTACTACTACTACTGATTCTACTGTACTACTACAGTACTACTACTGATTATACTGTACTACTACTGATGCTACTGTACTACTACTAATACTACTACTACTAATACTGATGCTACTGTACTACTACTAATACTACTACTACTACTATTACTGATGCTACTGTACTACTACTAATACTACTACTGATGCTACTGTACTACTACAGTACTACTACTGATTATACTGTACTTCTGCAGTGCTACTACTGATTCTACTGTACTACTACTGATGCTACTGTACTACTACTACTACTGATGCTACTGCACTACTAATACTATTACTACTACAGTACTACTGATGCTACTGTACTACTATTACTGATGCTACTGTACTACTGCTACTGTACTACTACTGGTACTACTGCTACTGCACTACTACTATACTTCTACTACTGATGCTACTACACTACTACTGTACGACTATTGCTGAGGCTACTGTGCTACTGTACTACTACAGTACTACTACTGATTATACTGTACTTCTGCAGTGCTACTACTGATTCTACTGTACTACTACTGATGCTACTGTACTACTACTACTACTGATGCTACTGTACTACTCCTCATACTACTACTGATGCTACTGCACTACTAATACTATTACTACTACAGTACTACTGATGCTACTGTACTACTATTACTGATGCTACTGTACTACTGCTACTGTACTACTACTGTACTACTACTACTGGTACTACTGCTACTGCACTACTACTATACTTCTACTACTGATGCTACTACACTACTACTGTACGACTATTGCTGAGGCTACTGTGCTACTGTACTACTACTGTACTACTACTACTGATGCTACTGCACTACTACTGTACTACTACTGTACTACTACTACACTCTGTGTGTCCATCAGACCACTGTAAACCAGCCCAGGGGTGTGATTTTACTGACACTCAGCGGCCCCTGGTGGTGGATATGGACCTGACCCTGGTGGTGGACGGTTCAAGGGAGATCCGGGCCGATCAGTACGCTGGCGTCCAGGAGCTTCTGGGCTCAGTGGTGAAGCAGGTAGCCTGGAGCCCCAAACCCAGCGTGGCTGACGGCCGGGCCAGAGTGGCCCTTCTCCAGACCAGTAGTTCTCTGCTCCCCCAGACTTCCCAGGCCGTCACGGTAGAGTTTGACCTGCAGAAGTACCACAACCACATTGGTCTACAGACACACCTGAGGAGCATGCAGCAGCATGGAGGAGTGTCGTCTCTGGGGCAGACCCTGGAGTACGCTCTGAGCAAGGTGTTCCTCAAGGCCACCAGGCCCAGGAAGAGTAGAGTGGTGCTGGCTGTGGTGGGGGCCGAGACAGCCCACTGGGACCAGGCCAAGCTGGCCTACATTTCCCAGAAGGCCAAGTGTCAGGGCGTTTCCCTGTTTGTGATCGCAGTGGGCGACCATTACAACAGCACTCAGGTGGAGGAGTTGGCGAGCACGCCGTCAGAGCAGCACCTGCTCCATCTGTGGCATGTGAAGGAGTGGGAGAGAGGCTACGCACAGCGCTTCTTCAGGGCCTTCCTCAGGGTCCTCAGTAGTAAGGAACAATAGCATGCTTCTTCATCTGGTTGTCTCTTGAGGGAGAGATAATTATGCCAGAACAAATCATACATTTTAACATTTGCATTTGTATTTATTAGGGATCCCCATTAGCTGCTGCCAAGGCAGTGTTACTGTGTGTCCTAACTCTCTCACTTCTCCCTCACTATTTCAGAGGGAGGGAACAGCTACCCTCCTGCCCATCTCAAACTCAAGTGTGATCTGATGCTGGGACAGGAACACAGACAGGGACAAGGACAGGCAGAGTGGGATGTGTGGAAAGAGGAAGAGGAGTACACAGATGAGGAGGAGTTCCTGGAGCACACTGGTGTATTTCCGACTCAGATAGCTCTTGACCAGGTTGACACTATACATGCCTTCTCCAGGGGAGATGGAGCCACTTCACCCCCCCGGCCACAGCCAAACTCTAATGGTAATCAGTAACCCCACATTTATAACATTTCCCTCTCTCCCTCACGTTCCCTCGTATCCCACTGCATGAGTAGTCTCAGTTTGCAACCTCATACTGCATATCTTCCTCCCCGTTTACAAACCTGCTTGTTCTGCTTTTAGCCCACTGTAAGTTGGATGTGGACAGTGACACTAACTGCGGGGACTATGGCCAGCGATGGCACTTTAACAAAATGCTCTGTGCATTTTAGATGAACTAACTTCAAAGTAATGACTCGGGACGTCGGGTTTGATACGAAAGCTTCTTTTAGTAAGAATACTTGTTTACGTTACATTTAACAACTTTGTTTTGGTTCAGAGCAATGCAGGTAAGATGCTATCGGAAAGACAGCCACAATCCACTGCACCTGCACATAATTGGCGCGTTCTCTCCTTCCTCTCGCAATGCATTCTGGGACTTGCAGTCAAAAAGCGTAATTCAACACAACCCAATACAATTACATATGCAAATAAATCTAAAGAAATATCTTTAGATACAGCTCAAAGAATAAACTTAAACATTAACTCTGTAACACATTAAAGTTACAACAGTGCATGCTTGCCTTTTTGGTACGGCGGTTGCGACGCTGACGCCAACCGTTTTAGCACGGAAAACGAATGTTTTGAGACGTGTGGCACTTCCAGGAAGTCCCCCCAGCCCTCTACTGAACATCATGTGGAGGTCATAGATGTAGAGCTCTGTTAGCCACAATCTGAGTTACAACGACTGTTGTGATGTTTGTCAAATGCTGAATCACAAAATGCTGCATGAGAAGAGAACACTAGTTGTTCTATTTGCATTCTCAAATCAGGAGGCTTTCAGTTGAGATAATTCTAATGAGCTGAACCCCTAACATTAGTGACTGTAATATACCTTGTTTAAACAGTATGGCAATTGCAGGTTTGAAATGACAAAAGTTGTGATGCCATTTGACGTCATGACGTCATGTTGTTTCGTGTTGTCGTGTTGTCGTGTTGTCATGTCAGCTGCGAGGTCATCATTCACAGCACTACGCCAGAGATTTTCTTCTAATGTTATGTGTTCACAGATCACACAACCCTCCTGAGGACAGAGGAAAGTACAGTTCTTAACCAGGGTAAGGACCACATCTCTCTCTAATTTTGTATGCAATAATACATGTGAAAAGACAGCAGGCTCGGGTCTGTACAATAGTGTAAAAGGCATGAGTCTCAACCTTTGGCTTTGTCCTCTCCCCTCTCTCTTTCCTCTCTTTCCTCTCCTCTCTCTCTTTCCTCTCCTCTCTCTCTTTCCTCTCTCTTTCCTCTCCCCTCTCTCTCTTTCCTCTCTCTTTCCTCTCCCCTCTCTCTTTCCTCTCCCCTCTCTCTTTCCTCTCTTTCCTTTCCCCTCTCTCTTTCCTCTCCTCTCTTTCCTTTCCTCTCCCCTCTTTCCTCTCCCCTCTCTCTTTCCCCTCCCCTCTCTCTTTCCCCTCCCCTCTCTTTTTCCCCTCCCCTCTCTCTTTCCCCTCCCCTCTCTCTTTCCCCTCCCCTCTCTCTTTCCCCTCTCCTCTCTCTTTCCCCTCTCCTCTCTCTTTCCCCTCTCCTCTCTCTTTCCCCTCTCCTCTCTCTTTCCTCTCCTCTCTCTCTTTCCTCTCCCCTCTCTCTTTCCCCTCTCCTCTCTCTTTCCTCTCCTCTCTCTCTTTCCTCTCTCTTTCCTCTCCCCTCTCTCTTTCCTCTCTTTCCCCTCTCCTCTCTCTTTCCCCTCTCCTCTCTCTTTCCCCTCTCCTCTCTCTTTCCTCTCCTCTCTCTCTTTCCTCTCCTCTCTCTCTTTCCTCTCCCCCCTTTCTTTTGTTTTCTCCTGAATCCTATCCCCTTTTTTCTATCTCCCATTTCTCCCCTTTGCCCCGTTTCCTCTCCCTCTTCCCCAGATGCATGTTTCTTCAAACAGGACAAGGGAGGTTGTGAGAACTACACTCTGAAGTGGTACTTTGACACGACACAGAGCGAGTGCTCCCGTTTCTGGTATGGCGGCTGTGGCGGCAACGCTAACCGTTTCGAGACGCAGGAGGCTTGTGAAGGCCTCTGTCTGAGGAGGAACTCCACACATGTAAAACCCTGATTAGAGTGAATTGAAGAAGATCACGCCAGAAACCAGCCAAACAAATGTCTCATTCAAGGTGTGAACATCAAAAACAACACTGTCTGTGTAAATAACTCTGGCCCTTATCTTTAGCATTTAGTTGTTCTCCTTTTGGGTAAAAATGGAAATTACTGAAACAGAAGTATGAATATTTCTCTCTTTTATTCAAGTCTGTTCAAGCAGACCTAAGTAACGGATCTGACTCTCATGCAGTCATGCAACAAACATGCATAAGGGCACTGCTGCTTTTGTGAGAAGGACTTTAAAGCAATGAAATAACCTGTTGTCTCTTGTGGCTATTTTCCATCATCACAGATCAACAGCTACCAAACCAAGTCCAGCACCAGGCAATGCACTGTTAACTTGGATGTTAACCGTAGATGTAAATTCAGGCTGTATGTCATCCGCTCAGTGTTTGTAAATAGGATTTGTTGCACTGTGTCTGTTTCCTCTAACTTGACCATTTTGTTTACATACCCTACATCTCATATGTATATACTGTACTCGATACCATTTACTCCATCTTGCCTATTACGTTCTGTACCATCACTCATTCATTAATCTTTATCTACATATTCTTTATCCCTTTACACTTGTGTGTGTGTATAAGGTAGTAGTTTTGGAATTGTTAGGTTAGATTACTCGTTGGTTATTTCTGCATTATGAGAACTAGAAGCAAAAGCATTTCGCTACACTCTCATTAACATCTGCTAACCATGTGTATGTGACAAATACATTTGATTTGATGCTAAGTGTTGGAAATAAAACTCCACAAATTCCCTAGCGGTCAGTGTATTTTTGATGCTCTTATGACCTTATTCTACTGATATTGATTCTGAATGGATACTGGGCCGGATTAAGAAATCATAACAATAGCCCAGGCCAATGAAGAGACACAGATATGTCCAATATTAGAAGGAAATACATGCGTATGTATACATACAGTAAGTTACTAAATACAATTTTCAGTGGAACACTGACTCACCTAATGATGATGAAGCCAAGGGCTACTCACGGTGATGGACGATGCACTCGTCGTCATGGCGATAGCCTATCTCAAGATGAGCTACTTTTTAAAACAGTGCTGCTGTTCACAAAAAAAATGGGAGTTTAATTTATTTATATTGGTTTTACAGGCTGATTAGTCTTCTTTCAGGTGTATGCATTTGCTTTCCAAACTGTACGTTTTTTTCCTACAATATTATTTTTTAATCTGCAAAAGGCAAACCTACAGCAGCAACCTACCATAGAAATGTAATCCATAGATGGCTGTTCCCATTCAAATCAGGACTGGTAGCTATTGCTAGTACCCATGAGTATAACAGTCAAATTGCCAGGGTAAGAGATTCCAAAACTCTTCTATGGATTATCTGTCTATGGCCACAACGAAACAAGCTGTAGCCTATATTTGGTGCATATGCTGCCCAAATTGTGCCCTTCCCGGCTGTAGGCATACCAGTAGCTGCCCAAATTAAGGAAACACTTGAGTAAATGAGGGATACAAAGTATATGTTATGGTGTGGGATGCATTTTCCTGGCATGGTTTAGGTCCACTTCTAGAATCTATGCCAAGGCGCATTGAAGCTGTTCTGGCAGCTCGTGGCCTAACACCCCTATAAAACACTTTATGTTGGTGTGGGCTCCTGTGCAGGATTTCTTTTTTAAAGATTTCAATTTTTTATTTGCATTTGTTTTTGCCTCTTGGGCCCAGCCCGACTCACACAAAGAAATGATGTATTAGTCAGTTACCCAATCAAGGCAGGACCCCCCAGTTACCCATGTGGGCCCCCTACCTCCTCCCCTCATTTGATGATTAGCAGAGCGGCAGCAGGTCGTCTACACTCCTTGAGAGTGGGCTCCTGAATCATCCCATCGTTGGCGGTGCTGGTAAAAAAAATACTAAATATATACAGTGGGGCAAAAAAGTATTTAGTCAGCCACCAATTGTGCAAGTTCTCCCACTTAAAAAGATGAGGCCTGTAATTTTCATCATAGGTACACTTCAACTATGACAGACAAAATGAGAAAAAACACTTCAACTATGACAGACAAAATGAGAAAAAAATCACATTGTAGGACGTTTTAATGATTTTATTTGCAAATTATGGTGGAAAATAAGTATTTGGTAAATAACAAAAGTTTATCTCAATACTTTGTTATATACCCTTTGTTGGCAATGACAGAGGTCAAATGTTTTCTGTAAGTCTTCACAAGGTTTTCACACACTGTTGCTGGTATTTTGGCCCATTCCTCCATGCAGATCTCTAGAGCAGTGATGTTTTGGGGATGTTGCTGGGCAACACGGACTTTCAACTCCCTCCAAAGATTTTCTATGGGGTTGAGATCTGGAGACTGGCTAGGCCACTCCAGGACCTTGAAATACTTCTTACGCAGCCACTCCTTCGTTGCCTGGGCTGTGTGTTTGGGATCATTGTCATGCTGAAAGACCCAGCCACGTTTCTTTTTAATGCCCTTGCTGATGGAAGAAGGTTTTCACTCAAAATCTCACGATACATGGCCCCATTCATTATTTTCTTTACATGGATCAGGCGTCCTGGTCCCTTTGCAGAAAAACAGCCCCAAAGCATGATGTTTCCACCCCCATGCTTCACAGTAGCTATGGTGTTCTTTGGATGCAACTCAGCATTCTTTGTCCTCCAAACACGACGAGTTGAGTTTTTACCAAAAAGTTATATTTTGATATGATCTGACCATATGACATTCTCCCAATCTTCTTCTGAATCATCCAAATGCTCTCTAGCAAACTTCAGACGGGCCTGGACATGTACTGGCTTAAGCAGGGGGACACGTCTGGCACTGCAGGATTTGAGTCCCTGGCAGCGTAGTGTGTTACTGATGGTAGGGTTTGTTACTTTGGTCCCAGCTCTCTGCAGGTCATTCACTAGGTCCCCCTGTGTGGTTCTGGGATTTTTGCTCACCGTTCTTGTAATCATTTTGACCCCACGGGGTGAGATCTTGCGTGGAGCCCCAGATCGAGGGAGATTATCAGTGGTCTTGTATGTCTTCCATTTCCTAATAATTGCTCCCACAGTTGATTTCTTCAAACCAAGCTGCTTACCTATTGCAGATTCATTCTTCCCAGCCTGGTGCAGGTCTACAATTTTGTTTCTGGTGTCCTTTGACAGCTCTTTGGTCTTGGCCATAGTGGAGTTTGGTGTGTGACTGTTTCAAGTTGTGGACAGGTGTCTTTTATACTGATAACAAGTTCAAACAGGTGCCATTAATACAGGTAAAGAGTGAGAGTGACAGAGGAGCCTCTTAAAGAAGTTACAGGTCTGTGAGAGCCAGAAATCTTGCTTGTTTGTAGGTGACCAAATACTTATTTTCCACCATAATTTGCAAATAAATTCATTAAAAATCCTACATTCCTCATTTTGTCTGTCATAGTTGAAGTGTATCTATGATGGAAATTACAGGCCTCTCATCTTTTTAAGTGGGAGAACTTTCACAATTGGTGGCTGACTAAATACTTTTTTGCCCCACTGTAATTACAGACTGTATAATACTGTATATATTTCCTTATTTTTTGCTGCCTATTGGGTCCCCTACGGGCCTGGGTCCAGGGGCTTCAGCCCCGGTAAGCCCCTGCATTAATCCTGCCCTGAATGGATATGCTGTTGTGTTTTGATATACAAATTAAACTTGTGACAGTCATTGATAACAGCTATGGTTTGAGAATGTGGACACTGTTAATGCAAAGGGTTGGTTTCAGTCCTGGTCATGGCCTGGTTTGTTAACGTTACAACTTTGAGACTATGAGAGAAGACTATAGTGCTCAATAAACACTAAAAACTATAGAGTTCATAATAGCAGTTCATAAAGGGTTCATTCATCATACCAAACTTAATTGACACTTCTTGAGCAGTTTAACATAAACAGATATCAGGCATTGCATAATTGTGACTTCAGTGAATGTCATTACAAACAAAGGGTTAACATCTACTCGTATTTTGCGACAGGATTTCCAGAAGCTTCTCTTATATTAATTAGCTTTAAAATATACTATGTACAAAAGTCTACAACATAGATCAAAACTCTGGGGTGAAGATGTTGAGGACTAGTGTGTGTGGTTGGTTGGGTGTGTGAGTGTGTGTCAGCGAGAGTGCGAGGGCCTGAAAGGGGCAGTTTATTTCCAGACTTTGACGATGCCGTCTCTGGACGAAGTGACGATGAAGCCCTGTGTGGTCTGGAAAGTGGCGATGTCAGTGATGATGTCATGGTGGCCCACGGGGAGGGACTCTGGGCCCCTGCGGGGTGCGTCTTCTGTGGCTCCACTCTTCTGTTTGCTGTGGATCTCCTGACAGGACAGGGAATGTAGGTCAATCTCTACCTGTCTTGTGGTTTCTTATTCATACATGTTTATAACACTGCACATAAATTGCTCTCCCGGGGACAGAAATTATGTATTGAACACCTCATTGTAGGACCAGGTGCTTAGAGGAATACACTGAATACACTGCCACCGTCCTATCAGGGCATACCTGTACAACCTCGGTGCCCTCGATGATCTTGCGGCTGTAGAGGACTGAGGGACAGTGCAGCGGTTCATTGGCTCCACCTGCCACGATGTAGGACCTCTCTGGGTAAGCCAAGTCCCAGAACCTGGTAATAACACAGAACACAGTATAGAAATAAGACTTGACTGACAAAACAAACAAGCTAACGCCATCCAACACACTTCTTGGCTAAGCCAAATTGTCACACACAAACTTAAATGTCATCCGGCAAACATACATGGTCAGAACTGGGTTAAATATATCAGAAGGATGGTTAGTCCAGTCGAGAGTATTGCAAACATACCTGATTCTCATGTCGGAGCCGGCTGTGAGGAGGAGGGGGTTCCCGTCTGCAGGGCTGCAGTAGATCCCATGGACACTGTGGGGGGACGGCTGCATCTCTGAGAGAGGGGGAGCAGAGCTGGCCCACAGCGTGAACTTCCTGTCCCCAGTCTCCATGTCCCACATGGATACCTCATTGTTGCCCTGGACCGCTACAAAACAGCAACAAAACACACAAATAATAGTTTGATTTGCCCCTCAAAGAAAGGTTTTGTTAATAAAGATTAAAAATATGATGACATCGAGTCTCACCAGCAATGACGGAGGATTGGTAAAGCGGGTGCATGAGCAGCCGTCTGATTCGTGCTCGGGTAGGGTGGGAGTGGTTTGAGATGGGGAGCTGGAACCGCATGTCCCAGCATGCCATAGTGCCGTTGCTTGTACCTGTGTGTGGACGAATCAGAATAGGATTCAGTGGACTCCTGTTAAGTGCATGTCAGATAAGTCACAACTCTGTTTAAGTTTTCAATGCAGTTTTCAGATGAAATTCATTCAACATTTTCATACACACAACATGCACCACACATGACCCACATCCACCCACGTGCTCACACCAACACCCACGCACCCAGGCAGAGCCAGCACTGGTGCATGTCCACGGTGAAGGAGGTGATGAGGCCCAGGCGGAGGTCGTGGCGGAGGGTCCAGGCGTTGGAGTTGGAGCGCAGGTCCCAGCCCACCAGGGAGCCGTTCACCGTGGCGTAGGCCAGCACAGACTGGGCTCCAGAATTAAAATGGTGGACGTCCACCACGCAGCCGTCATCCTTCTGGTCCAGGAACCTGAGAGGACAGTCGATATAACAGTCAAATGTGGAGTAACTCAATATTACATTGTGGCATCAAAATGATACTGCAGTATCTACTGCATGATAATGATAACTACATGATACTGCAGTATCTACTGCATGATAATGATAACTACATGATACTGCAGTATTTACTGCATGATAATGATAACCACATGAACAGCAGCATTTACTGCATGATAATGATAACTACATGATACTGCAGTATTTACTGCATGATAATGATAACTACATGATACTGCAGTATTTACTGCATGATAATGATAACTACATGATACTGCAGTATTTACTGCATGATAATGATAACTACATGATACTGCAGTATTTACTGCATGATAATGATAACTACATGATACTGCAGTATTTACTGCATGATAATGATTACTACACGATACTGCAGTATTTACTGCATGATAATGATAACTACACGATACTGCAGTATTTACTGCATGATAATGATAACTACATGATAATGCAGAATTTACTGCATGATAATGATAACTACATGATACTGCAAGCCCATTGGTGGTGGATGAGGTGAGTTTCCCCCTACTATGTAAAGTTGATTTATTTTTCATTATTTTATTTCACCTTTATTTAACCAGGTAGGCTAGTTGAGAACAAGTTCTCATTTACAACTGCGACCTGGCCAAGATAAAGCATAGCAGTGCGACACATACAACAACACAGAGTTACACATGGAATTAACAAGCGTACAGTCAATAACACAATAAAAAAAAGAGTCTATATACAGTGTGTGTAAATGGCGTGAGGAGGTAGGCAATAAATAGGCCATAGTAGCGAATAATTACAATTTAGCAGATTAACACTGGAGTGATAAATGAGCAGATGATGATGTGCAAGTAGAGATACTGGTGTGTAAAAGAGCAGAAAAGTAAATAAAAACAATATGGGGTTTGAGGTAGGTAGATTGGGTGGGCTATTTACAGATGGACTATGTACAGCTGCAGCGATCGGTTAGCTGCTCAGATGGCTGATGTTTAAAGTTAGTGAGGGAAATATAAGTCTCCAGCTCCAAAGTGCTTTGTGTACCTCAGTAGAAAAGCGTTATATAAATCCAATAAATAATAATTATATCAACTACAGTAAATAAAACCAACTTTATGCTTGATCAACCCCTGATGGATAGTACATACCTGGTCTGAAAGGGGTTAACTTTGGGTGATTTGGGGGGCTTGTTGGCCTCGATGGCCAGGAGCTGGATGGAACCGTTGTCTGAGGCAGCAGCCAGGTAGTGTGACCCCTGACAGAAGGTCAACGTCTTCACGTGGCCCCCGATGCGGGAGTACGTCAGCACTGACCTGTAAGACAGCATCAAAACATTCACACAGGTTGGATTGAGGCCTGTTGTTCATTCGTTTTTCCATCAACGTTTTGGTCATTTATAGCAGACGCTCTTGTCCAGAGTGAACCCCTTATCCAGAGTGACGCCCTTATCCAGAGTGACGCCCTTATCCAGAGTGACGCCCTTATCCAGAGTGACGCCCTTATCCAGAGTGACGCCCTTATCCAGAGTGACGCCCTTATCCAGAGTGACGCCCTTATCCAGAGTGACGCCCTTATCCAGAGTGACGCCCTTATCCAGAGTGACGCCCTTATCCAGAGTGACGCCCTTATCCAGAGTGACGCCCTTATCCAGAGTGACGCCCTTATCCAGAGTGACGCCCTTATCCAGAGTGACGCCCTTATCCAGAGTGACGCCCTTATCCAGAGTGACGCCCTTATCCAAGTGCATTCCAAGGAAATCTAAGATGGTCAACACAGGTATAGCACATCAGTGAAAAGGTGAGCTGATGTCTGTTCCTCCTCCGATGAGCCTCTACTGACTCCCCATCCCGCATGCGGGAGCGTAATCATCGCCTGAAACTAATTAGCATAACGCAACGGACATAAATATCCCTAGAAAATATTGCTATTCATGAAAATCACAAATGAAATATATTGAGACACAGCTTAGCCTTTTGTTAATGACCCTGTCATCTCAGATTTTCAAAATATGCTTTACAGCCAAAGCTAGAGTTTATCGATAGCCTAGCATAGCATTTTGTCCAGCTAGCAGCAGGTAACTTGGTCACGGAAATCAGAAAAGCAATCAAATTAAATTGTTTACCTTTGATGAGCTTCGGATGTTTTCACTCACGAGACTCCCAGGTAGAGAGCCAAAGTTTTCCCAAAATATTATTTTTGTAGGTGAAATAGCTCCGTTTGTTCTTCACGTTTGGCTGAGAAATCGCCCGGAAATTGCAGTCACGAAAACGGCGAAAAATATTCCAAATTATCTCCATAATATCGACAGAAACATGGCAAACATTGTTTATAATCAATCCTCAAGGTGTTTTTCTAATATCTATTCGATAATATATCCGTCAGGACAATTCGTTTTTCAGTAGGACAGATTGGAGTAATGGCTACCTCTGTATTTTACACGAGAGTCACCCTGGGAGTCATCAGGTGACCAGTTACGCAATGTAGCCGCCTACGGCTATTCTTCAACATAAATGTGTAAAACTACGTCACAATGCTGTAGACACCTTGGGGAATACGTAGAAAGCGTAATCTGGTTGATAGCACATTCACAGCTCAATAGGGACTCATTGGAACGCAGCGCTTTCAAAATATGGGGCACTTCCGGATTGGATTTTTCTCAGGCTTTCGCCTGCAACATCAGTTCTGTTATACTCACAGACAATATCTTTACAGTTTTGGAAACGTTAGAGTATTTTTTATCCAAAGCTGTCAATTATATGCATATTCTAGCATCTTGTCCTGACAAAATATCCCATTTAAAACGGGAAAGTTTTTTTTCCAAAAATGAAAATACTGCCCTTAGAGTCGCAACAGGTTTTAATACACTTCCATATACAGTGCCTTCAGAAAGTACTCACACCCCTTGACTTTTTTCACATTTTGTTGTGATACAGCCTGAATGAATTCTGAATGAAAAGCTGAAATGTCTTGAGTGATGAGTATTTCTGTCTGTAATAAATCCCTTTTGTGGGGAAAAACTAATTCCGATTGGCAGGACCTGTCTCCCCAATGGGTGGGCCTGGCTCCCAAGTAGGTGGACCTATGCCCTCCCAGGCCCACTCATGGCTCCACCCCTTCCCAGTCATGTGAAATGCCATTCTGTACCATCACTCATTCATATATTTTTATGTACATATTCCTCATCCCTTTACACTTGTGTATATAATATAGTTGTTGTGAAATTGTTAGGTTAGATTACTCGTTGGTTATTACTGCATTGTTGGAACTAGAAGCACAAGCATTTTGCTACACTCACATTAACATCTGCTAACCATGTGTATGTGACAAATAAAATGTGATTTGAAATTGGCAGGAACTAGTAATGAATGCTCATGAAATATACTATCATGTGCACATATCAGCACATGAATCTCTTAAGAGATCATATTTGATGTAAAATTATCTGAGAGGAACTAAAAATATCTGAAAAATGTGTTTATGTGGAGGCTAACCTTAACACCAAAGATTTTTTGCAGTTTGAAATTGTCCACTAGTGGGAACTTAAACATAACTGTCAACAAAATATCTAATTGGTTTAGAATAAAAAAAGTTAAGAACATAACCAGATTAATTAGTTGAAACATTACATCATTAAATCTTCCTACCCACTAGAATTGTGATACAGTGAATTTTAAGTGAAATAATCTGACTGTAAACAATTGTTTGAAAAATGACTTGCGTCATGCACAAAGTAGATGTCCTAAACCACTTTGCAAAACTATAGTTTGGTTTCAGTGTAGCCTAGTGTTTTGAGCGTTGGACTAGTAACCGAAAGGTTGCAAGATCAAATCCCCGAGCTGACAAGGTACAAATCTGTCGTTCTGCCCCTGAACAAGGCAGTTAACCCACTGTTCCTAGGCCGTCATTGAAAATAAGAATTTGCTCTTAACTGACTTGCCTGGTAAAATCAAAAAATAAATAAACACACACATACACAAACCAATCTGGACCTACCATCTACACACACACCAATCTGGACCTACCATCTACACACAAACCAATCTGGACCTACCATCTACACACACACCAATCTGGACCTACTATCTACACACAAACCAATCTGGACCTACCATCTACACACACACCAATCTGGAACTGCCATCACTCTACACATGCAGAGAAAGTCTCAAGATCCTTTGTAAGAGCACTTCTAAAATACAACCCCTTCCACCCCAATGATGGTCTAACCCACCCCAATGATGGTCTAACCCACCCCAATGATGGTCTAACCCACCCCAATGATGGTCTAACCCACCCCAATGATGGTCTAACCCACCCCAATGACGGTCTTACCCACCCCAATGACGGTCTTACCCACCCCAATGACGGTCTTACCCACCCCAATGACGGTCTTACCCACCCCAATGATGGTCTAACCCACCCCAATGATGGTCTAACCCACCCCAATGATGGTCTAACCCACCCCAATGATGGTCTAACCCACCCCAATGATGGTCTAACCCACCCCAATGATGGTCTAACCCACCCCAATGACGGTCTTACCCACCCCAATGATGGTCTAACCCACCCCAATGATGGTCTAACCCACCCCAATGATGGTCTAACCCACCCCAATGATGGTCTAACCCACCCCAATGATGGTCTAACCCACCCCAATGATGGTCTAACCCACCCCAATGATGGTCTAACCCACCCCAATGATGGTCTAAGCCACCCCAATGACGGTCTAACCCACCCCAATGATGGTCTAACCCACCCCAATGATGGTCTAACCCACCCCAATGATGGTCTAACCCACCCCAATGATGGTCTAACCCACCCCAATGATGGTCTAAGCCACCCCAATGACGGTCTAACCCACCCCAGAGCCACTCCTTAAAGCTGAGATCTGCATAAGGTGAAGCAGCACCACTGGTGGCCGCAGGCTCGTTTGTTATTGTTTTTAAATGTGGCAGCGGAGCATCCTGCATCGTGGTGAACAAAAATCACAGTACATAATCTGCTGTTCTGTCGCACGTTCAATGATGTGAAAAATATGTTTGAAGTAACGTCTTTGTTGTTGTAGTACTGCGAGCGGACGTGTCAGTTTCACCGCTACAGATTCCAGCTTTAGCTAAACTGGAGCTGGTTGGTTATTGGTTATTACTTGGTTAACAGGTTGATTATTGGTTATTACTTGGTTAACTGGTTGGTTGCTACTAGATTAACTGGTTGGTTATTGGTTACTACTTGGTTAACTGGTTGATTGTTGGTTACCACTTGGTTAACAGGTTGATTATTGGTTATTACTTGGTTAACTGGTTGGTTGCTACTAGATTAACTGGTTGGTTATTGGTTACTACTTGGTTAACTGGTTGATTGTTGGTTACCACTTGGTTAACAGGTTGATTATTGGTTGCTACTTGGTTAACTGGTTGGTTATTGGTTACCACTTGGTTAACAGGTTGGTTATTGGTTACTACTTGGTTAACTGGTTGGTTATTGGTTACTATTTGGTTGGCGTACCTGGTGGTAGTGGTTTTGCCCTCCATCTTCTGGCTGTCCCAGACCTTGACGGTGCCGTCGTTGGAGGCCGTGGCGAAGATGGAGTGCTCATCTGACACACGGATTCGGTTGACAGCAGACTTGTGCTCATGGAGGTGGGCCACTAGAAGACCCTTAGGGTGCCACCCTGCAGAGCAAAACAACAACACAATGTGGATGTGGAGGGGCCCTGACTAAACCTACTGCTTGTTGACATTTCTGCTGTGCTTAGTCCAAATTGGCAAGAAACACACCTCTAGTGGTATATTCAATAATATAATGACCAAAAAAGAATACCTTGTGGAGTCAATAGTTTGACTTTATTTTATTTTTACAGGGACATGGCACTACTTTATGGCACTACTTTACCTGGCGGAGGCGGACGACTCTCCCATTCAGCGCTCTCCATCATCTGCTTGGCCATGCGCTCTGCGCTGCACTGCTCCCTCTTCTGCTGCACCAGATGTTGAAGCTCCGCCTTGCACGTGTTGAGACGACGCTGATAGGTTGAGACTGCGCCTGCAGACTGCCCCACAGGGACACCAAGGGAGGCTGTGGTCTTCCTGGTCTGAGTCCCCGCCCCTTCAGGAACCTGGTGGAGTACACAGAGATAGAAGGTAGACTACCAGACTGGACCAGGCTATAAAATAAATCAATTAGTATATTAATCAATAGATCATTCAACCCTCGTCCCCGCTTATTCTTAGCAGACATCATAGGTTAACCCGTTATGTACCGTGGGGAGCTGTGGTGCCGTAGCCGCTGACTCCTGAGAGCCAAACATGCTCTTCCACTCTTCATTCATGTTGGAGTCCTGTTTGGTGTGTTTCCGGGCTGAAGACAGAAAGAGAAATACAGAAAAAGCTAAGAAACACTAGTTAAGAAGCATTCAGCACTGGAGGTCAAAAGCTTGGGGACTGTTGGATTAAATAGTCATTAAGTTGAAGGGAGCTCCCTATTTTCAGCTATTCCAATAAGCAATGGGGAAGGCACTACGGTTTCAAACATCTAATGAAAATACTAACGGGAGACGGCAGGCATTAAAAGGAGTTGAAGGCCAATGCAGATACAACAGGTTTTAAGACCACCAGACTACGTGAAGCAATTGGGAGCTGGGAGATATGCTAATCACAGGACATGTTATAGTGAGTAGTTAAATTAGTCACCAGCAGCAGTCCAACACTCCAAAAGGACAGTTCCATGCGATTGAAACATACCAGCTGCAACACACAGTTACTTTTAGCCCAGGGTAAATTGTGTCAGACAAGCTACTAACAGTGCCTATGAAAAAAACACTCCAAAACGCCAAACAGGTTAGATGTTAATATACTGTACCTGTTATCCTATGGCGTAGATACACAACACAATCTTTCAGTATGTCCCTGAATAAATACTTTCTATTGAATACCATGGAGTCTAGACCCATATGGGATTTAACCCGGTATAGTGTTACTTAAACAGACTAAGGGCCTTAGATCCACTGTTTACACTACTGCCAGAGAGCACACACGCCTTTTTAACAAAACGTGATTTGCCCTAGGGGGAGTCTGCCTGGTATGTTAACAAAACTCAAGACCAGTCGGACATTTTATTTGACTACAGGGAAAAGAAGATGTTTGTGTGCTGCCGCAGGAATAGCCAAATAAAGGTTTGAACTGAACACTAACATGTACTGCTCTGTCGTGTGTAGACAGCCACAGAGGTAATGAGAAAATGCGAAAACTCTGCTTGTCCTGATGCAGTTTAACCCATCTAGTGAATTAAATGTAATGAGGCGATGTGGGTAATCTGGGGGAAATGATGTCTGTATGGGATTATTTGTTATGCACATCATTACAGGCTAAACCACACCAGCAATATACCAGATGCTGTGGCGATGAAGTCTGCAAACAGAAATGACAGGTCATTGATATCAAACATGGGGAAAATATAACAACTATAAATCAACCGATCCAATCTTTTCAGTGTCTACACACAAGTGTTTTTTTTTTTCTTCAATAATTGGGCAAAAGATCAGAATTGGGGTGTCTGTGTAAATGCAGCCTTTGGGTTTGTATACCCCTCTGCTATTACAGGGGTGTACTTTCACCACCAGGTGTCAGTGGCGTCCCTACCTCTCTTGTCCTCGGCCTCCTGTTTAGGTTTGACCAGGTCCACCTGGCGTCCCATGATGCCCAGCGTGGCCAGGTCAATGACCCCGCTCTGGACTGCCTCCCCCAGGTGGCTCTGGTCTCCCATGTTGGCCTTAGCCTTGTTGGACTTGAGCATGAAGTCCTTCAGTGCTAGCAGCTTGTCCTCTTCAGCTTCCGTCATCCCCTAGAATAAACAATTATCACCATCGTTGTGATCATCATCATCATCATAACAATAATGGTCAAACGTTGTGCATTATATGGAAACATTACATTTCCCATCCATGTAACGTTGAGACATCACCCCGCCCTCTGACCTGAGAGAGCAGTTTCTTAAGCAGCTGGGCAATGGCGGGGTCCTCCGGAATGGGGCATTCTGGGAGTGAGCCACTGCGCTTCTTCTGCCGCAGCAGCAGGTGGCGGAAGAGGCTGGCGATGTCTTTGGAGCGCAGGGAGTAGTCGAAGATGGAGCGGCTCACTGGCTCCTTCAGCACACTCAGAAGTACTATCTCTTTATCAATCTGAGAGGAAACACAGCCTCATTTAACATAGCACAGTATCACACCATAACATAACATAGCACAGTACACCATAACATAGTACAGTATACCATAACACAGCATAGTACAGTACACCTTATCATAGCACAGTACACCATAACATAGCATAATACACCATAACATAGCACAGTACACCATAACATAGCATAGTACACCATAACATAGCACAGTACACCATAGTACAGCACACCATAACATAGCACAGTACAACATAGCATAGTATACACTAACATAGTATAGCACACCATTACATAGCATAGTACACAATAACATAGTACAGTACACCATATCATAGCACAGGACATCACACAATAATATAGCACAGTACATCACAGAATAATATAGCACAGTACACAATAACATAGCACAGCACACCATAACATAGCACAGTACACCATAACATAGCACAGTATAACATAGCATAGTATACCATACCATAGCACAGCACACCATAGCATAGCACAGCAGACCATAACCTAGCATAGCACAGCATAACAAAGCACACCATAACAAAGCACAGCAGACCATAACCTAGCATAGCAGAGCATAACATAGCGAAGCACAGCACACCATAACATAGCACAGTACAACACACCATAACACCTCATAACATAGCGAAGTACAGCACACCATAACATAGCACAATACAGCACACCATAACCAAGCATAGCAAAGTACAGCACACCATAGAATAGCACCACATAACATAATTTAATAAGAGTCTGGGAGATTCTTTCAATGTGTTACACGTGAAGATGGTAAGTGAGCGTGTGTGGAAGTCTTACCTGTATGATGGGCTGGGTGATGAAGGGGTTGAGGTGAGGCATCAGTTTGCAGTAGACGTCTGCTATGTTGAGATGCTGGGCCACCACGGTGATGAAGCCCACCGCCCCGTAGCGGATCCACAGGTTGGGGTGGCACAGGAATGGGGCTTTCAAAATAAGGGGAAAAGTTCATTACAAAAAGTGCCTTTTATACATAATATAGTGACAACATTATCCTTCTCCTGCCATCTCTAAGCTCCTCTCTACCCCATCTCACCGATGTCACTGACAAACTCGTAGATGTGTGGTTTCTGCAGCAGGCCCAGCTGGCACATGCAGGTGAGAGAGTTGAGGGCCTTGTAGATGACAAACTCCTCCGCATCACTCAGACCCTGCTGCAGGAGGGGCTTCAGGATGGATGAGCTCTGCCAGCCCACGTACGCCGCCACACCTGGAGGAAATGGAGAGAGAGAGAGAGATGGAAAGAGAGAGAGAGGGAAAGAGATGGAACGAGAGGGAGAGAGGGAAAGAGATGGAACGAGAGGGAGAGAGGGAAAGAGATGGAACGAGAGGGAGAGAGGGAAAGAGATGGAACGAGAGGGAGAGAGCGAGAGAGATGGAACGAGCAGGAGAGAGATGGAAAGAGAGGGAGAGAGATGGAAAGAGAGGGAGAGAGATGGAAAGAGAGGGAGAGAGATGGAAAGAGAGGGAGAGAGATGGAAAGAGAGGGAGAGAGATGGAAAGAGGGAGAGTAAAAGAGAAAATTAAAAGACAGAGACCAAGAGGAAGTGGGGAGAAGGGGGAGGCAGGGCGAGAGTGGAAAGCGAAAGACGGGTCATTGAAGAGAAAATACATTTTAGGATCTCTATATCTCGGAGACTTCCTGCATGTACACATCCAGCTTTGACCATTAGCATATTTGAGTGACTAAGTGTGGGCACCGTGTCTGTGACACAGTCCTGCCCCTTACCCACGATGCTGTCGAAGAAGGCTCCCCGGAGGTGCCAGTCATTCTTGTCGTTCAGGAAAGTGATCATGTGGGACAGGAGCACGTCGTTGGCCTTCTGCCGGCCGAAGAAGACGCAGAGCCGCGTGATGCCATTCTCCATCAGAGACTGCTTGACGATGTTCTCCGAGTCGCTCAGTAACGTAACCACCTTCTGCTGCACCATCTCATGAAGCGCCTGCAGCTCTGTCAGGAGGAACAGGAAGTCAGAACAGAATATAATTTTCCCAAGGGAGCGTTCGGTGGGGCATTCAGTATCCATGTTTCGGTGATAAACCTCTACCTCCGATCTGATATTTGAGAGAGAGGAGGCCTTAAAATTACCAGAGTCGTAGTTCTCGTTGGGGTGGAGGGTCTCCTCTGTGTCCTCCCCATTCAAGTCGTGCTCCATATTCAGGTTATTCTCCTGAACGAGCTCTAAAAAACGCAAAGCTGTCTCAGCCAGGTGTGCTATGTTCTCTGAGAAAAGGAGAGAGGCGAATGGATAGGCATTACAAACAACATAAATACTGTCAACCTTTGGACAATTAAGTGTGTAATCATATTTAGAGCGACCCGTGGTCATTGTCAGCCCAACTGACCTGCATATGCCAGCCTGACGATGGTGGCGTCGTCCTGCGCCAGGTGGGCAATGCCTGGCAGGATGTACTCTGGGTAGATGTTGACATCGTTACGGGGAACCTCCTTCACCAGCGCCAGCACCTTGGCTAGGGTGCGTACGGCCTGGGCCCTAACCCGTGGCGCCAGGTCGCTGCAGAAGTGCAGCAGGTATGGCGTGATGCGGTCCAGCAGCGTCTCCACCCTGAGGCGGCCCGCCAGGTGCAGCACCAGCTCCAGAGCCGCCAGCTTGGAGTCGCACGAACGCAGCGTCTGGAGGCAGGAGGTGATGACAGACACCAGCACCACCAGACCCTGCTCCTCCTTGGTCGACACCACACTAGACTCCTGGTCCCCCTTCTCAGGCTTCTCCGTCGACCCACCTGACCCTCCCCCGCGGAGGTTATGGAGGATGTTATCCAGGTCCTTGCGGATGACCAGCACACGCTCGTCTGCCGACTGGAAGGTCTCCTTGGCAAACTGGGCCATGTAGGGCTGCAGAAAGGTATAGAAGATGTCTGGGAAGGCGTTACCTCTCTGCTGCTTCAGGTACTCCTCCGCAGTCAGACGCTTCTCCGGCTCCCGCTGCACCATCTGGGCCACCTAGGAGGCGAAAAGAGGGTTTTGGTGGTTACCAGGAGACAGCGGTACACTTAACAATTGGTGCTCTGGATGAATTTAGTATTTCACAAGAACATCTTCACGTGAAGATAAAACATATAGACTATTACTAGTTCTCTGATGTAATGGTCTTCTATTTTCATGAGAACATGCTCTGTCTGGAAGTGTCCTTTGCGATACGCCAGAAGTTGGGAGAGATCAAACAGTGGTACTCCCTCTGTGAAGAGTTCTGCGATCACACAACCTAAAAAACACATGAAATAACAGCCAGGGAATTTGAATGTACATTAGATGTTTAAACACTCTCAATGTCGATCAGAGTCCATGGCATCCACTTATCTCTCTCTCTATTGCCCCTAAACAGAAAATATGTTTCAGCTATGAAAGTTACCTGCTGAGAAGATATCCATTGCCTGTTTGAGCTCTCCCCTGCTCCTCTGGCTGTTGCTGGTGAGGTCCACCAGAGGGGTGTTCTGGTCGCTCTCTGTGGTGAACATACTCCCATCCACAAACCTCTCGGGGGCGATGTAACATGTCCTCCGTCGAGACGTGTCAAAGAAGTAATTAAAGTCAGCTGGGTTGTCCTCAGGCAGATAGGTGGGCTTGAAGCTGGCAAAGTCTGTGAGCAGCACCCAGTTCCAGCTGGTCACCATCACGTTTTCTGTCTTAATGTCACCGTGGCGCACGCCCGATTTGTGCGCCTGGTCTACGGCGGTGAGGATCTGGAAGGCTAGCCAGCGCTTCTCCACATTGTTGAGGAAGGGTCGCGTGCTGATGCGATCATACAAGTTGTCCCGGACATACTGGCGGAAGAGGATGGCTGCTTTCTCAGTGAGGGAGGCCTTCTGGAAGGGCAGGCAGTTCTGGCACGAGTGCAGTCTGATCTTTAGCTCCTCCAGCTCCTGCTTGTAGCTGGTGAGAGGTAGAGATGGGTCCTGGATGGCAAACACCTTCACCACCACCAGGCCTTCCCTGTGCTTGGCGCGGGCCACCTTAAAGAAGCGGGTGCTGCCCAGGCTCTTGTCGTACTCGTGATCATTGATGTCAGAGAAGTAGCTGTCGACAGATAGGATCTGGGCAGGAGCGATCCCTGCCAGCTGATTCCCCATGGTTCTGCTTCACTCTGACCAGGGTCCTGGGTTGACATAGACATGAACAATCAAACACAGGGCTGTTCTTATGCAAGACGCAAAGCAGAGTGCCTGGATACAGCCCTTAGCTGTGGTATGTTGGTCATATTCCACAAACACCCAAAGTGTCTTATTGATATTATAAAATACTTACAAACATAATTAGAACAGTAAAAATAAATGTTTTGTAATATCCGTGGTATATGGTCTCTCATACACACGGCTGAATGCTGTTTTAGCCAATCAGCATCCAGTATCCAAACTACCCGGCTCAAAATAAACAATACACCTAGCCGGAAACCCTTCCCATACAATAAAAAAAGGATTCGCTACACAGTTACAGAGAGCAACCACAAAGGTGGGCTATCAAATCCAATTTTATTTGTCACATACCCGCAATAACATTGCTAAACATGTGTATGTATAACAACAGCAACAGTATGTATGAATGTAAATAGCACAGCTAGGTAAATAATAACTGTGGTTACAGTACTGGCTACAAATTGATATCTAGTTAGCTGCTTTCAAACTCGTTAAGTGCTACTTACTCTGCCATGAAATTGGGATCAAATGCATTGGCTCATCATGTAAGGACGGTACACTGTGATGATGACAGTGCAATAACATGCGCATGAATATGTCAGTCTACTAAACAAAGAAGAAAAATGCATAAAAACCGAATAGTACATGCAGTTTGATATACTTACAATACAAATGGAACACAGAATGCACGTGACGTTGATGAAATTACAGTGCAGGGTATTGTTTACCAGATGGTTGAGATGCGGTGTAGTGCTGTTTGGCTTCGTATCTGGTTAGCATCTAGCTAACTTCATCGGTTCTAATATGTCATCCCCATGCATTTTGCTAAGACGACTCAATTTGAAAAAATATATAAATTGAGCGTCGAGATTTAGCTTATTCCGTGGGTTCAGCTGACAGTTGAAGGAAAGTAGCATTTCCTGTAAAATCCAATAAGATACAAAAATATATATATAATATCCCTCCGCAGGGTGCATAGACACGTAAACAAGCGTCACTTCCGGTTCTAGATTTCACTTTCAAAACACAAACTAGATGCGAAAGCAATATGTTAGAAGCCTAACGTTACATGTTTTTTGTTTGATGCTTTCGTCTGATAAGTTGCCTAATGTCAATAAACGAGAAAAAGGGACGAGGAGAGGAACTGTTTAGATGATTCAAATACAGCCCTTTATCCCCGCCCCTTCTACGCGACTAGCGTGCTGATCTCACCGGTGACCGTCCGTCAGAGAGAAGCGACAGTGGATTTTACGGAAGATGCTGAAGAAACAGGAGCGGCTGGTAAGTTTCCGGATTTCTGAATGTTATATTCATATCTTCATATATTTAAAACATAGTATATACCCAATAGTGAGTTGTATTTAGATATAAAGCAATGTGTTGACAATGGTTTTGTTCTAAAAGGACAGTGGGGGGAGCTGGCGCAAAGGAAAGACAATGTAACGTTAGCTAGCTACAGTACAGTATAATGTTACTGTCGAGAGCTCCATGATCACGAGAGGTGAGCGTGGTGTTGTGTCGCTAAAAATACTGTTTACTTGCCATGTATAAATTGCTGTCATACAGGATAACGTTAGTTGTTTGTTGTCACAGCGAACTTTGAGCTGGTTCAGGGATACATGTGCAGCTTCATGTCAAAGAACAACAAAACCAACAATAGCTATCTAGGTACAAGAGCTTGTAGTTTGCCATAGCCCAACAACCATATCCTCATAGCTATCTATGACGGTTATATAAAGTAAAGTTAGCGTTATATTGCCCTGGCCGGCCCACTTTATTGCTGTCGTTTTCCACTAGCACGGAACGGCGATGTTACTAACCCCCTGGTGATACTACCTTAAATACACGAATAGTTTTGTTCTTCTTACAATGTTAAACAAATCTATTTGCAAGCAACTAAACAACATGTTGAATTTTGCTGATCAATAAAATGTGTCAATGCAATAGTAGGTAGAGCAATGACCTAGATAGCACAACACACACTAACCACGAGGGTGTAGCTTTGGCTAAGCCTGGTTGCATTCAGTGTTCACGGTGTCCTTGTTATCGAGCATTGTGTTTTTGTTTCTGACAGGTTCATAAAGTTGACTGAATTTAATTCAGGGGATGTTGACTGAATTTAATTCAGGAGGTGTTTGCCAATTGACTGAATTAAATTCAGAATCCAGCAAGGCAATGCAACCAGCCATGTAAACAAACACGAACAATTAGCCTACAGACACACATACATACATAGTCATTTGAATGGGGCTGCATGGGTGTATCAAGTCATTCACAGACAGACAGCCTACATCAGAGAGAGAGTGTGTGTGTGAGAGAGAGAGAGCAACCTGAAGTTTATCATTATCGACAAACATGCTATTCTTTCTCAGAGAGAGAGCCTCTGGGGTCAAAGAGGACCACCCATTACTACAACAGAAAAATGTTCAACTAGCGTGGCGTGCACAGTAAGCCAACTGCAGACTAGGCTAAGTGCTGTAGCTTCAAAATTGCCTTGACAATGTATATAAATACTTTTGTGATGCATTTAGACTGTGTACTTAGCTAAACCGTGTTTATAATTAGGCCTGCACATTTGCAACACTTCCAATGACCAGTTTGGCAATAGCTAGATGTACGTGTTGGTGTGTGCACCATTTACATAGATTAATAACGTCATATAAACTAGACCTGTGTTAATAACTGGGCCTATAAACGATGGACAAGAGTTCATATTGACCTTTTTGAACTTTGATTAGCCTATCCCACAACGTTTTTAACCACAGCCCTCCTATTGGCTGCAGAGACAACATGTTTCTGTGTTAAATCTAATTTCCTACACATCCTACAGAAGCCATTTTGCCATGGCTTATGTCATGTTCCTATGCTATCTGAGTGACTTAAACATTATAACAAAATCAATGGGTCCCATGCCATTTTTTATTTTTTACATTTTAGGTTCTCCCTGAATGTCTAGTTTAACAATTTTTGTGTTGTTAGTTCTCAAAGACAATGTTATTTAAAAATACATTGTTCAATTATATTTTTGACATAATTTATATCTGGTTTTAGTCGTTTTGAAGTTTAAACTGAAAACATTTTACCATCTGCTAAATGCATGCAGGGGAAACACTGCGAACACACACACATATGCACTACTTTGTGTGGGAAACTTTGTTTTCTTTAGTGGAGGAGGATAATAATATTATGTCCCCGAAATGACCTTCCCTAGTATGCATGCCATCTGTTACTGAAGTTGATTCAGTTGAGTAGACTAAGCTACCTGGTGTTTCTGAGAGGGTCATGTACCAGGTTAGTCAGGGTGTTTGTTCTCTGATGCAAAGAGAGACAGTATTATGAAATCTGCTCAGTGCATGTTGCCTTGGTGATAAGTTTACGCAAAATAATTAAATAGTTATGAAACAGGCATTAACAGCCATATCCTACAGTGGGTGTCTAAGATAATCACTTGTCCTGAAAAATTAGACCTGGTGCCCTCATCTCACAGACGTCATAAAAAGCGGTTTAGTTCATTTCCACTGCAAAGTATTGTGAGAAATGCCAGAGCCTTTCAGCGCTGTTTTGCAAACTGAAAATTCCGCCAGTGTCTAACTGGCAAGAACCTGACTCATGAGTAAAAGCTCTCCGTTCACAGGTCAGATGCACACCACTTTGTTTAACGGCAGAAACATTTTTTTACTTGTTTAGGATGAGAATGGTATCCTTAAAATGAGCTAGGCTGTGTCAGTGCCCACTGTAACTCAAGTTGTTCAGTTGAGTATGCTAGGCTACCACCTGTGTTTATTCTTCGATGCAGTGTTATGAAATCTGCTCTCTGCAAGTTGCCGTGGTGATAGGTTAACAAAAGCAAAATAGTAGGCGGCTAGGCGCCTATAATAAAGTCAACCATCCTTGACCCTGTAAAGTTATTCAGTCCAGATAGGATGCCGGGCAGGAAGGGGGCTGTATCCGTGTTGTTGGGAATAGGTGTGGAGTTAGTGTGTTTGCTCTTTATGTTTGCCTGTCAAAGGGAGGGAGAGGGGTGTGGTGGCAAAGTGAAATGGGAGGCGGGACTGGTACAGCCATTGCCCAAGCCCCCTCCCTCTTTTTGCTCTGTCTGTCGTCGCTCTTTTTGCTCTGTCTGTCCTCGCTCTTTTTGCTCTGTCTGTCCTCGCTCTCTTTGCTCTGTCTGTCCTCGCTCTCTTTGCTCTTCTGTCTGTCCTCGCTCTTTTTGCTCTTCTGTCTGTCCTCGCTCTCTTTGCTCTTGTCTGTTCTCTTTGCTCTTCTGTCTGTCCTCGCTCTCTTTGCTCTTCTGTCTGTCCTCGTTCTCTTTGCTCTGTCTGTCCTCGCTCTCTTTGCTCTTCTGTCTGTCCTCGCTCTCTTTGCTCTTCTGTCTGTCCTCGCTCTCTTTGCTCTTGTCTGTTCTCTTTGCTCTGCTGTCTGTCCTCGCTCTCTTTGCTCTTCTGTCTGTCCTCGCTCTCTCGCTGTCCTCGTTCTATTTTTCTCTCAACTCCCCAGGCCCACCATATTCTCTCGCTCTCACTGTCCCTCTTCCCCTCTCTTGCACTCACCATATTTCTCTGTCCATCTTTTCTCCCTGTAACTCCATGTCTTTAGGGCTTAAATTGTACAGCTTTATCCTCACTCTCACAATCCTTCAATCCACCCCTTTCCACCTGTCTAATCACTCCCTTGTGGACTGACATGTCTCTATTACCAGTCCTGTCTTTCTCTTTCCCAGCCTGACTGCTGTCACTCACTGTGGCCTTAAACCCACCTCTGTTCCAGACCCCTGTTCCAGACAGCAGCACCTAGAACTTGTGTTAGGCTTTGGTGGGATACTGTATATACAGTGCGTTCTTGACTTTGACTTTTTCCACGTTATGTTACAGCCTTATTATAAAATTGATTAAATTCAAATTAAAATCCTCATCAATGGACACACAATACCCTGTAAGGACAAAGCAAAAACAGTTTTTTAGAACATTTTGCAAATGTATAAAACATTTAAACCTTCCCTTATTTACATAAGTATTCAGACCCTTTCCTATGAGACTCGAAATTGACCTCGGGTGCGACTTGATTCCATTGATCATCTTAGAGATGTTTCTACACCTTGATTGGAGTCCACCTGTGATAAATTAAATTGATTGGACATGATTTGTAAAGGCATAAACTGGTCTGTATAAGGTCCCACAGTTGACAGTGTATGTCAGAGCAAAAACCAAGCCATGAGGTCGAAGGAATTGTCCGTAGAGCTTTGAGACAGGATAGCATCTTGGCACAGATCTGGGGAAGGGTACCAAAAAATTTCTGCAGTTTTGAAGGTCCCCAAGAACACAGTGGCCAGGGAGGTGACCAAGAACCCAGTGGTCACTCTGACAGAGCTCCAGAGTTCTTCTGTAGAGATGGGAGAACCTTCCAGAAGGACAACCATCTCTGCAGCATTCCACCAATCAGGCTTTTATGGTAGAGTGGCCAGACGGAAGCCACTGCTCAGTAAAAGGCACATGGCAGCACCTAAAGGACTCTTAGTTCATGATGAAACTTAAAATTGAACTATTCGACCTGAATGCCAAGCGTCATATCTGGAGGAAACCTGGCACCGTCCCTACGGTGTATTTCCGAATGCACTGTACTTTATACCGGGGTATTTGAAAATTGCAAAATCTGCAGCGCACATGAGATGAATTTACACTACAATTCACTATTAAATGTTTGCCATCTGATATCTTATAATGTCTTTCTGCCAGAAATCAAAAAGTTCTGGGTGAGTTATCTGTACATTGCCATTTTTCCCTGTGCTTCCGACTTGTTTTTTTTTTCCTCCTCTGTTCTTCTTCCCCTCTCCTCTGTTTTTAAACTCTATTTAACCAGGCAAGTCAGTTAAGAAGACATTTTTATTTACCATGGTGGCCAAACCCGACCGACGCTGGGCCAATTGTGCGCCTCCCTATGGGACTCCCAATCACGGCCAGATGTGATTCAGCTGGGATTCGAACCAGGGACTGTAGTGTCACCTCTTGCACTAATATGCAGTACCGCTGCGCCACTCTGGAGCCACCCGAAAACACGCTGCTCTTCCTTCAGAAAAGCCTTCATCACAACTTTGTTAATTTGCACAATTTCTCTCATTCACTCTTTCTTGTAAATGACATTCGGTAGCTACTGGCTATGCTTGTATAGCATTAGGAGCTGGATTTGCCTGTCTTTGCAAGTAGTTTGTTTGTTTTCGTTCGTTCGTTAACATTTAGCTAATAGCATCTGTGATTTCGCTATTAGTTTGTGCACATTTTGTTAGGCAAATTGGGCCTCTATTACCAGAATGCTTTCTTTCTTTTTTTCCGCCGCCCAACCCCCCCCCCATGCCAGTAAATCCCAGGGTGAGAGAAGGACGGTAATAGCCTGTGGTCTAATCATTTATCTGGCCCTCAGGCATTGAGTCTATACACTGGACCAGCAGACCCTGCCCAGTGTCCAAGATAGCCCACTTTCTATTATTAACCTAACTAGATTCAGCAGCACACTATTTTCATGCCCCCTCATGCCCCCTCAAGCAGATCTGTCATTTGCACCACAGATCAACATTTGTCATCACCTGTTTCTGTTCTACACATGGTTAGATTGCATGTTTATACCGAATACCTACAGTTGAAGTCGGAAGTTTACATACACTTTAGCTGGAGTCATTAAAACTTGTTTTTCAACCACTCCACAAATATCTTGTTAACAAACTGTAGTTTTTGCGCATGACACAAGTAATTTTTCCAACAATTGTTTACAGACAGATTATTTCACTTATAATTCACTGTATCACAATTCCAGTGGGTCAGAAGTTTACATACACTAAGTTGACTTGTGTACAAACAATAGTACACAAGTATTAACACCATGGGACCACGTAGCTGTCATACCGCTCAGGAAGGAGATGCGTTCTGTCTCCTAGAGATTAACGTACTTTGGTGTGAAAAGTGCAAATCAATCCCAGAACAACAGCAAAGGACCTTGTGAAGATGCTGGAGGAAACAGGTACAAAGGTATCTATATCCACAGTAAAACAAGGCCTATATCAACATAACCTGAAAGGCCGCTCAACTACTTCAGCGACTTCCTACAGTAGGTAATGGGTGGGCTGAAGCCAGTGACTTCCTACAGTAGGTAATGGGTAGGCTGAAGCCAGCGACTTCCTACAGTAGGTAATGGGTAGGCTGAAGCCAGCGACTTCCTACAGTAGGTAATGGGTGGGCTGAAGCCAGCGACTTCCTACAGTAGGTAATGGGTAGGCTGAAGCCAGCGACTTCCTACAGTAGGTAATGGGTAGGCTGAAGCCAACGACTTCCTACAGTAGGTAATGGGTATGCTGATGCCAGTGACTTCCTACAGTAGGTAATGGGTGGGCTGAAGCCAGCGACTTCCTACAGTAGGTAATGGGTAGGCTGAAGCCAACGACTTCCTACAGTAGGTAATGGGTAGGCTGATGCCAGTGACTTCCTACAGTAGGTAATGGGTAGGCTGATGCCAGTGACTTCCTACAGTAGGTAATGGGTAGGCTGATGCCAGTGACTTCCTACAGTAGGTAATGGGTAGGCTGAAGCCAGCGACTTCCTACAGTAGGTAATGGGTGGGCTGAAGCCAGCGACTTCCTACAGTAGGTAATGGGTAGGCTGAAGCCAGCGACTTCCTACAGTAGGTAATGGGTAGGCTGAAGCCAACGACTTCCTACAGTAGGTAATGGGTGGGCTGAAGCCAGCGACTTCCTACAGTAGGTAATGGGTAGGCTGAAGCCAACGACTTCCTACAGTAGGTAATGGGTAGGCTGATGCCAGTGACTTCCTACAGTAGGTAATGGGTGGGCTGAAGCCAGCGACTTCCTACAGTAGGTAATGGGTAGGCTGATGCCAGTGACTTCCTACAGTAGGTAATGGGTAGGCTGATGCCAGTGACTTCCTACAGTAGGTAATGGGTAGGCTGATGCCAGTGACTTCCTACAGTAGGTAATGGGTGGGCTGAAGCCAGCGACTTCCTACAGTAGGTAATGGGTGGGCTGAAGCCAGCGACTTCCTACAGTAGGTAATGGGTAGGCTGAAGCCAGCGACTTCCTACAGTAGGTAATGGGTAGGCTGAAGCCAGTGACTTCCTACAGTAGGTAATGGGTGGGCTGAAGCCAGCGACTTCCTACAGTAGGTAATGGGTGGGCTTTTTCTGAAACCCTTGTCAGGTTGCGTATCTCAATCGCTATTGTCTTGTTCAACAATGGCCCCTCTGAACACATTGTAGAAGGACATAATAAGGCCTTTCTTAAGGGCACCTGAGTCCCTGCCTCTGTATTGCAAGGTCAGAACATTAATGATCCTAGTCATTTTCAACAGTTTCTCTTTGTGCCCCTGTGTTGTGTATAGGCGTGTTTTGCTATGTAGAAAACGTTGGATGAAATGTTTTTTTCTTTGCAAATCCTTAAGAATGACCTGCAAGGTGAGCTCTTTCATAGGCTGAAGAGTTAGGCTACAATCTTCATTGTGTGCCTGCTTACCTGGCACACCCATCAGCTGGCACACATCATTATTCACACTGATGTGACGGTAAATATTATAACGCCCATGCTATTGTGTTTTTTTAACAATAGCATCTAGTAGAGGTCGACCGATTTAATTGGAATGGCCGATTTAATTAGGGCCGATTTCAAGTTTTCATAACAATCGGAAATCTGTATTTTTGGGCTCCGATTTCCGATATTTGTAAAATATTTTTTTTTATACCTTTATATAACTAGGCAAGTCAGTTAAGAACACATTCTTATTTTCAATGACGGCCTAGGAACTGTGGGTTAACTGACTTGCCTAGTAATTTCTCTTGTGTTCATTGCACGCGGAGTCAGGGTATATGCAACAGTTTGGGCTGCCTGGCTCATTGCTAACTAATTTGCCAGAATTTTACGTAATTATGACATATCATTGAAGGTTGTGCAATGTAACAAGAATATTTAGACTTAGGGATGCCACCCGTTAGATAAAATACAGAACGGTTCCATATTTCACTGAAATAATAAATGTTTTGTTTTCGAAATGATAGTTTCCGGATTATACCATAATAATGACCAAAGGCTCGTATTTCTGTGTGTTATTATGTTATAATTAAGTCTGATTTGATAGAGTAGTCTGACTGAGCAGCAGCAGGCCCGTAATCATTCATTCAAACAGCACTTTAGTGCGTCTTGCCAGCAGCTCTTCGCAAGTACAGTGCTGTTTATGACTTCAAGCCTATCAGCCTGATGGCTGGTGTAACCGATGTGAAATGGCTAGCTAGTTAGCTGGGTGTGCGCTAATACCGTTTCAAACGTCACTCGCTTTTAGATTTGGAGTAGTTATTCCCCCCGCGGCTTTTGTGGAGCGATGGGTAACGATGCTTTGAGTGTGGCTGTTGTCTATGTGTTCCTGGTTCGAGCCCAGGTAGGGGCGAGGAGAGGGACAGAAGCTATACTGTTACACTGGCAATGCTATAGTGCCTAAGAATATCCAATAGTCAAAGGTTAATGAAATACAAATGGTATCGAGAGAAATAGTCCTATAAATACTATATTAACTACAACTCAAAACCTCTTACTTTGGAATATTGAAGTCTCATGTTAAAAGGAACCACCAACTTTCATATTTTCTCATGTTCTGAGCAAGGAACTTAAATGTTAGCTTTTTTACATGGCACACATTTTTACATGGCACATATTGCATATTGGCACATATTACTTTCTTCTCCAACACTTTGTTTTTGCATTATTTAAACCAAATTGAACATGTTTCATTATTTATTTGAGGCTAAATTGATTTTATTGATGTGTTATATTAAGTTAAAATAAGTGTTAATTCAGTATTGTTGTAATTGTCATTATTATTTAAAAAAACAACAAAAAAAAATAGGTCGATTTAATCGGTATCGGCCTTTTTGGTCCTCCAATAATCGGTATCGGCGTTGAAAAATCATAATCGGTCGACCTCTAGCATCTAGCATTGTTCTGGGTGGAAACAAGCGGAAGTCATGCGATTTGTAGGAATTTTCCAATCTCTGTCTCTTCTTCTGTCTTGACTGCAGACTTACCCACAAGTAACAGTGACAGTCCCTAGCAGCCCTCTATCGGTGCAAAGAGCAGTCTTTGTTTGTTCATTGGCATGGCTTCTATGTTTCGCTGAGTCACTATGAAAGCATCTTAGCCTGGCTAGCTGTTATTGAAATGTTCTCTGCACACTCCTTCCCTCTACCTGGAACGTCTGGACAATGTCAGATAATAATATTTGTATATTTTAGTACAAAACATTCCAGTATAGAGCTGGGACAGTAAACCAAAAATGATCAACACCGATCACTTACCGCAGGCATTTTGCTGATATTGTTCATTACGAGCCTATACTAGAAACATTTGAAGTTTGAATTGAAGTAAGTTTACTAATATGGGTGATTGTTAATGGGACAATTGATGGCTACAACCATCAAACTAGTATATCATATATATATTTTTAAATGTCATAAACCTATTATTCTATTTATCGTTATCTCATC
The DNA here is from genome assembly GCF_013265735.2 of Oncorhynchus mykiss. Classification (NCBI taxonomy): domain Eukaryota; kingdom Metazoa; phylum Chordata; class Actinopteri; order Salmoniformes; family Salmonidae; genus Oncorhynchus; species Oncorhynchus mykiss. Next base: position 14,018,543 of record NC_048566.1, on the reverse strand, counting down.
AATTCAGGGCAATTTATTGCGATATGGATTTTTGCCCGTACCGCCCAGCTCGATTCCTGTAGTGTTCCAAAAACTCATGGCCATCTCTTGAACTCTATTGCATTCGTGTGGTGTTTCCATTGACCTCTCACAATGTCTTATTTGATCTAATCTCTCCTTTCCATTGACCTCTCAACAGGTCTTGTTTGATCTGATCTCTCCTTTCCATTGACCTCTCACAATGTCTTATTTGATCCGATCTCTCCTTTCCATTGACCTCTCACAATGTCTTGTTTGATCTGATATCTCCTTTCCATTGACCTCTCAACAGGTCTTGTTTGATCTGATCTCTCCTTTCCATTGACCTCTCAACAGGTCTTGTTTGATCTGATCTCTCCTTTCCATTGACCTCTCAACAGGTCTTGTTTGATCTGATCTCTCCTTTCCATTGACCTCTCAACAGGTCTTGTTTGATCTGATCTCTCCTTTCCATTGACCTCTCAACAGGTCTTGTTTGATCCGATCTTTCCTTTCCATTGACCTCTCAGCAGGTCTTGTTTGATCTGATCTCTCCTTTCCATTGACCTCTCAACAGGTCTTGTTTGATCCGATCTTTCCTTTCCATATTTGAGCTGATTGCTCCTATTTGATCCTGGTGCTCCTCCTCCCTATGGCTACTCAGTAGGCGTGTGTTAAAGTAGGCGTGTGTTGACCATGTTCAGATCAGACCCTGTGGAAGCACAATACTCCGATTGTACCTATTGCCTCTTATTAGCTTGAGAGAGAGAGACAAACTAATTCAGCCAGTCAACCTGTTGATATTGACAGGTACTGATCTACAACGATAATGGCCATCCAGGACCCGGACCCGGTAACTACACCTATAATAGTATGTGCAGTCTGTCAAGTCTAGCCTGTCTTTTTGTGAGAGAGGGTGTGCGTGAGACAATTTGCAGCTGTGTGTTTGGTTCTCTGTGTGATAGGCCACTGATTTTCTCTTTGTTTGCTTGAGAAAGAGGGAGAAACAGATTCCCCAGACTGTGATTCAGCCACTCAACCTGTTTATATTGACAGGTAGCAGCCTGATTTATAAAGATAATGACTGACCTAGACCAGGAAACAACACCTGTAGTGTGTTGTTCTCTCACCTAGCTACCTTGTGATGAATGCACTACTGTAAACAGACCAGGGTTTAAATACCATTTAGGCTATTTCAATAAGGCCTTATTTCAAAGACATGTTGTAAGTATTTAGATATTTTCTCTTTGAAAATACAAGTATTTTTAATATTAGAATGTATTTGTAAATAAACTTGATGTTTGGGCATGTATTTGAAAATACTCAAATACACAGACACATTTTTATTTTTAAATACAAATATTTAAATACTCTATGCATTTGAACCCTGGCCTGCTTGGTCCTATAATGGACCTGGACCCAACACCGTGTGTGTGTGTGTGTGTGTGTGTGTGTGTGTGTGTGTGAGAGACAGATTGCTCTGTGTGTTTGGTTCTCTGTGGGCTAGGTTACTGAGTTCTCTGTGGGCTAGGTTACTGAGTTCTCTGTGGGCTAGGTTACTGAGTTCTCTGTGGGCTAGGTTACTAAGTTCTCTTTGTTTGCTTGGTGGTAACATAGCCTAAATGCGGTTTGCCAATGGGTTAGAAAGTTTAGTCAAATTAACAGCACTGTTGTTGCACTGTCCATAGGGTTAGTCTGTCACTGTGTCCGTAGGGTTAGTCTGTCACTGTGTCCGTAGGGTTAGTCTGTCACTGTGTCCGTAGGGTTAGTCTGTCACTGTGTCCGTAGGGTTAGTCTGTCACTGTGCCGTAGGGTTAGTCTGTCACTGTGTCCGTAGGGTTAGTCTGTCACTGTGTCCGTAGGGTTGGTCTGTCACTGTGTCCATATAGGGTTGGTCTGTCACTGTGTCCGTAGGGTTGGTCTGTCACTGTGTCCGTAGGGTTGGTCTGTCACTGTGTCCGTAGGGTTAGTTTGTCACTGTGTCCGTAGGGTTAGTCTGTCACTGTGTCCTTAGGGTTAGTCTGTCACTGTGTCCGTAGGGTTAGTCTGTCGCTGTGTCCGTAGGGTTAGTCTGTCACTGTGTCCGTAGGGTTAGTCTGTCACTGTGTCCGTAGGGTTAGTCTGTCACTGTGTCCGTAGGGTTAATCTGTCACTGTGTCCGTAGGGTTAGTCTGTCACTGTGTCCGTAGGGTTAGTCTGTCACTGTGTCCGTAGGGTTAGTCTGTCACTGTGTCCGTAGGGTTAGTCTGTCACTGTGTCCGTAGGGTTAGTCTGTCACTGTGTCCGTAGGGTTAGTCTGTCACTGTGTCCGTAGGGTTAGTCTGTCACTGTGTCCGTAGGGTTAGTCTGTCACTGTGTCCGTAGGGTTAGTCTGTCACTGTGTCCGTAGGGTTAGTCTGTCACTGTGTCCGTAGGGTTAGTCTGTCACTGTGTCTGTAGGGTTAGTCTGTCACTGTGTCCGTAGGGTTAGTCTGTCACTGTGTCCGTAGGGTTAGTCTGTCACTGTGTCCGTAGGGTTAGTCTGTCACTGTGTCCATGTAGGGTTAGTTTATGGCAGGGGTCTCCAACAAGATGGATTGACAAGGTGATGTGGAGTGAAATGTGATGGATTGACACAGTCAGGGACACAGGATGGAGTGGATGAATTAACTTATGATCAAATTGTAGTAGGGAAAATCCTTCCTCCTTTGTCTTCCTAATCACAGTTGTTCTGAAGCGAGAGTAGGAACGCTGACGTATAGCTCCGTTTCTGTTTGATTTGGCTCTGTGTTTACACTAAGAAGCTGGTAGTGAGCATAGGGGAAGGTGAGTCAGCGTACAGCAGTAACCTAGCCCTATCACCAACCTCATCTTTCTTTCAAAGCCCCTTTCTCACGGTATCAACTTGCCACTGCCTACAGGAGGGTATCTCTCCAGGAACAGGGTTGGAGTGAGAACCTACAGGAGGGTATCTCTCCAGGAACAGGGTTGGAGTGAGAACCTACAGGAGGGTATCTCTCCAGGAACAGGGTTGGGGTGAAAACCTACAGGAGGGTAGCTGTCCAGGAACAGGGTTGGAGTGTGAACCTACAGGAGGGTAGCTCCCTGGGAACAGGGTTGGAGTGAAAACCTACAGGAGGGTATCTCTCCAGGAACAGGGTTGGAGTGAAAACCTACAGGAGGGTAGCTCCCTGGGAACAGGGTTGGAGTGAAAACCTACAGGAGGGTATCTCTCCAGGAACAGGGTTGGAGTGTGAACCTACAGGAGGGTATCTCTCCAGGAACAGGGTTGGAGTGAAAACCTACAGGAGGGTATCTCTCCAGGAACAGGGTTGGAGTGAAAACCTACAGGAGGGTATCTCTCCAGGAACAGGGTTGGAGTGTGAACCTACAGGAGGGTATCTCTCCAGGACCAGGGTTGGAGTGTGAACCTACAGGAGGGTATCTCTCCAGGACCAGGGTTGGAGTGTGAACCTACAGGAGGGTATCTCTCCAGGACCAGGGTTGGAGTGAAAACCTACAGGAGGGTATCTCTCCAGGAACAGGGTTGGAGTGAAAACCTACAGGAGGGTATCTCTCCAGGACCAGGGTTGGAGTGTGAACCTACAGGAGGGTATCTCTCCAGGAACAGGGTTGGAGTGAAAACCTACAGGAGGGTATCTCTCCAGGAACAGGGTTGGAGTGAAAACCTACAGGAGGGTATCTCTCCAGGACCAGGGTTGGAGTGTGAACCTACAGGAGGGTATCTCTCCAGGACCAGGGTTGGAGAGTAGTGCTGAGTGATTAGTGCTTTTTGAGGTCTGTTCGATTTCGGTTCGATTTAAAATAAATAATTATCAAGGGTTTTTATTTTTTTTAAACAATATTAAATGCACTATGCATTATGTGGGTTGAAATGCTGTAACAACACAGAATAAAACAATTAATAAAAGTCCCGTGATTTTAGTGACTGTCCATTACTGCTTATCAGTTATTCACAACACTTTACTTTAATAAAATATTAGTGTATATTACACTTTTTTTTTATTTGATGACTTTATTATTTCATTCCAAGTCATCTCATCTCTATAGAGATATTTGAGTAGTTATTCAAAGTAAACAAGACATACTTTTATGACTGCTGACTATCAACTATCAATCACTTAGATGATACCTCGTGATGCAACAGCGGCTCTCTATATCCCCTCACAATAGTGCATTATTCTCCTGTAGCAGGCGTAAAATAAACACAGACCGGACAAGAAGATGCGCAATGGATTATGGTCATTGTAGTTAATTACCACGTTTTATGCTCTAAACTATGTATATTATTGGCCTGTGGGAAACTACAACCCCCCATTACATCGCACGGTTCAGACTTGGATCTGATTCATCTCTAGAGAAACTGTGCAATGTGTGCATTGAGCTCACAGAAAAAAAACACAGGTCAATTAGTTGTTTAAAAGACATCGCTCAGCACTATTGGAGAGCTTTGATAGATTGTGTGTTTGTTAGGGTGTATTCAATTGTATGTGTCTGTTAGGTTATATTACACCAAGTGAATGCAAACCCTTTCTGGGGATGTTCCCCTGGTATAAGAAGGACACTTAATCTCTTAATTTAGCTAACTATAGTGTCTTTCTGTGTAAAATAGATAAACATTTGTTTTGTTGGCTTTTTTGATTGATCGAGCAGTAGGTTTTTGACTTGCCTCATTATTCTGAATCTATAGATGAGAACACAACTTGTTTGGAAGACCTGCAGGCCTATCTGGCTGGCCAGGAAATGAGTAACCCTGTAGAGGGGGAATTTCTGCCTCTTGTCAGAACCTGAGTAGGGGGAAGACTAAAGAGAGAGAGCAGTAAAGAGCGGTTGGAAGATGGTAAAGAGAGAGGAAGGACGAGGAGAGGAGGAGCGAGGGTTCTCTACTCATTCACTCCTCCATGCCTCTAGGCCCTCTCCTTCTCTACAGATTTTCTTCTAGAGCTCTTCAGTTCCACAGAAAGAAGTGTGACCTTTTCATTCATTATTCTACACCAAGTGGAGTGAGAGGGGGGGAGAAGGGGAGAGGGAGTGAAGATGAGGGGAGACAGACAGAGAGAATCTGATCCATGTTTAAGCTCTTGTCACTCTTAATTAGATGGAATCCTCTCAGGCTAACAGAACACTCTCCAGCCTCCTTACTTATGTAAGATACTTTGTCTCATCTGAATGGTGGAGAGGAGAGGGAAGACACCAGGCGAGGGAGGAGAAGGAGTGGGATTTTGGTTGTTCTGGGGGAGTTGTGAGACACACAGACAGATGTTGGTTGGATACCTTTTTAGCAGTAGATGTTACGGGCAGGACCAGGAGGTGTGGCCGGGAGAGATGAAGATGCACAGAACAGGTCATTCATCCCCCTGCCTGTCATACGGTTGCTGTGTCATCGCCTGCCTACAATCCTCTCTACGGTAACAGAGTGAGATGGTTTGTTTGACGAGGAGGACTGACGAGTAACCACAGGTGTTGACTGTCTATGTTGGCAGAGGGAGCACAGCAGACTGCCTTTTGCTGGACCTCAGTTGATGGATTAGATAACCTAGCTCTGCATTGCAACCAGTTGGCACATGGTACATTGTTGTGAAGTACTCTTTTCCCAGCATGCTTTTTTTGTCTTTTGAAAAAACTATCACAAAAAAGCTGTTGATTTGTTGATTGTCATGAAACATGTTTGAGCCTTAGTCCTGGTATGCCTGATCTTGGTGACATCGTATGAGTGATATTGTTTGGCTGCCTGGTGAACCTGGGGGTCAGTAGAGCATCTGACCTAACGGCAGCACATCAGCATAGTGGAGCGAAGTGCAGCCTTCATCTTCAAGCTATGATATAGCAAAGGTTATGGCGTGATGAGAAGGGCTACCATCTAATCTCTGTGGGTGTAGTTTTAGCATCATGCTGCCTGGTGAACCTGGGGGTCAGTAGAACATCTGACCTAACGGCAGAACATCAGCATAGTGGAGCGAAGTGCAGCCTTCATCTTCAAGCTATGATATAGCAAAGGTTATGGCGTGATGAGAAGGGCTACCATCTAATCTCTGTGGGTGTAGTTTTAGCATCATGCTGCCTGGTGAACCTGGGGGTCAGTAGAACATCTGACCTAACGGCAGAACATCAGCATAGTGGAGCGAAGTGCAGCCTTCATCTTCAAGCTATGATATAGCAAAGGTCATGGTGTGATGAGAAGGGCTACCATCTAATCTCTGTGGGTGTAGTTTTAGCATCATGCTGCCTGGACTACACTAAATATGCAAGGGATTACATTTTTGATTGTGTTAAATCAAATCAAATTGTTTGTCACATGTGCAATACAACAGATGTAGACTTTACTGTGAAATGCTTACTTACCAGCCTTTCACTAACAATACAGAATTTTAAAAAAGTAAGAAAAATGATCTAAATAAACTAAAGGAAATAGTAACATGATAAAATACCAATACCGGGGCTATATACAAGGATAATGGATATGTCTTGTTTCTCCTAATGTTATTGTCTGTCTGTTGCAGCTTTCTGAGAGACAACCCCAATGTGAAGATGAGACCATGGTTCCAGTACTAACTTCAAAAAAAGCCAGTGAATTACCAGTGAACGAAGTAACGTGTGTCCTGCAGGTACGTATGGCACAGTGAAAAATGTACAATTTACTAACATTTTATTCCATTACCATTAGTGCATAGACATTTGAGTCGTTTAACTGACACTCTTATCCAGACGACTTAGTTAGTGCATCCATCTTAAGATGGCTAGGTGACACAAGTTAGGCCTAGTCAGCATCACTGAACTGTCAAACAGCACCAGCACACTGAAGGGTGAGTCCCTCATCTCATCGTCACACGCTAGTCACCTAACACCGTTGTTGTTGGTAACCATGCTCCTTCCCTCAGGCTGACCTGCAGTACGGCCTGACCCACAGTGAGGTCACCCGTCGCCGTGCCTACCATGGCTGGAATGAGTTCGACATCAATGAGGAGGAGCCTCTCTGGAGGAAGTACATCTCCCAGGTGAGTGGCAGATAGAACTACAAATGTCTTGTCAAGCTGAAAAAGTACAACTCCCTGGAGAGTGAAGGATAGAACTACAAATCCCTTGTCAACGTCAAGCTGAAAAAGTACAACTCCCTGGAGAGTGAAGGATAGAACTACAAATCGCTTGTCAACGTCAAGCTGAAAAAGTACAATTCCCTGAAGAGTGAAGGGAAGCTACCGAAAGCTGAAATTCATACCGTTATTATAGCGTTGTAGTACATGTGTGTGAAGCCTAAATAAGCAGAAAGGGGAACACCCTCACCTGATACATCCTGGCTTTGATACAGGAGTTCTAGCACAGCATCCCACCACTGACAAGACATTTCCAGCGAGTGCTGAAGCCGAAGCTGCAGTAGGGATTCAGGTTTCAGAAGCAGCTCCCTACATGCTGTAGTGTTTAGTACATGTGAAATATCACAGATCACCTGCTGTCCTCCTCCGCCCCGCTCTTGGATTGCTCTTGACTTCTTTTGCAAGGACAAAAGCTCCCAGTGTCCTCTGGGGTAGGAGGGAGGGAGGGAGAGAAGAGGAGGAAAAAACTGGGCCGCTCTATTCTGCCTGGTTTCTGTCTTCCATGGCCAGAAGCAAAGTGATGAGCGGTCGGATAAATATAGAGCTGCCGCCCTGAGAGGCTGTTTTTCTCCTTCACACTGAGAGATGGAGAGAATGAGGGATGCTGCCCCCCCCCCCCCCCTCTCCTCTCTCTCAATCTCTCTCCCCCCTCTCTCTCGCTCGCTCTCCCCCCTCTCTCTCGCTCGCTCTCCCCCCTCTCTCTCGCTTGCTCTCCCCCCTCTCTCTCGCGCCCCCCCTCTCTCTCATTCCCCCCCTCTCTTTTCTCCCCCCTCTCTCTTGCTCCCCCCCACCCGCTCTCTCCCCCCCGTCTCTCTCACCCCCTCTCTCTCTGTTCCTTCTTTGTTTCACCCCCTTTGACACCCTGCTGAAGATGAAAGATCAGCCACTTACTCATCACGTGGTTGACGTGAGATGCACCCTCCTGTTGCCATGGAAACATATAGAAAAATACGTAATTATGCCATGAACCATTGCTGTACTTCGGAGCTTTGGTTGGTTTAAATTGCAGGGGGGAAATCCTTTTTAAAAAAAAAAATATATATATATATATTTTTTAAAGTACTGAGGCACTTTGGATCTAGCCAGATTGAACCAGAACAGCCTCTGATCTGGTTATCAGTAGCACCATTTTCCATTCTCCATTCTCCATTTTATGGTATTTTCTCAACACCATTTGTCCCAAAATGCGTAAGACCCAAACCTAACTCCCCTAGGTGACAGGGTCAGCGTCCATAGAAAGGCAGTACTGCCCAGTACAGGGCACTACTCAAGATTACATATAACAATTATCTAGAATATTAATCAGGGTATTCATTCACCACTATTGTATTCATCCCTCCCTATCGTCTGACTTGGGAGGGTGCCATTCCCCCACTCCCCTGACTCCTCTGTTGTCAGATCAGATTCCTCCTCTGTTGTCAGATCAGATTCCTCCTCTGTTGCCAGATCAGATTCCTCCTCTGTGTTATGGCTTGAGGCCTGACATGCCTTTACTGAGTTACTGAACTACCAGAGATGGTCCAGTCTAGCTAGCTAATTTGTTTGTGTGTGTGTGTGTGTGAAATCTGTCATAAGCAGTATTGACACACACACACACACACACACACACACACACTGAGTGAAGAGCTACAAGCATTCGGGTCTTTAATCTGTCACTAGTTTGGGCTGTGCCAGTCAGGCAGGTTATCTGTACAGAACAGAGCAGCAATGTGGTACTCTCCCTGTCTCCTGGAGGATCCCACCATCAGCTCAGCTCCATCTCTCCCTGTCTGCTGGAGGCTCCCACCATCAGCTCAGCTCCATCTCTCCCTTTCTCCTGGAGGATCCCACCATCAGCTCAGCTCCCTCACTCCCTGTCTCCTGGAGGACCCCACCATCAGCTCCATCTCTCCCTGTCTCCTGGAGGATCCCACCATCAGCTCCATCTCTCCCTGTCTCCTGGAGGATCCCACCATCAGCTCCATCTCTCCCTGTCTCCTGAAGGCTCCCACCATCAGCTCAGCTCCATCTCTCCCTGTCTCCTGGAGGACCCCACCATCAGCTCCATCTCTCCCTGTCTCCTGGAGGACCCCACCATCAGCTCCATCTCTCCCTGTCTCCTGGAGGATCCCACCATCAGCTCCATCTCTCCCTGTCTCCTGGAGGATCCCACCATCAGTTCCATCTCTCCCTTGTCTCTTGGATGATACCATTATAAGCTCAGATCCAAATTTTGTGTGTGTGATCTTCTCACCAGTATTTTTAGCAGCAAAGTGAGAAAGCAGCACAAGGCTTTAGTTTGGCATCATCATCATCATTATCTCCCCCATCGCTGCACCTCGTTGCCGCTACAGATTTTCATCAATTTTTAGCATCCCAAAGGATAAACTGGTGGCGTGAAGAGTCATTTATCACTGTTATCAGACTGCGCTCTAAAAAGCACTGTACCTATTGGTCCATCTCTCTGAGAGGCCGACAGTGGGTACATAGTGGTGTTGAATCCATCTCTCTGAGAGGCCAACAGTGGGTACATAGTGGTGTTGTATCTACCTCTCTGAGAGGCCAACAGTGGGTACATAGTGGTGTTGTATCTATCTCTCTGAGAGGCCAACAGTGGGTACATAGTGGTGTTGAATCCATCTCTCTGAGAGGCCAACAGTGGGTACATAGTGGTGTTGAATCCATCTCTCTGAGAGGCCAACAGTGGGTACATAGAGTGTTGAATCCATCTCTCTGAGAGGCCAACAGTGGGTACATAGTGGTGTTGAATCCATCTCTCTGAGAGTCCAACAGTGTGTACATAGTGGTGTTGAATCCATCTCTCTGAGAGGCCGACAGTGGGTACATAGTGGTGTTGAATCCATCTCTCTGAGAGGCCAACAGTGGGTACATAGTGGTGTTGAATCCATCTTTCTGAGAGGCCAACAGTGGGTACATAGTGGTGTTGAATCCATCTCTCTGAGAGGCCAACAGTGGGTACATAGTGGTGTTGAATCCATCTCTCTGAGAGGCCAACAGTGGGTACATAGTGGTGTTGAATCCATCTCTCTGAGAGTCCAACAGTGGGTACATAGTGGTCAAAGACTGTGATGTCCTTGTGTTAATTCATGTGAAAGGCAGAACAGACAAGTAACTGCAGAGCAGTTGAATTCCAGATGCTAGTAGACTACAGGGAGCCCTACTGACTACAGAGGTAATTGTGTGTACAGGATAAATCCCAGAGTGTGATGTCAGCATTTAGGAAGGTAATGGGCCTATAGGGGGATCTTGTTCTTGTCAGAAGTAACCAGGAAACCAGGGCTCTGGAGGCCTTTAATCAAACACTGTCACTCCTACCTGATTTTGAACCCCTATGTAAGTATTGAACACAATTACTGTAGACTCAGCGCTTTGTCCGCTCGCCATGCCGCCTCAATTATCCTGGCAAAGGGAGCGACAGCGCCATTGGCTGGCTAATTAGTGTCTTGCCCAGACATGACAGATTGGACCTGTCCTCCCACTTTGCAGTCAGTGGCCGTATTTGAGAGCATCAAAGCCATGATGTCCATTGTGACCGACTGACTGATCTGCAAATAATATTAAGTAGTTATTTATGATGCAAGGTGATTTGTAGATCAGTCAGTCTCCCCTCGCCTCTAAAGTCAGCCTAAAACCCCAAACGCTAAGCAATGCAGATGTAGAAGCGTGGTGGCTAGGAAACGCTCCCTAAAAGGCAGGATCCTAGGAAGAAACCAGAGAGGAACCAGGCTACATTCAGCCATTACACTCTCTCTCGCTCTGTCTCTCTCTGTGTCTCTGTCTCTCTCTCTATCTGCCAGAGGAACCAGGCAACATTCAACCATTACTCTCTCTCTCTGTCTGTCTCCCTTGGTCTCTCTCTGTCTCTCTGTCCGCCAAAGGAACCAGGCTACATTCAGCAATTACTCTCGCTCTGCCTGCCAGAGAAGTTTCACATGTAGAGGAGATGTAGTTTCTGACTGTGTTGGAGGTTTGCCGTGTCATTGAAAGTATTACTGTGTCATTGAGATACAGTATACCTTATGTGTGTGTGACAACCTTCCGGCAGCTTCCAGGACCTTGTTTGACAAATGAATGGGCTTCTGACTTTCTCTGTACAGAGACCCTTATTCTGTGTCTCTTCTATATAGTCACACACTCACTCATTCAGTCACACACACTCACACAAGTCACTACGGATCACATCAGATGTGGAACATTGGTATTGATCGTGCAGTGCAGCAGCTCAATGATGGTATTCTCTCTCTCTCTCTCTCCCTCCCCCAGTTTAAGGATCCTCTCATCATGTTGCTACTGGCCTCTGCTGTCATCAGTGTGCTCATGCACCAGTTTGATGATGCCATCAGCATCACAGTGGTAAGGAACCCCATCACCACACAGGTTATTTATAGTATACCATTTAGTAATGTGAGTAATTCTATGGTGCTCCAGAAATGTGTCTGACAACGGATTAGACTGGGTACTACAGAGAATGGGGAGTTAAGCGCTAACCTATTATATATCTCTCTCTCTCCCCCATCCCTCTTTTTCTCCTTGACAGGCCATTATAATAGTGGTTACAGTTGCCTTTGTCCAGGTGAGACTTCTGTATTTGCCTTCACTCTGTGAACTGTGTTAGTTGTGACAGGGAGTCAGTCAGTGTGTTTCTGTGCAGATGTCATGGTGTATTCTCAGAGCACAAAGCCAGATGCCAAATGGATCACAGTGGTACAGAACAGACGGGTGTGTGTGTGTGGGGCTCGTCTCCGTAGAGAGAACATTGGAAATGCATTGCTGTTCCATCATTTATGAGGGGCATGAGAACTGATCAAAGACATTCGTAGAGAGTTGTTTCAGCTATGCTCGCTCTGTTTCTCTGAAGGAATACCGCTCCGAGAAGTCCCTTGAAGAGCTGGGAAAACTTGTGCCTCCAGAATGCCACTGGTGAGCACTGCCTCTCTCAGCCCCAATGCTCTCTGCTATGTTTTTCTTACTCACCCATCACTAATTGTATCTACATATGGAATGACAGTCAAACATGACAGTGGAAGCAGCTTAGGACCATCGTCACTCCCATAGACTTAGTGCACACATCCTGGGATAAAGAAAGCACTGGTGCCTCCTGAAAGAAGTGTAAAGGGGACATGGAGATATGGATGTAATTTCCACTTCAAACAGGATCCAGAGGGCCAGATTTGCACTTCAAACACAAGATCCCCCCCTCCCCTCAAAATACACACACACACACACACTCTCTCTTCCATATCCCCAGGCTGCTACAAGCTGTTGCCCTTGGATGCTGGTGGTGGAACTAGCATAGTGCAGGATAGCTTGCATACTGTAGCATTAGCATGGTCATTGCTGATTACAGTTCAATTCCCTCTCCTCTCTCTCGGTCTCGCTTTCTATCTTTTGTCTCGCTCTCTGTCTCGCTCTTTCTTTATCTCGTCTTCTGTCTCGTTCTCCCTGTTTGTCTCTCTCTCTTCTCGTGCGCTCTCTGTCTCGCTCTCTGTCTCGCTCACTGTCTTGTTCTTCCCGTTTCTGTCTCTCTCCATCTCTCCCCCCTCTAGTGTGAGGGAAGGACATCTGGAGCGCATGCTGGCTCGGGAGTTGGTCCCTGGAGACACGGTCTGTCTCTCTGTTGGGGAGAGAGTCCCAGCTGATCTACGACTCTTTGAGGTATGTTATACACTCACACCTGTTCAGAAGCTGTAAAAGATATTGTCGTCCTCACTCTTACACATAAATATAGATCTGCAAAGGGTGAGACTTCACTAGCTCTACACAACAACAAAAAGCTGGCAGCAAAATAATTGCTGAAGTGACTGGCAACCCTTTCACCCCTCTCTCTCTCCCAGGCAACTGACCTATCAGTGGATGAGTCCAGTCTGACGGGAGAGACCACGCCCTGCTCCAAGTCCACGTCCCACCAGCCCACCAACAATGACATCACCTCCCGCAGCAATGTGGCCTTCATGGGAACCCTGGTGCGATGTGGCAAAGCCAAGGTACCTAGGATGTCTGTTGAAGGTCATGGTTGACCACAATGTCACATGACCCATCCCAACAGTTTACCAATAAATTATGGAGCAGCACTTCTGGCTGGAAATTAAAGTTACAGATTGTGATTAATAACGTCTTATATCATTGTGTAACTTTTTTGTTTTTGTCTTTATAGGGTATCGTCATAGGCACAGGAGAAAATTCTGAATTTGGAGAGGTTTTTAAGATGATGCAAGCAGAGGAGGCCCCTAAAACACCTTTACAGAAAAGCATGGACCTTCTTGGAAAACAGCTCTCACTTTATTCCTTTGGAATCATAGGTAATACATATTTTTTGTTGTTCTCAAATGTGCACATGTTCTTATGGTCCTGAATGGCTCAGTAGGTAGAGCATGGCGCTTGCAACTTCAGGATTGGTGGGTTCGATTCCCAGGGAACACCCATATGTAAAATGTATCCACGCATGACTGTAAGTCGCTATATATATATATATATATATACACACACACACACAGTGGGGCAAAAAAGTATTTAGTCAGCCACCAATTGTGCAAGTTCTCCCACTTAAAAATATGAGAGAGGCCTGTAATTTTCATGATAGGTTCACATTGTAGGATTTAAAATGAATTTATTTGCAAATATTTATATATGTGTCTATAGAAAATACCTCTTGGAGAGGCAGACAAGAACATTCAAGAACATTGGTAACGTTACCAAAGGGTATTGCATGTTCTTGTCTGCCTCTCCAAGAGGTATTTTCTATAGACATACTGTATGCTCCACGCCAGTTTATACTGTCTATATACTGCTCCAAGCCAGTTTATACTGTGTGTGTATATATACTGCTCCAAGCCAGTTTATACTGTGTGTGTATATATACTGCTCCAAGCCAGTTTATACTGTGTGTGTATATATACTGCTCCAAGCCAGTTTATACTGTGTGTATATACTGCTCCAAGCCAGTTTATACTGTGTATATATACTGCTCCAAGCCAGTTTATACTGTGTCTATATATACTGCTCCAAGCCAGTTTATACTGTGTCTATATATACTGCTCCAAGCCAGTTTATACTGTGTATATATACTGCTCCAAGCCAGTTTATACTGTGTCTATATATACTGCTCCAAGCCAGTTTATACTGTGTCTATATATACTGCTCCAAGCCAGTTTATACTGTGTCTATATACTGCTCCAAGCCAGTTTATACTGTGTATATATACTGCTCCAAGCCAGTTTATACTGTGTAGATATATTGCTCCAAGCCAGTTTATACTGTGTATATATACTGCTCCAAGCCAGTTTATACTGTGTAGATATATTGCTCCAAGCCAGTTTATACTGTGTATATATACTGCTCCAAGCCAGTTTATACTGTGTGTGTATATATACTGCTCCAAGCCAGTTTATACTGTGTGTGTATATATACTGCTCCAAGCCAGTTTATACTGTGTGTGTATATATACTGCTCCAAGCCAGTTTATACTGTGTATATATACTGCTCCAAGCCAGTTTATACTGTGTAGATATACTGCTCCAAGCCAGTTTATACTGTGTCTATATATACTGCTCCAAGCCAGTTGAAGTTGGAAGTTTACATACACCTTAGCCAAATACATTTAAACTCAGTTTTTCACAATTCCTGACGTTTACTGAGTAAAAATTCCCTGTATTAGGTCAGTTAGGATCACCACTTTATTTTAAGAATGTGAAATGTCAAAATAAAAGTAGAGCATGATTTTATTTCAGCTTTTATTTCTTTCATCACATTCCCAGTGGGTCAGAAGTTTACATACACTCAATTAGTATTTGGTAGCATTGCCTTTTAAATGGTTTAACTTGGGTCAGACGTTTCGGGTAGCCTTCCACAAGCTTCCCACAATGTTGAGTGAATTTTGGCCCATTCCTCCTGACAGAGCTGCTGTAACTGAGTCCGGTTTGTAGGCCTTCTTGCTCGCACACTCTTTTTCAGTTCTGCCCACAAGTTTTCTATGGGATTAAGATCAGGGCTTTGTGATGGCCACTCCAATACCTTGACTTTGTTGTCCTTAAGTCATTTTGCCACAACTTTGGAAGTATGCTTGGGGTCATTGTCCATTTGGAAGACCCATTTGCAAACAAGATGTAACTTCCTGACTGATGTCTTGAGATGTTGCTTCAATATATCCACGTACTTTTCCTTCCTCAATATGCCATCTATTTTGTGAAGTGCACCAGTCCCTCCTGCAGCAAAGCACCTCCACAACATGATGCTGCCCCCCCGGTTTCACAGTTGGGATGGTGTTCTTTGGCTTACAAGCCTCCCCCTTTTTCCTCCAAACATAACAATGGTCATTATTGCCAAACAGTTCTATTTTTGTTTCATCAGGCCAGTGGACATTTCTACAAAAAGTACGATCTTTGTCCCCATGTGCAGTTGCAAACCGTAATCTGGCTTTTTTATGGTGGTTTTGGAGCAGTGGCTTCTTCCTTGCTGAGCGGCCTTTCATGTTATGTCGATATAGGACTTGTTTTTACTGTGGATATAGATACTTTTGTACGCGTTTCCTCCAGCATCTTCACAAGGTCCTTTGCTGTTGTTCTGGGATTGATTTTCACTTTTCGGCACCAAAGTACATTCATCTCTAGGGGACAGAACGCATCTCCTTCCTGAGCGGTATGACGGCTGCGTGGTCCCATGGTGTTTATACTTGCGTACTATTGTTTGTACAGATGAACATGGTACCTTCAGGCATTTGGAAATTGCTCCCAAGGATGAACCAGACTTGTGGAGGTCTATAATTTTTTTCTGGGGTCTTTGCTGATTTCTTTTGATTTTCCCATGATGTCAAGCAAAGAGCCACTGAGTTTGAAGGTAGGCCTTGAAATACATCCACAGGTACACCTCCTATTGACTCAAATTATGTCAATTAGCCTATCAGAATCTTCTAAAGCAATTACATAATTTTCGGTAATGTTCCAAGCTGTTCCAAACAGTCAACTTATTGTATCTAAAATTCTGACCCACTGGAATTGTGATACAGTGAATTATAAGTGAAATCATCTGTCTGTAAACAATTGTTAGAAAAGTGACTTGTGTCATGCACAAAGTTGATGCCCTAACCGACTTGCCAAAACTATAGTGTGTTAGCAAGAAATTTGTGGAGTGGTTGAAGAATGAGTTTGAATGAGTCCAACCTAAGTGTATGTAAACTGACTTCAACTGTATATACTGCTCCAAGCCAGTTTATACTGTGTATATAGTATATTCCAAGCCAGTTTATACTGTGTGTATATATACGGTTCCAAGCCAGTTTATACTGTATATACAGGTATATTGTATACTCAGAGTTCCCCCCCAAAGAATGTAAGGCGGGCAGTGCGCCACCTTCCGGACAGGCAGCGCCACTATATAATCATAAAAATATATCATTATTTATATATTTTTGTAACTTTATTTGATATCATTAAGGCATTTTTTTGCTCTAGATTGCATGAAATGGCAGTTACAGGTGTTGAAAAAACACCACCTTATTAAAAATCCTGTGGAGAACCCTGAGACTGTTAATGCTCCCAGCCAGTTAATTATGTGTGTGTGTATGTGTGTGGTCACTTAGAAATGTCCTTGTTTTGTCCATTTAAAATTGATCAGAAATACAGTCTAGACATTGTTAATGTTGTAAATGACTATTGTAGCTGGAAACGGCAGATTATTCATGGAGTATCTACATAGGCGTACAGAGGCCAATTATCAGCAACCATCACTCCTGTGTTCCAAAGGCACGTTGTGTTAGCTAATCCAAGTTTATCATTTTAAAAGGCTAATTGATCATTAGAAAACCTTTTGCAATTATGTTAGCACATCTGAAACCTGTTGTACTGATTTAAAGAAGCAATAAAACTGACCTTCTTTAGACTAGTTGAGTAACTGGAGCATCAGCATTTGTGGGTTCGATTACAGGCTCAAAATGACCAGAAACAAATTATTCTGAAACTCGCCAATCTGCCGTTTCCAGCTACAATAGTCATTTACAACATTAACAAGGCCTAGACTGTATTTCTGATCAATATGTTGTTATTTTAATGGACAAAAATGGTCTTTTCTTTCAAAAAGGACATTTCTAAGTAACCCCAAACTTTTGAACGGTACTGTATCTATAGTTAATGCTCCCAGACGGTTAATGTCTATATAGTGTTAATACTGTCTATATAGTGTTAATGCTGTCTATATAGTGTTAATGCTGTCTATATAGTGTTAATGCTGTCTATATAGTGTTAATGATGTCTATATAGTGTTAATGCTGTCTATATAGTGTTAATGCTGTCTATATAGTGTTAATGCTGTCTATATAGTGTTAATACCGTCTATATAGTGTTAATGCTGTCTATATAGTGTTAATACTGTCTATATAGTGTTAATACTGTCTATATAGTGTTAATGCCGTCTATATAGTGTTAATGCTGTCTATATAGTGTTAATGCTGTCTATATAGTGTTAATACCGTCTATATAGTGTTAATACCGTCTATATAGTGTTAATGCCGTCTATATAGTGTTAATACTGTCTATATAGTGTTAATGCTGTCTATATAGTGTTAATACCGTCTATATAGTGTTAATGCCGTCTATATAGTGTTAATACTGTCTATATAGTGTTAATGATGTCTATATAGTGTTAATGATGTCTATATAGTGTTAATGCCGTCTATATAGTGTTAATACTGTCTATATAGTGTTAATACTGTCTATATAGTGTTAATGCCGTCTATATAGTGTTACTGCTGTCTATATAGTGTTAATGCTGTCTATATAGTGTTAATACTGTCTATATAGTGTTAATGCTGTCTATATAGTGTTAATGCTCCCAGACGGTTAATACTGTCTATATAGTGTTAATGCTGTCTATATAGTGTTACTGCTGTCTATATAGTGTTAATGCTCCCAGACGGTTAATGTCTATATAGTGTTAATACTGTCTATATAGTGTTAATGCTGTCTATATAGTGTTACTGCTGTCTATATAGTGTTAATGCTCCCAGACGGTTAATGTCTATATAGTGTTAATACTGTCTATATAGTGTTAATACTGTCTATATAGTGTTACTGCTGTCTATATAGTGTTAATGCTGTCTATATAGTGTTAATGCTGTCTATATAGTGTTAATACTGTCTATATAGTGTTAATGATGTCTATATAGTGTTAATGCTCCCAGACGGTTAATGTCTATATAGTGTTAATACTGTCTATATAGTGTTAATGCTGTCTATATAGTGTTAATGCTCCCAGACGGTTAATGTCTATATAGTGTTAATGCTGTCTATATAGTGTTAATGCTGTCTATATAGTGTTAATACTGTCTATATAGTGTTACTGCTGTCTATATAGTGTTAATGCTCCCAGACGGTTAATGTCTATATAGTGTTAATACTGTCTATATAGTGTTAATGCTGTCTATATAGTGTTAATACTGTCTATATAGTGTTAATGATGTCTATATAGTGTTAATGCTGTCTATATAGTGTTAATACTGTCTATATAGTGTTAATGATGTCTATATAGTGTTAATGCTGTCTATATAGTGTTAATGATGTCTATATAGTGTTAATGCTGTCTATATAGTGTTAATACTGTCTATATAGTGTTAATACTGTCTATATAGTGTTAATGCTGTCTATATAGTGTTAATGATGTCTATATAGTGTTAATGATGTCTATATAGTGTTAATACTGTCTATATAGTGTTAATGCTGTCTATATAGTGTTAATGCTGTCTATATAGTGTTAATGCTGTCTATATAGTGTTAATGCTGTCTATATAGTGTTAATGCTGTCTATATAGTGTTAATACTGTCTATATAGTGTTAATGCTGTCTATATAGTGTTAATGCTGTCTATATAGTGTTAATGCTGTCTATATAGTGTTAATACTGTCTATATAGTGTTAATGCTGTCTATATAGTGTTAATGCTGTCTATATAGTGTTAATGCTGTCTATATAGTGTTAATGATGTCTATATAGTGTTAATGATGTCTATATAGTGTTAATACTGTCTATATAGTGTTAATGCTGTCTATATAGTGTTAATGCTGTCTATATAGTGTTAATGATGTCTATATAGTGTTAATGATGTCTATATAGTGTTAATACTGTCTATATAGTGTTAATGCTGTCTATATAGTGTTACTGCTGTCTATATAGTGTTAATACTGTCTATATAGTGTTAATGCTGTCTATATAGTGTTACTGCTGTCTATATAGTGTTAATGCTGTCTATATAGTGTTAATGCTGTCTATATAGTGTTAATGCCGTCTATATAGTGTTAATGCTGTCTATATAGTGTTAATGCTGTCTATATAGTGTTAATGATGTCTATATAGTGTTAATGCTGTCTATATAGTGTTAATGCTGTCTATATAGTGTTAATACTGTCTATATAGTGTTAATACTGTCTATATAGTGTTAATACCGTCTATATAGTGTTAATACCGTCTATATAGTGTTAATACTGTCTATATAGTGTTAATGCTGTCTATATAGTGTTAATACTGTCTATATAGTGTTAATACTGTCTATATAGTGTTAATGCTGTCTATATAGTGTTACTGCTGTCTATATAGTGTTAATGATGTCTATATAGTGTTAATGCTGTCTATATAGTGTTAATACTGTCTATATAGTGTTAATGCTGTCTATATAGTGTTAATACTGTCTATATAGTGTTAATACTGTCTATATAGTGTTAATGCTGTCTATATAGTGTTAATACTGTCTATATAGTGTTAATACCGTCTATATAGTGTTAATACCGTCTATATAGTGTTAATACTGTCTATATAGTGTTAATGCTGTCTATATAGTGTTAATACTGTCTATATAGTGTTAATACTGTCTATATAGTGTTAATGCTGTCTATATAGTGTTACTGCTGTCTATATAGTGTTAATGCTGTCTATATAGTGTTAATGCTGTCTATATAGTGTTAATGCCGTCTATATAGTGTTAATGCTGTCTATATAGTGTTAATGCTGTCTATATAGTGTTAATGATGTCTATATAGTGTTAATGCTGTCTATATAGTGTTAATGCTGTCTATATAGTGTTAATACTGTCTATATAGTGTTAATACTGTCTATATAGTGTTAATACCGTCTATATAGTGTTAATACCGTCTATATAGTGTTAATACTGTCTATATAGTGTTAATGCTGTCTATATAGTGTTAATACTGTCTATATAGTGTTAATACTGTCTATATAGTGTTAATGCTGTCTATATAGTGTTACTGCTGTCTATATAGTGTTAATGATGTCTATATAGTGTTAATGCTGTCTATATAGTGTTAATACTGTCTATATAGTGTTAATGATGTCTATATAGTGTTAATGATGTCTATATAGTGTTAATGCTGTCTATATAGTGTTAATGCTCCCAGACGGTTAATACTGTCTATATAGTGTTAATACTGTCTATATAGTGTTACTGCTGTCTATATAGTGTTAATACTGTCTATATAGTGTTAATGCTGTCTATATAGTGTTAATGCTGTCTATATAGTGTTACTGCTGTCTATATAGTGTTAATGCTCCCAGCCAGTTAATACTGTCTATATAGTGTTAATGCTGTCTATATAGTGTTAATGCTGTCTATATAGTGTTAATGCCGTCTATATAGTGTTACTGCTGTCTATATAGTGTTAATACTGTCTATATAGTGTTAATGCCGTCTATATAGTGTTAATGCTGTCTATATAGTGTTAATGCTGTCTATATAGTGTTAATGATGTCTATATAGTGTTAATGATGTCTATATAGTGTTAATGCTGTCTATATAGTGTTAATGCTCCCAGACGGTTAATACTGTCTATATAGTGTTAATACTGTCTATATAGTGTTACTGCTGTCTATATAGTGTTAATACTGTCTATATAGTGTTAATGCTGTCTATATAGTGTTAATGCTGTCTATATAGTGTTACTGCTGTCTATATAGTGTTAATGCTCCCAGCCAGTTAATACTGTCTATATAGTGTTAATGCTGTCTATATAGTGTTAATGCTGTCTATATAGTGTTAATGCCGTCTATATAGTGTTACTGCTGTCTATATAGTGTTAATACTGTCTATATAGTGTTAATGCCGTCTATATAGTGTTAATGCCGTCTATATAGTGTTAATGCTGTCTATATAGTGTTAATGCTGTCTATATAGTGTTAATGCTGTCTATATAGTGTTAATACTGTCTATATAGTGTTAATGCTCCCAGACGGTTAATGTCTATATAGTGTTAATACTGTCTATATAGTGTTAATGCTGTCTATATAGTGTTAATACTGTCTATATAGTGTTAATACTGTCTATATAGTGTTAATACTGTCTATATAGTGTTAATGCTGTCTATATAGTGTTACTGCTGTCTATATAGTGTTAATGCTGTCTATATAGTGTTAATGCTGTCTATATAGTGTTAATGCTGTCTATATAGTGTTAATGATGTCTATATAGTGTTAATGCTGTCTATATAGTGTTAATGCTGTCTATATAGTGTTAATGATGTCTATATAGTGTTAATGCTGTCTATATAGTGTTAATACTGTCTATATAGTGTTAATGATGTCTATATAGTGTTAATGATGTCTATATAGTGTTAATGCTGTCTATATAGTGTTAATACTGTCTATATAGTGTTAATGCTGTCTATATAGTGTTAATGCTGTCTATATAGTGTTAATGATGTCTATATAGTGTTAATACTGTCTATATAGTGTTAATGATGTCTATATAGTGTTAATGCCGTCTATATAGTGTTAATACTGTCTATATAGTGTTAATGCCGTCTATATAGTGTTAATACTGTCTATATAGTGTTAATACTGTCTATATAGTGTTAATGCTCCCAGACGGTTAATGTCTATATAGTGTTAATACTGTCTATATAGTGTTAATGCTGTCTATATAGTGTTAATACTGTCTATATAGTGTTAATGCTCCCAGACGGTTAATGTCTATATAGTGTTACTGCTGTCTATATAGTGTTAATGCTGTCTATATAGTGTTAATGCTGTCTATATAGTGTTAATACTGTCTATATAGTGTTAATGCTCCCAGACGGTTAATGTCTATATAGTGTTAATACTGTCTATATAGTGTTAATGCTGTCTATATAGTGTTAATACTGTCTATATAGTGTTAATGCTGTCTATATAGTGTTAATGATGTCTATATAGTGTTAATGCTGTCTATATAGTGTTAATGATGTCTATATAGTGTTAATACTGTCTATATAGTGTTAATGCTGTCTATATAGTGTTACTGCTGTCTATATAGTGTTAATGCTGTCTATATAGTGTTAATGCTGTCTATATAGTGTTAATACTGTCTATATAGTGTTAATGATGTCTATATAGTGTTACTGCTGTCTATATAGTGTTAATGCTCCCAGACGGTTAATGTCTATATAGTGTTAATGCTGTCTATATAGTGTTAATGATGTCTATATAGTGTTACTGCTGTCTATATAGTGTTAATGCTGTCTATATAGTGTTAATGATGTCTATATAGTGTTAATGCTGTCTATATAGTGTTAATACTGTCTATATAGTGTTAATACTGTCTATATAGTGTTAATGCTGTCTATATAGTGTTACTGCTGTCTATATAGTGTTAATGCTGTCTATATAGTGTTAATGATGTCTATATAGTGTTAATGCTCCCAGACGGTTAATGTCTATATAGTGTTAATACTGTCTATATAGTGTTAATGCTGTCTATATAGTGTTAATACTGTCTATATAGAGTTAATACTGTCTATATAGTGTTAATACTGTCTATATAGTGTTAATACTGTCTATATAGTGTTAATGCTGTCTATATAGTGTTAATACTGTCTATATAGTGTTAATACTGTCTATATAGTGTTAATGCCGTCTATATAGTGTTAATACTGTCTATATAGTGTTAATGCTGTCTATATAGTGTTAATGCTGTCTATATAGTGTTAATGATGTCTATATAGTGTTAATGATGTCTATATAGTGTTAATGATGTCTATATAGTGTTAATGCTGTCTATATAGTGTTAATGCTCCCAGACGGTTAATGTCTATATAGTGTTAATACTGTCTATATAGTGTTAATGCTGTCTATATAGTGTTAATACTGTCTATATAGTGTTAATACTGTCTATATAGTGTTAATACTGTCTATATAGTGTTAATGATGTCTATATAGTGTTAATGCTGTCTATATAGTGTTAATGCTGTCTATATAGTGTTAATGCTGTCTATATAGTGTTAATACTGTCTATATAGTGTTAATGCTGTCTATATAGTGTTAATGCTGTCTATATAGTGTTAATACTGTCTATATAGTGTTAATGATGTCTATATAGTGTTAATGATGTCTATATAGTGTTAATACTGTCTATATAGTGTTAATACTGTCTATATAGTGTTAATACTGTCTATATAGTGTTAATGCCGTCTATATAGTGTTAATGCCGTCTATATAGTGTTAATGCTCCCAGCCAGTACATGGCTAACCACCACTAATGAGTGTTGCCGTGGGTTTCAGGGGTGATCATGCTGGTTGGTTGGCTCCAGGGGAAACGCTTATTAGA